>NC_084911.1:5000-342315 GCF_949316345.1 Pungitius pungitius
TGCTTTGTCAGTGTGGGGCCACAAACTCTAAACCCCTAACCAGCCCGTGCCTCCTGGGACTGATTCCGGGTGTCCTCTGGCGTCTGCTGCTCCTCCTACACTCTATACGTGGTGGTCGTGTGATGTGCTAATTTCATAAATCTTGTAACGTCCAACTGTATGTACAAGTGTGTAAGGTTGAGTGTCCCGTTGCCCATATATTCTGGTTGAAGCTACAATAAGCACCCATGAGTAGATTATATTACAGTCAAAATGAATAATTTTTCAACATTTGGTCAGAGAATGTTCAATAACAACGAGACCTGGGACGAATGTATTAATATTACATTTATTATAATGCATTTTGTAACCCGCTGATGTTTGCTGACTGCTGATTGGGCCCGAGAGCGGAAGGGGAGGGACTCGCCGGAGCCATCTTGCCTGCTCTGACGGAGCCCCGTCCTTTACCAACCTGCCCGTGTGCCCGAGCTGGCCACGGGCTCCGTTCCTCCAATTATGTACATTCTAGCCTGAAGAAGGGATAATAGTCCCGAAACGCGTAGCTAGTTTATAATGTACCGTTCTGAGTGTTTTTTACGTGCCTGTTCTGGACGACAATAAAAGGTAAAAACCTTCTTTTTGGACCCTTTTTGTTCGAGCCACATGTTAACCTGCTGACTAGCTAGCACGTAGCCACAGAACAATGGCCGCCGGGAGAGCGAAGCTAAGCTACGGAGCGCGCCCCCGTGCACGCGCCTGCTCCACAACAACGGAGAAAAAAGGTGGGGGCTGTGAGCTGACTCCGCCGGACCAGATGACGCTGCCTCCAGCACCGGTTCCGGGTGAGAGAAACAGCACCACCCTGCAACATGGAGGCTACTAGGACGAGCACAACGGAGCAGACCTGATGTCAACAAGGACGCACGCTTCGCCACACCGACCACCAGCATCCACGTACCAGCTCAGCAGTGACGAGGGTTCCAGACATCCCCACTTCGGCTGTGTCATCCTTCAACCACGCAGAATCCGGACCGGATCTATCCACAGAACCAGAGCAGAACACAGTGACAGGTGGGAGCATGCAGTTACCAGCCAGACCCACAAGAGGGCGCACTGACACTTCAAGAAGGGACATGAGACTGTCCAACGATGCTCCAATGAGTATGATTTCCCCAGTATAATCCCAAATGTGATATACGTAGAGGGTGAATAACAATGTTAAGTTCAACAGGAAACTACATTGATGCCTTGAAGAATTGTATTTTGTGCTGAAGGTCAAACTGTACCTCTCCCAGTATAATCCAGATTGTGATATACGTAGGCGAGCAATGCACTGTGCATCTATTCCTAAACCTAACAATAGTGTTGGAATATAATTATTGGATTGAAGCCTAATCTGGTTCTCCATGCCTAAACACAACCTTAGTGTTAGGACATACTTACCTGCAGCCTCTCCTGGTCCTCCCCACCTAAACATAACACTAGTGTTGAAACATGCGTACTGGTTCTTATTGTGGTTAAAATGTACTCATCTGAAGCCTCATTTGGCTCTCCACTTCAAAAACGACACAATGTTTTGAATGTCTTACTCACCTGAAACCCAATTCGGCTCGGTCATCTTTAAATGTACAATAACATTATTGATGCTTTCTCTTTGGCGTGGGGGGAGTGATGGACGCTGGAGGCCCCGGAGTTCAGCCCAGTGATGGACTGTGCATCGGCCCTGCACTGCTTTGTCAGTGTGGGGCCACAAACTCTAAACCCCTAACCAGCCCGTGCCTCCTGGGACTGATTCCGGGTGTCCTCTGGCGTCTGCTGCTCCTCCTACACTCTATACGTGGTGGTCGTGTGATGTGCTAATTTCATAAATCTTGTAACGTCCAACTGTATGTACAAGTGTGTAAGGTTGAGTGTCCCGTTGCCCATATATTCTGGTTGAAGCTACAATAAGCACCCATGAGTAGATTATATTACAGTCAAAATGAATAATTTTTCAACATTTGGTCAGAGAATGTTCAATAACAACGAGACCTGGGACGAATGTATTAATATTACATTTATTATAATGCATTTTGTAACCCGCTGATGTTTGCTGACTGCTGATTGGGCCCGAGAGCGGAAGGGGAGGGACTCGCCGGAGCCATCTTGCCTGCTCTGACGGAGCCCCGTCCTTTACCAACCTGCCCGTGTGCCCGAGCTGGCCACGGGCTCCGTTCCTCCAATTATGTACATTCTAGCCTGAAGAAGGGATAATAGTCCCGAAACGCGTAGCTAGTTTATAATGTACCGTTCTGAGTGTTTTTTACGTGCCTGTTCTGGACGACAATAAAAGGTAAAAACCTTCTTTTTGGACCCTTTTTGTTCGAGCCACATGTTAACCTGCTGACTAGCTAGCACGTAGCCACAGAACAATGGCCGCCGGGAGAGCGAAGCTAAGCTACGGAGCGCGCCCCCGTGCACGCGCCTGCTCCACAACAACGGAGAAAAAAGGTGGGGGCTGTGAGCTGACTCCGCCGGACCAGATGACGCTGCCTCCAGCACCGGTTCCGGGTGAGAGAAACAGCACCACCCTGCAACATGGAGGCTACTAGGACGAGCACAACGGAGCAGACCTGATGTCAACAAGGACGCACGCTTCGCCACACCGACCACCAGCATCCACGTACCAGCTCAGCAGTGACGAGGGTTCCAGACATCCCCACTTCGGCTGTGTCATCCTTCAACCACGCAGAATCCGGACCGGATCTATCCACAGAACCAGAGCAGAACACAGTGACAGGTGGGAGCATGCAGTTACCAGCCAGACCCACAAGAGGGCGCACTGACACTTCAAGAAGGGACATGAGACTGTCCAACGATGCTCCAATGAGTATGATTTCCCCAGTATAATCCCAAATGTGATATACGTAGAGGGTGAATAACAATGTTAAGTTCAACAGGAAACTACATTGATGCCTTGAAGAATTGTATTTTGTGCTGAAGGTCAAACTGTACCTCTCCCAGTATAATCCAGATTGTGATATACGTAGGCGAGCAATGCACTGTGCATCTATTCCTAAACCTAACAATAGTGTTGGAATATAATTATTGGATTGAAGCCTAATCTGGTTCTCCATGCCTAAACACAACCTTAGTGTTAGGACATACTTACCTGCAGCCTCTCCTGGTCCTCCCCACCTAAACATAACACTAGTGTTGAAACATGCGTACTGGTTCTTATTGTGGTTAAAATGTACTCATCTGAAGCCTCATTTGGCTCTCCACTTCAAAAACGACACAATGTTTTGAATGTCTTACTCACCTGAAACCCAATTCGGCTCGGTCATCTTTAAATGTACAATAACATTATTGATGCTTTCTCTTTGGCGTGGGGGGAGTGATGGACGCTGGAGGCCCCGGAGTTCAGCCCAGTGATGGACTGTGCATCGGCCCTGCACTGCTTTGTCAGTGTGGGGCCACAAACTCTAAACCCCTAACCAGCCCGTGCCTCCTGGGACTGATTCCGGGTGTCCTCTGGCGTCTGCTGCTCCTCCTACACTCTATACGTGGTGGTCGTGTGATGTGCTAATTTCATAAATCTTGTAACGTCCAACTGTATGTACAAGTGTGTAAGGTTGAGTGTCCCGTTGCCCATATATTCTGGTTGAAGCTACAATAAGCACCCATGAGTAGATTATATTACAGTCAAAATGAATAATTTTTCAACATTTGGTCAGAGAATGTTCAATAACAACGAGACCTGGGACGAATGTATTAATATTACATTTATTATAATGCATTTTGTAACCCGCTGATGTTTGCTGACTGCTGATTGGGCCCGAGAGCGGAAGGGGAGGGACTCGCCGGAGCCATCTTGCCTGCTCTGACGGAGCCCCGTCCTTTACCAACCTGCCCGTGTGCCCGAGCTGGCCACGGGCTCCGTTCCTCCAATTATGTACATTCTAGCCTGAAGAAGGGATAATAGTCCCGAAACGCGTAGCTAGTTTATAATGTACCGTTCTGAGTGTTTTTTACGTGCCTGTTCTGGACGACAATAAAAGGTAAAAACCTTCTTTTTGGACCCTTTTTGTTCGAGCCACATGTTAACCTGCTGACTAGCTAGCACGTAGCCACAGAACAATGGCCGCCGGGAGAGCGAAGCTAAGCTACGGAGCGCGCCCCCGTGCACGCGCCTGCTCCACAACAACGGAGAAAAAAGGTGGGGGCTGTGAGCTGACTCCGCCGGACCAGATGACGCTGCCTCCAGCACCGGTTCCGGGTGAGAGAAACAGCACCACCCTGCAACATGGAGGCTACTAGGACGAGCACAACGGAGCAGACCTGATGTCAACAAGGACGCACGCTTCGCCACACCGACCACCAGCATCCACGTACCAGCTCAGCAGTGACGAGGGTTCCAGACATCCCCACTTCGGCTGTGTCATCCTTCAACCACGCAGAATCCGGACCGGATCTATCCACAGAACCAGAGCAGAACACAGTGACAGGTGGGAGCATGCAGTTACCAGCCAGACCCACAAGAGGGCGCACTGACACTTCAAGAAGGGACATGAGACTGTCCAACGATGCTCCAATGAGTATGATTTCCCCAGTATAATCCCAAATGTGATATACGTAGAGGGTGAATAACAATGTTAAGTTCAACAGGAAACTACATTGATGCCTTGAAGAATTGTATTTTGTGCTGAAGGTCAAACTGTACCTCTCCCAGTATAATCCAGATTGTGATATACGTAGGCGAGCAATGCACTGTGCATCTATTCCTAAACCTAACAATAGTGTTGGAATATAATTATTGGATTGAAGCCTAATCTGGTTCTCCATGCCTAAACACAACCTTAGTGTTAGGACATACTTACCTGCAGCCTCTCCTGGTCCTCCCCACCTAAACATAACACTAGTGTTGAAACATGCGTACTGGTTCTTATTGTGGTTAAAATGTACTCATCTGAAGCCTCATTTGGCTCTCCACTTCAAAAACGACACAATGTTTTGAATGTCTTACTCACCTGAAACCCAATTCGGCTCGGTCATCTTTAAATGTACAATAACATTATTGATGCTTTCTCTTTGGCGTGGGGGGAGTGATGGACGCTGGAGGCCCCGGAGTTCAGCCCAGTGATGGACTGTGCATCGGCCCTGCACTGCTTTGTCAGTGTGGGGCCACAAACTCTAAACCCCTAACCAGCCCGTGCCTCCTGGGACTGATTCCGGGTGTCCTCTGGCGTCTGCTGCTCCTCCTACACTCTATACGTGGTGGTCGTGTGATGTGCTAATTTCATAAATCTTGTAACGTCCAACTGTATGTACAAGTGTGTAAGGTTGAGTGTCCCGTTGCCCATATATTCTGGTTGAAGCTACAATAAGCACCCATGAGTAGATTATATTACAGTCAAAATGAATAATTTTTCAACATTTGGTCAGAGAATGTTCAATAACAACGAGACCTGGGACGAATGTATTAATATTACATTTATTATAATGCATTTTGTAACCCGCTGATGTTTGCTGACTGCTGATTGGGCCCGAGAGCGGAAGGGGAGGGACTCGCCGGAGCCATCTTGCCTGCTCTGACGGAGCCCCGTCCTTTACCAACCTGCCCGTGTGCCCGAGCTGGCCACGGGCTCCGTTCCTCCAATTATGTACATTCTAGCCTGAAGAAGGGATAATAGTCCCGAAACGCGTAGCTAGTTTATAATGTACCGTTCTGAGTGTTTTTTACGTGCCTGTTCTGGACGACAATAAAAGGTAAAAACCTTCTTTTTGGACCCTTTTTGTTCGAGCCACATGTTAACCTGCTGACTAGCTAGCACGTAGCCACAGAACAATGGCCGCCGGGAGAGCGAAGCTAAGCTACGGAGCGCGCCCCCGTGCACGCGCCTGCTCCACAACAACGGAGAAAAAAGGTGGGGGCTGTGAGCTGACTCCGCCGGACCAGATGACGCTGCCTCCAGCACCGGTTCCGGGTGAGAGAAACAGCACCACCCTGCAACATGGAGGCTACTAGGACGAGCACAACGGAGCAGACCTGATGTCAACAAGGACGCACGCTTCGCCACACCGACCACCAGCATCCACGTACCAGCTCAGCAGTGACGAGGGTTCCAGACATCCCCACTTCGGCTGTGTCATCCTTCAACCACGCAGAATCCGGACCGGATCTATCCACAGAACCAGAGCAGAACACAGTGACAGGTGGGAGCATGCAGTTACCAGCCAGACCCACAAGAGGGCGCACTGACACTTCAAGAAGGGACATGAGACTGTCCAACGATGCTCCAATGAGTATGATTTCCCCAGTATAATCCCAAATGTGATATACGTAGAGGGTGAATAACAATGTTAAGTTCAACAGGAAACTACATTGATGCCTTGAAGAATTGTATTTTGTGCTGAAGGTCAAACTGTACCTCTCCCAGTATAATCCAGATTGTGATATACGTAGGCGAGCAATGCACTGTGCATCTATTCCTAAACCTAACAATAGTGTTGGAATATAATTATTGGATTGAAGCCTAATCTGGTTCTCCATGCCTAAACACAACCTTAGTGTTAGGACATACTTACCTGCAGCCTCTCCTGGTCCTCCCCACCTAAACATAACACTAGTGTTGAAACATGCGTACTGGTTCTTATTGTGGTTAAAATGTACTCATCTGAAGCCTCATTTGGCTCTCCACTTCAAAAACGACACAATGTTTTGAATGTCTTACTCACCTGAAACCCAATTCGGCTCGGTCATCTTTAAATGTACAATAACATTATTGATGCTTTCTCTTTGGCGTGGGGGGAGTGATGGACGCTGGAGGCCCCGGAGTTCAGCCCAGTGATGGACTGTGCATCGGCCCTGCACTGCTTTGTCAGTGTGGGGCCACAAACTCTAAACCCCTAACCAGCCCGTGCCTCCTGGGACTGATTCCGGGTGTCCTCTGGCGTCTGCTGCTCCTCCTACACTCTATACGTGGTGGTCGTGTGATGTGCTAATTTCATAAATCTTGTAACGTCCAACTGTATGTACAAGTGTGTAAGGTTGAGTGTCCCGTTGCCCATATATTCTGGTTGAAGCTACAATAAGCACCCATGAGTAGATTATATTACAGTCAAAATGAATAATTTTTCAACATTTGGTCAGAGAATGTTCAATAACAACGAGACCTGGGACGAATGTATTAATATTACATTTATTATAATGCATTTTGTAACCCGCTGATGTTTGCTGACTGCTGATTGGGCCCGAGAGCGGAAGGGGAGGGACTCGCCGGAGCCATCTTGCCTGCTCTGACGGAGCCCCGTCCTTTACCAACCTGCCCGTGTGCCCGAGCTGGCCACGGGCTCCGTTCCTCCAATTATGTACATTCTAGCCTGAAGAAGGGATAATAGTCCCGAAACGCGTAGCTAGTTTATAATGTACCGTTCTGAGTGTTTTTTACGTGCCTGTTCTGGACGACAATAAAAGGTAAAAACCTTCTTTTTGGACCCTTTTTGTTCGAGCCACATGTTAACCTGCTGACTAGCTAGCACGTAGCCACAGAACAATGGCCGCCGGGAGAGCGAAGCTAAGCTACGGAGCGCGCCCCCGTGCACGCGCCTGCTCCACAACAACGGAGAAAAAAGGTGGGGGCTGTGAGCTGACTCCGCCGGACCAGATGACGCTGCCTCCAGCACCGGTTCCGGGTGAGAGAAACAGCACCACCCTGCAACATGGAGGCTACTAGGACGAGCACAACGGAGCAGACCTGATGTCAACAAGGACGCACGCTTCGCCACACCGACCACCAGCATCCACGTACCAGCTCAGCAGTGACGAGGGTTCCAGACATCCCCACTTCGGCTGTGTCATCCTTCAACCACGCAGAATCCGGACCGGATCTATCCACAGAACCAGAGCAGAACACAGTGACAGGTGGGAGCATGCAGTTACCAGCCAGACCCACAAGAGGGCGCACTGACACTTCAAGAAGGGACATGAGACTGTCCAACGATGCTCCAATGAGTATGATTTCCCCAGTATAATCCCAAATGTGATATACGTAGAGGGTGAATAACAATGTTAAGTTCAACAGGAAACTACATTGATGCCTTGAAGAATTGTATTTTGTGCTGAAGGTCAAACTGTACCTCTCCCAGTATAATCCAGATTGTGATATACGTAGGCGAGCAATGCACTGTGCATCTATTCCTAAACCTAACAATAGTGTTGGAATATAATTATTGGATTGAAGCCTAATCTGGTTCTCCATGCCTAAACACAACCTTAGTGTTAGGACATACTTACCTGCAGCCTCTCCTGGTCCTCCCCACCTAAACATAACACTAGTGTTGAAACATGCGTACTGGTTCTTATTGTGGTTAAAATGTACTCATCTGAAGCCTCATTTGGCTCTCCACTTCAAAAACGACACAATGTTTTGAATGTCTTACTCACCTGAAACCCAATTCGGCTCGGTCATCTTTAAATGTACAATAACATTATTGATGCTTTCTCTTTGGCGTGGGGGGAGTGATGGACGCTGGAGGCCCCGGAGTTCAGCCCAGTGATGGACTGTGCATCGGCCCTGCACTGCTTTGTCAGTGTGGGGCCACAAACTCTAAACCCCTAACCAGCCCGTGCCTCCTGGGACTGATTCCGGGTGTCCTCTGGCGTCTGCTGCTCCTCCTACACTCTATACGTGGTGGTCGTGTGATGTGCTAATTTCATAAATCTTGTAACGTCCAACTGTATGTACAAGTGTGTAAGGTTGAGTGTCCCGTTGCCCATATATTCTGGTTGAAGCTACAATAAGCACCCATGAGTAGATTATATTACAGTCAAAATGAATAATTTTTCAACATTTGGTCAGAGAATGTTCAATAACAACGAGACCTGGGACGAATGTATTAATATTACATTTATTATAATGCATTTTGTAACCCGCTGATGTTTGCTGACTGCTGATTGGGCCCGAGAGCGGAAGGGGAGGGACTCGCCGGAGCCATCTTGCCTGCTCTGACGGAGCCCCGTCCTTTACCAACCTGCCCGTGTGCCCGAGCTGGCCACGGGCTCCGTTCCTCCAATTATGTACATTCTAGCCTGAAGAAGGGATAATAGTCCCGAAACGCGTAGCTAGTTTATAATGTACCGTTCTGAGTGTTTTTTACGTGCCTGTTCTGGACGACAATAAAAGGTAAAAACCTTCTTTTTGGACCCTTTTTGTTCGAGCCACATGTTAACCTGCTGACTAGCTAGCACGTAGCCACAGAACAATGGCCGCCGGGAGAGCGAAGCTAAGCTACGGAGCGCGCCCCCGTGCACGCGCCTGCTCCACAACAACGGAGAAAAAAGGTGGGGGCTGTGAGCTGACTCCGCCGGACCAGATGACGCTGCCTCCAGCACCGGTTCCGGGTGAGAGAAACAGCACCACCCTGCAACATGGAGGCTACTAGGACGAGCACAACGGAGCAGACCTGATGTCAACAAGGACGCACGCTTCGCCACACCGACCACCAGCATCCACGTACCAGCTCAGCAGTGACGAGGGTTCCAGACATCCCCACTTCGGCTGTGTCATCCTTCAACCACGCAGAATCCGGACCGGATCTATCCACAGAACCAGAGCAGAACACAGTGACAGGTGGGAGCATGCAGTTACCAGCCAGACCCACAAGAGGGCGCACTGACACTTCAAGAAGGGACATGAGACTGTCCAACGATGCTCCAATGAGTATGATTTCCCCAGTATAATCCCAAATGTGATATACGTAGAGGGTGAATAACAATGTTAAGTTCAACAGGAAACTACATTGATGCCTTGAAGAATTGTATTTTGTGCTGAAGGTCAAACTGTACCTCTCCCAGTATAATCCAGATTGTGATATACGTAGGCGAGCAATGCACTGTGCATCTATTCCTAAACCTAACAATAGTGTTGGAATATAATTATTGGATTGAAGCCTAATCTGGTTCTCCATGCCTAAACACAACCTTAGTGTTAGGACATACTTACCTGCAGCCTCTCCTGGTCCTCCCCACCTAAACATAACACTAGTGTTGAAACATGCGTACTGGTTCTTATTGTGGTTAAAATGTACTCATCTGAAGCCTCATTTGGCTCTCCACTTCAAAAACGACACAATGTTTTGAATGTCTTACTCACCTGAAACCCAATTCGGCTCGGTCATCTTTAAATGTACAATAACATTATTGATGCTTTCTCTTTGGCGTGGGGGGAGTGATGGACGCTGGAGGCCCCGGAGTTCAGCCCAGTGATGGACTGTGCATCGGCCCTGCACTGCTTTGTCAGTGTGGGGCCACAAACTCTAAACCCCTAACCAGCCCGTGCCTCCTGGGACTGATTCCGGGTGTCCTCTGGCGTCTGCTGCTCCTCCTACACTCTATACGTGGTGGTCGTGTGATGTGCTAATTTCATAAATCTTGTAACGTCCAACTGTATGTACAAGTGTGTAAGGTTGAGTGTCCCGTTGCCCATATATTCTGGTTGAAGCTACAATAAGCACCCATGAGTAGATTATATTACAGTCAAAATGAATAATTTTTCAACATTTGGTCAGAGAATGTTCAATAACAACGAGACCTGGGACGAATGTATTAATATTACATTTATTATAATGCATTTTGTAACCCGCTGATGTTTGCTGACTGCTGATTGGGCCCGAGAGCGGAAGGGGAGGGACTCGCCGGAGCCATCTTGCCTGCTCTGACGGAGCCCCGTCCTTTACCAACCTGCCCGTGTGCCCGAGCTGGCCACGGGCTCCGTTCCTCCAATTATGTACATTCTAGCCTGAAGAAGGGATAATAGTCCCGAAACGCGTAGCTAGTTTATAATGTACCGTTCTGAGTGTTTTTTACGTGCCTGTTCTGGACGACAATAAAAGGTAAAAACCTTCTTTTTGGACCCTTTTTGTTCGAGCCACATGTTAACCTGCTGACTAGCTAGCACGTAGCCACAGAACAATGGCCGCCGGGAGAGCGAAGCTAAGCTACGGAGCGCGCCCCCGTGCACGCGCCTGCTCCACAACAACGGAGAAAAAAGGTGGGGGCTGTGAGCTGACTCCGCCGGACCAGATGACGCTGCCTCCAGCACCGGTTCCGGGTGAGAGAAACAGCACCACCCTGCAACATGGAGGCTACTAGGACGAGCACAACGGAGCAGACCTGATGTCAACAAGGACGCACGCTTCGCCACACCGACCACCAGCATCCACGTACCAGCTCAGCAGTGACGAGGGTTCCAGACATCCCCACTTCGGCTGTGTCATCCTTCAACCACGCAGAATCCGGACCGGATCTATCCACAGAACCAGAGCAGAACACAGTGACAGGTGGGAGCATGCAGTTACCAGCCAGACCCACAAGAGGGCGCACTGACACTTCAAGAAGGGACATGAGACTGTCCAACGATGCTCCAATGAGTATGATTTCCCCAGTATAATCCCAAATGTGATATACGTAGAGGGTGAATAACAATGTTAAGTTCAACAGGAAACTACATTGATGCCTTGAAGAATTGTATTTTGTGCTGAAGGTCAAACTGTACCTCTCCCAGTATAATCCAGATTGTGATATACGTAGGCGAGCAATGCACTGTGCATCTATTCCTAAACCTAACAATAGTGTTGGAATATAATTATTGGATTGAAGCCTAATCTGGTTCTCCATGCCTAAACACAACCTTAGTGTTAGGACATACTTACCTGCAGCCTCTCCTGGTCCTCCCCACCTAAACATAACACTAGTGTTGAAACATGCGTACTGGTTCTTATTGTGGTTAAAATGTACTCATCTGAAGCCTCATTTGGCTCTCCACTTCAAAAACGACACAATGTTTTGAATGTCTTACTCACCTGAAACCCAATTCGGCTCGGTCATCTTTAAATGTACAATAACATTATTGATGCTTTCTCTTTGGCGTGGGGGGAGTGATGGACGCTGGAGGCCCCGGAGTTCAGCCCAGTGATGGACTGTGCATCGGCCCTGCACTGCTTTGTCAGTGTGGGGCCACAAACTCTAAACCCCTAACCAGCCCGTGCCTCCTGGGACTGATTCCGGGTGTCCTCTGGCGTCTGCTGCTCCTCCTACACTCTATACGTGGTGGTCGTGTGATGTGCTAATTTCATAAATCTTGTAACGTCCAACTGTATGTACAAGTGTGTAAGGTTGAGTGTCCCGTTGCCCATATATTCTGGTTGAAGCTACAATAAGCACCCATGAGTAGATTATATTACAGTCAAAATGAATAATTTTTCAACATTTGGTCAGAGAATGTTCAATAACAACGAGACCTGGGACGAATGTATTAATATTACATTTATTATAATGCATTTTGTAACCCGCTGATGTTTGCTGACTGCTGATTGGGCCCGAGAGCGGAAGGGGAGGGACTCGCCGGAGCCATCTTGCCTGCTCTGACGGAGCCCCGTCCTTTACCAACCTGCCCGTGTGCCCGAGCTGGCCACGGGCTCCGTTCCTCCAATTATGTACATTCTAGCCTGAAGAAGGGATAATAGTCCCGAAACGCGTAGCTAGTTTATAATGTACCGTTCTGAGTGTTTTTTACGTGCCTGTTCTGGACGACAATAAAAGGTAAAAACCTTCTTTTTGGACCCTTTTTGTTCGAGCCACATGTTAACCTGCTGACTAGCTAGCACGTAGCCACAGAACAATGGCCGCCGGGAGAGCGAAGCTAAGCTACGGAGCGCGCCCCCGTGCACGCGCCTGCTCCACAACAACGGAGAAAAAAGGTGGGGGCTGTGAGCTGACTCCGCCGGACCAGATGACGCTGCCTCCAGCACCGGTTCCGGGTGAGAGAAACAGCACCACCCTGCAACATGGAGGCTACTAGGACGAGCACAACGGAGCAGACCTGATGTCAACAAGGACGCACGCTTCGCCACACCGACCACCAGCATCCACGTACCAGCTCAGCAGTGACGAGGGTTCCAGACATCCCCACTTCGGCTGTGTCATCCTTCAACCACGCAGAATCCGGACCGGATCTATCCACAGAACCAGAGCAGAACACAGTGACAGGTGGGAGCATGCAGTTACCAGCCAGACCCACAAGAGGGCGCACTGACACTTCAAGAAGGGACATGAGACTGTCCAACGATGCTCCAATGAGTATGATTTCCCCAGTATAATCCCAAATGTGATATACGTAGAGGGTGAATAACAATGTTAAGTTCAACAGGAAACTACATTGATGCCTTGAAGAATTGTATTTTGTGCTGAAGGTCAAACTGTACCTCTCCCAGTATAATCCAGATTGTGATATACGTAGGCGAGCAATGCACTGTGCATCTATTCCTAAACCTAACAATAGTGTTGGAATATAATTATTGGATTGAAGCCTAATCTGGTTCTCCATGCCTAAACACAACCTTAGTGTTAGGACATACTTACCTGCAGCCTCTCCTGGTCCTCCCCACCTAAACATAACACTAGTGTTGAAACATGCGTACTGGTTCTTATTGTGGTTAAAATGTACTCATCTGAAGCCTCATTTGGCTCTCCACTTCAAAAACGACACAATGTTTTGAATGTCTTACTCACCTGAAACCCAATTCGGCTCGGTCATCTTTAAATGTACAATAACATTATTGATGCTTTCTCTTTGGCGTGGGGGGAGTGATGGACGCTGGAGGCCCCGGAGTTCAGCCCAGTGATGGACTGTGCATCGGCCCTGCACTGCTTTGTCAGTGTGGGGCCACAAACTCTAAACCCCTAACCAGCCCGTGCCTCCTGGGACTGATTCCGGGTGTCCTCTGGCGTCTGCTGCTCCTCCTACACTCTATACGTGGTGGTCGTGTGATGTGCTAATTTCATAAATCTTGTAACGTCCAACTGTATGTACAAGTGTGTAAGGTTGAGTGTCCCGTTGCCCATATATTCTGGTTGAAGCTACAATAAGCACCCATGAGTAGATTATATTACAGTCAAAATGAATAATTTTTCAACATTTGGTCAGAGAATGTTCAATAACAACGAGACCTGGGACGAATGTATTAATATTACATTTATTATAATGCATTTTGTAACCCGCTGATGTTTGCTGACTGCTGATTGGGCCCGAGAGCGGAAGGGGAGGGACTCGCCGGAGCCATCTTGCCTGCTCTGACGGAGCCCCGTCCTTTACCAACCTGCCCGTGTGCCCGAGCTGGCCACGGGCTCCGTTCCTCCAATTATGTACATTCTAGCCTGAAGAAGGGATAATAGTCCCGAAACGCGTAGCTAGTTTATAATGTACCGTTCTGAGTGTTTTTTACGTGCCTGTTCTGGACGACAATAAAAGGTAAAAACCTTCTTTTTGGACCCTTTTTGTTCGAGCCACATGTTAACCTGCTGACTAGCTAGCACGTAGCCACAGAACAATGGCCGCCGGGAGAGCGAAGCTAAGCTACGGAGCGCGCCCCCGTGCACGCGCCTGCTCCACAACAACGGAGAAAAAAGGTGGGGGCTGTGAGCTGACTCCGCCGGACCAGATGACGCTGCCTCCAGCACCGGTTCCGGGTGAGAGAAACAGCACCACCCTGCAACATGGAGGCTACTAGGACGAGCACAACGGAGCAGACCTGATGTCAACAAGGACGCACGCTTCGCCACACCGACCACCAGCATCCACGTACCAGCTCAGCAGTGACGAGGGTTCCAGACATCCCCACTTCGGCTGTGTCATCCTTCAACCACGCAGAATCCGGACCGGATCTATCCACAGAACCAGAGCAGAACACAGTGACAGGTGGGAGCATGCAGTTACCAGCCAGACCCACAAGAGGGCGCACTGACACTTCAAGAAGGGACATGAGACTGTCCAACGATGCTCCAATGAGTATGATTTCCCCAGTATAATCCCAAATGTGATATACGTAGAGGGTGAATAACAATGTTAAGTTCAACAGGAAACTACATTGATGCCTTGAAGAATTGTATTTTGTGCTGAAGGTCAAACTGTACCTCTCCCAGTATAATCCAGATTGTGATATACGTAGGCGAGCAATGCACTGTGCATCTATTCCTAAACCTAACAATAGTGTTGGAATATAATTATTGGATTGAAGCCTAATCTGGTTCTCCATGCCTAAACACAACCTTAGTGTTAGGACATACTTACCTGCAGCCTCTCCTGGTCCTCCCCACCTAAACATAACACTAGTGTTGAAACATGCGTACTGGTTCTTATTGTGGTTAAAATGTACTCATCTGAAGCCTCATTTGGCTCTCCACTTCAAAAACGACACAATGTTTTGAATGTCTTACTCACCTGAAACCCAATTCGGCTCGGTCATCTTTAAATGTACAATAACATTATTGATGCTTTCTCTTTGGCGTGGGGGGAGTGATGGACGCTGGAGGCCCCGGAGTTCAGCCCAGTGATGGACTGTGCATCGGCCCTGCACTGCTTTGTCAGTGTGGGGCCACAAACTCTAAACCCCTAACCAGCCCGTGCCTCCTGGGACTGATTCCGGGTGTCCTCTGGCGTCTGCTGCTCCTCCTACACTCTATACGTGGTGGTCGTGTGATGTGCTAATTTCATAAATCTTGTAACGTCCAACTGTATGTACAAGTGTGTAAGGTTGAGTGTCCCGTTGCCCATATATTCTGGTTGAAGCTACAATAAGCACCCATGAGTAGATTATATTACAGTCAAAATGAATAATTTTTCAACATTTGGTCAGAGAATGTTCAATAACAACGAGACCTGGGACGAATGTATTAATATTACATTTATTATAATGCATTTTGTAACCCGCTGATGTTTGCTGACTGCTGATTGGGCCCGAGAGCGGAAGGGGAGGGACTCGCCGGAGCCATCTTGCCTGCTCTGACGGAGCCCCGTCCTTTACCAACCTGCCCGTGTGCCCGAGCTGGCCACGGGCTCCGTTCCTCCAATTATGTACATTCTAGCCTGAAGAAGGGATAATAGTCCCGAAACGCGTAGCTAGTTTATAATGTACCGTTCTGAGTGTTTTTTACGTGCCTGTTCTGGACGACAATAAAAGGTAAAAACCTTCTTTTTGGACCCTTTTTGTTCGAGCCACATGTTAACCTGCTGACTAGCTAGCACGTAGCCACAGAACAATGGCCGCCGGGAGAGCGAAGCTAAGCTACGGAGCGCGCCCCCGTGCACGCGCCTGCTCCACAACAACGGAGAAAAAAGGTGGGGGCTGTGAGCTGACTCCGCCGGACCAGATGACGCTGCCTCCAGCACCGGTTCCGGGTGAGAGAAACAGCACCACCCTGCAACATGGAGGCTACTAGGACGAGCACAACGGAGCAGACCTGATGTCAACAAGGACGCACGCTTCGCCACACCGACCACCAGCATCCACGTACCAGCTCAGCAGTGACGAGGGTTCCAGACATCCCCACTTCGGCTGTGTCATCCTTCAACCACGCAGAATCCGGACCGGATCTATCCACAGAACCAGAGCAGAACACAGTGACAGGTGGGAGCATGCAGTTACCAGCCAGACCCACAAGAGGGCGCACTGACACTTCAAGAAGGGACATGAGACTGTCCAACGATGCTCCAATGAGTATGATTTCCCCAGTATAATCCCAAATGTGATATACGTAGAGGGTGAATAACAATGTTAAGTTCAACAGGAAACTACATTGATGCCTTGAAGAATTGTATTTTGTGCTGAAGGTCAAACTGTACCTCTCCCAGTATAATCCAGATTGTGATATACGTAGGCGAGCAATGCACTGTGCATCTATTCCTAAACCTAACAATAGTGTTGGAATATAATTATTGGATTGAAGCCTAATCTGGTTCTCCATGCCTAAACACAACCTTAGTGTTAGGACATACTTACCTGCAGCCTCTCCTGGTCCTCCCCACCTAAACATAACACTAGTGTTGAAACATGCGTACTGGTTCTTATTGTGGTTAAAATGTACTCATCTGAAGCCTCATTTGGCTCTCCACTTCAAAAACGACACAATGTTTTGAATGTCTTACTCACCTGAAACCCAATTCGGCTCGGTCATCTTTAAATGTACAATAACATTATTGATGCTTTCTCTTTGGCGTGGGGGGAGTGATGGACGCTGGAGGCCCCGGAGTTCAGCCCAGTGATGGACTGTGCATCGGCCCTGCACTGCTTTGTCAGTGTGGGGCCACAAACTCTAAACCCCTAACCAGCCCGTGCCTCCTGGGACTGATTCCGGGTGTCCTCTGGCGTCTGCTGCTCCTCCTACACTCTATACGTGGTGGTCGTGTGATGTGCTAATTTCATAAATCTTGTAACGTCCAACTGTATGTACAAGTGTGTAAGGTTGAGTGTCCCGTTGCCCATATATTCTGGTTGAAGCTACAATAAGCACCCATGAGTAGATTATATTACAGTCAAAATGAATAATTTTTCAACATTTGGTCAGAGAATGTTCAATAACAACGAGACCTGGGACGAATGTATTAATATTACATTTATTATAATGCATTTTGTAACCCGCTGATGTTTGCTGACTGCTGATTGGGCCCGAGAGCGGAAGGGGAGGGACTCGCCGGAGCCATCTTGCCTGCTCTGACGGAGCCCCGTCCTTTACCAACCTGCCCGTGTGCCCGAGCTGGCCACGGGCTCCGTTCCTCCAATTATGTACATTCTAGCCTGAAGAAGGGATAATAGTCCCGAAACGCGTAGCTAGTTTATAATGTACCGTTCTGAGTGTTTTTTACGTGCCTGTTCTGGACGACAATAAAAGGTAAAAACCTTCTTTTTGGACCCTTTTTGTTCGAGCCACATGTTAACCTGCTGACTAGCTAGCACGTAGCCACAGAACAATGGCCGCCGGGAGAGCGAAGCTAAGCTACGGAGCGCGCCCCCGTGCACGCGCCTGCTCCACAACAACGGAGAAAAAAGGTGGGGGCTGTGAGCTGACTCCGCCGGACCAGATGACGCTGCCTCCAGCACCGGTTCCGGGTGAGAGAAACAGCACCACCCTGCAACATGGAGGCTACTAGGACGAGCACAACGGAGCAGACCTGATGTCAACAAGGACGCACGCTTCGCCACACCGACCACCAGCATCCACGTACCAGCTCAGCAGTGACGAGGGTTCCAGACATCCCCACTTCGGCTGTGTCATCCTTCAACCACGCAGAATCCGGACCGGATCTATCCACAGAACCAGAGCAGAACACAGTGACAGGTGGGAGCATGCAGTTACCAGCCAGACCCACAAGAGGGCGCACTGACACTTCAAGAAGGGACATGAGACTGTCCAACGATGCTCCAATGAGTATGATTTCCCCAGTATAATCCCAAATGTGATATACGTAGAGGGTGAATAACAATGTTAAGTTCAACAGGAAACTACATTGATGCCTTGAAGAATTGTATTTTGTGCTGAAGGTCAAACTGTACCTCTCCCAGTATAATCCAGATTGTGATATACGTAGGCGAGCAATGCACTGTGCATCTATTCCTAAACCTAACAATAGTGTTGGAATATAATTATTGGATTGAAGCCTAATCTGGTTCTCCATGCCTAAACACAACCTTAGTGTTAGGACATACTTACCTGCAGCCTCTCCTGGTCCTCCCCACCTAAACATAACACTAGTGTTGAAACATGCGTACTGGTTCTTATTGTGGTTAAAATGTACTCATCTGAAGCCTCATTTGGCTCTCCACTTCAAAAACGACACAATGTTTTGAATGTCTTACTCACCTGAAACCCAATTCGGCTCGGTCATCTTTAAATGTACAATAACATTATTGATGCTTTCTCTTTGGCGTGGGGGGAGTGATGGACGCTGGAGGCCCCGGAGTTCAGCCCAGTGATGGACTGTGCATCGGCCCTGCACTGCTTTGTCAGTGTGGGGCCACAAACTCTAAACCCCTAACCAGCCCGTGCCTCCTGGGACTGATTCCGGGTGTCCTCTGGCGTCTGCTGCTCCTCCTACACTCTATACGTGGTGGTCGTGTGATGTGCTAATTTCATAAATCTTGTAACGTCCAACTGTATGTACAAGTGTGTAAGGTTGAGTGTCCCGTTGCCCATATATTCTGGTTGAAGCTACAATAAGCACCCATGAGTAGATTATATTACAGTCAAAATGAATAATTTTTCAACATTTGGTCAGAGAATGTTCAATAACAACGAGACCTGGGACGAATGTATTAATATTACATTTATTATAATGCATTTTGTAACCCGCTGATGTTTGCTGACTGCTGATTGGGCCCGAGAGCGGAAGGGGAGGGACTCGCCGGAGCCATCTTGCCTGCTCTGACGGAGCCCCGTCCTTTACCAACCTGCCCGTGTGCCCGAGCTGGCCACGGGCTCCGTTCCTCCAATTATGTACATTCTAGCCTGAAGAAGGGATAATAGTCCCGAAACGCGTAGCTAGTTTATAATGTACCGTTCTGAGTGTTTTTTACGTGCCTGTTCTGGACGACAATAAAAGGTAAAAACCTTCTTTTTGGACCCTTTTTGTTCGAGCCACATGTTAACCTGCTGACTAGCTAGCACGTAGCCACAGAACAATGGCCGCCGGGAGAGCGAAGCTAAGCTACGGAGCGCGCCCCCGTGCACGCGCCTGCTCCACAACAACGGAGAAAAAAGGTGGGGGCTGTGAGCTGACTCCGCCGGACCAGATGACGCTGCCTCCAGCACCGGTTCCGGGTGAGAGAAACAGCACCACCCTGCAACATGGAGGCTACTAGGACGAGCACAACGGAGCAGACCTGATGTCAACAAGGACGCACGCTTCGCCACACCGACCACCAGCATCCACGTACCAGCTCAGCAGTGACGAGGGTTCCAGACATCCCCACTTCGGCTGTGTCATCCTTCAACCACGCAGAATCCGGACCGGATCTATCCACAGAACCAGAGCAGAACACAGTGACAGGTGGGAGCATGCAGTTACCAGCCAGACCCACAAGAGGGCGCACTGACACTTCAAGAAGGGACATGAGACTGTCCAACGATGCTCCAATGAGTATGATTTCCCCAGTATAATCCCAAATGTGATATACGTAGAGGGTGAATAACAATGTTAAGTTCAACAGGAAACTACATTGATGCCTTGAAGAATTGTATTTTGTGCTGAAGGTCAAACTGTACCTCTCCCAGTATAATCCAGATTGTGATATACGTAGGCGAGCAATGCACTGTGCATCTATTCCTAAACCTAACAATAGTGTTGGAATATAATTATTGGATTGAAGCCTAATCTGGTTCTCCATGCCTAAACACAACCTTAGTGTTAGGACATACTTACCTGCAGCCTCTCCTGGTCCTCCCCACCTAAACATAACACTAGTGTTGAAACATGCGTACTGGTTCTTATTGTGGTTAAAATGTACTCATCTGAAGCCTCATTTGGCTCTCCACTTCAAAAACGACACAATGTTTTGAATGTCTTACTCACCTGAAACCCAATTCGGCTCGGTCATCTTTAAATGTACAATAACATTATTGATGCTTTCTCTTTGGCGTGGGGGGAGTGATGGACGCTGGAGGCCCCGGAGTTCAGCCCAGTGATGGACTGTGCATCGGCCCTGCACTGCTTTGTCAGTGTGGGGCCACAAACTCTAAACCCCTAACCAGCCCGTGCCTCCTGGGACTGATTCCGGGTGTCCTCTGGCGTCTGCTGCTCCTCCTACACTCTATACGTGGTGGTCGTGTGATGTGCTAATTTCATAAATCTTGTAACGTCCAACTGTATGTACAAGTGTGTAAGGTTGAGTGTCCCGTTGCCCATATATTCTGGTTGAAGCTACAATAAGCACCCATGAGTAGATTATATTACAGTCAAAATGAATAATTTTTCAACATTTGGTCAGAGAATGTTCAATAACAACGAGACCTGGGACGAATGTATTAATATTACATTTATTATAATGCATTTTGTAACCCGCTGATGTTTGCTGACTGCTGATTGGGCCCGAGAGCGGAAGGGGAGGGACTCGCCGGAGCCATCTTGCCTGCTCTGACGGAGCCCCGTCCTTTACCAACCTGCCCGTGTGCCCGAGCTGGCCACGGGCTCCGTTCCTCCAATTATGTACATTCTAGCCTGAAGAAGGGATAATAGTCCCGAAACGCGTAGCTAGTTTATAATGTACCGTTCTGAGTGTTTTTTACGTGCCTGTTCTGGACGACAATAAAAGGTAAAAACCTTCTTTTTGGACCCTTTTTGTTCGAGCCACATGTTAACCTGCTGACTAGCTAGCACGTAGCCACAGAACAATGGCCGCCGGGAGAGCGAAGCTAAGCTACGGAGCGCGCCCCCGTGCACGCGCCTGCTCCACAACAACGGAGAAAAAAGGTGGGGGCTGTGAGCTGACTCCGCCGGACCAGATGACGCTGCCTCCAGCACCGGTTCCGGGTGAGAGAAACAGCACCACCCTGCAACATGGAGGCTACTAGGACGAGCACAACGGAGCAGACCTGATGTCAACAAGGACGCACGCTTCGCCACACCGACCACCAGCATCCACGTACCAGCTCAGCAGTGACGAGGGTTCCAGACATCCCCACTTCGGCTGTGTCATCCTTCAACCACGCAGAATCCGGACCGGATCTATCCACAGAACCAGAGCAGAACACAGTGACAGGTGGGAGCATGCAGTTACCAGCCAGACCCACAAGAGGGCGCACTGACACTTCAAGAAGGGACATGAGACTGTCCAACGATGCTCCAATGAGTATGATTTCCCCAGTATAATCCCAAATGTGATATACGTAGAGGGTGAATAACAATGTTAAGTTCAACAGGAAACTACATTGATGCCTTGAAGAATTGTATTTTGTGCTGAAGGTCAAACTGTACCTCTCCCAGTATAATCCAGATTGTGATATACGTAGGCGAGCAATGCACTGTGCATCTATTCCTAAACCTAACAATAGTGTTGGAATATAATTATTGGATTGAAGCCTAATCTGGTTCTCCATGCCTAAACACAACCTTAGTGTTAGGACATACTTACCTGCAGCCTCTCCTGGTCCTCCCCACCTAAACATAACACTAGTGTTGAAACATGCGTACTGGTTCTTATTGTGGTTAAAATGTACTCATCTGAAGCCTCATTTGGCTCTCCACTTCAAAAACGACACAATGTTTTGAATGTCTTACTCACCTGAAACCCAATTCGGCTCGGTCATCTTTAAATGTACAATAACATTATTGATGCTTTCTCTTTGGCGTGGGGGGAGTGATGGACGCTGGAGGCCCCGGAGTTCAGCCCAGTGATGGACTGTGCATCGGCCCTGCACTGCTTTGTCAGTGTGGGGCCACAAACTCTAAACCCCTAACCAGCCCGTGCCTCCTGGGACTGATTCCGGGTGTCCTCTGGCGTCTGCTGCTCCTCCTACACTCTATACGTGGTGGTCGTGTGATGTGCTAATTTCATAAATCTTGTAACGTCCAACTGTATGTACAAGTGTGTAAGGTTGAGTGTCCCGTTGCCCATATATTCTGGTTGAAGCTACAATAAGCACCCATGAGTAGATTATATTACAGTCAAAATGAATAATTTTTCAACATTTGGTCAGAGAATGTTCAATAACAACGAGACCTGGGACGAATGTATTAATATTACATTTATTATAATGCATTTTGTAACCCGCTGATGTTTGCTGACTGCTGATTGGGCCCGAGAGCGGAAGGGGAGGGACTCGCCGGAGCCATCTTGCCTGCTCTGACGGAGCCCCGTCCTTTACCAACCTGCCCGTGTGCCCGAGCTGGCCACGGGCTCCGTTCCTCCAATTATGTACATTCTAGCCTGAAGAAGGGATAATAGTCCCGAAACGCGTAGCTAGTTTATAATGTACCGTTCTGAGTGTTTTTTACGTGCCTGTTCTGGACGACAATAAAAGGTAAAAACCTTCTTTTTGGACCCTTTTTGTTCGAGCCACATGTTAACCTGCTGACTAGCTAGCACGTAGCCACAGAACAATGGCCGCCGGGAGAGCGAAGCTAAGCTACGGAGCGCGCCCCCGTGCACGCGCCTGCTCCACAACAACGGAGAAAAAAGGTGGGGGCTGTGAGCTGACTCCGCCGGACCAGATGACGCTGCCTCCAGCACCGGTTCCGGGTGAGAGAAACAGCACCACCCTGCAACATGGAGGCTACTAGGACGAGCACAACGGAGCAGACCTGATGTCAACAAGGACGCACGCTTCGCCACACCGACCACCAGCATCCACGTACCAGCTCAGCAGTGACGAGGGTTCCAGACATCCCCACTTCGGCTGTGTCATCCTTCAACCACGCAGAATCCGGACCGGATCTATCCACAGAACCAGAGCAGAACACAGTGACAGGTGGGAGCATGCAGTTACCAGCCAGACCCACAAGAGGGCGCACTGACACTTCAAGAAGGGACATGAGACTGTCCAACGATGCTCCAATGAGTATGATTTCCCCAGTATAATCCCAAATGTGATATACGTAGAGGGTGAATAACAATGTTAAGTTCAACAGGAAACTACATTGATGCCTTGAAGAATTGTATTTTGTGCTGAAGGTCAAACTGTACCTCTCCCAGTATAATCCAGATTGTGATATACGTAGGCGAGCAATGCACTGTGCATCTATTCCTAAACCTAACAATAGTGTTGGAATATAATTATTGGATTGAAGCCTAATCTGGTTCTCCATGCCTAAACACAACCTTAGTGTTAGGACATACTTACCTGCAGCCTCTCCTGGTCCTCCCCACCTAAACATAACACTAGTGTTGAAACATGCGTACTGGTTCTTATTGTGGTTAAAATGTACTCATCTGAAGCCTCATTTGGCTCTCCACTTCAAAAACGACACAATGTTTTGAATGTCTTACTCACCTGAAACCCAATTCGGCTCGGTCATCTTTAAATGTACAATAACATTATTGATGCTTTCTCTTTGGCGTGGGGGGAGTGATGGACGCTGGAGGCCCCGGAGTTCAGCCCAGTGATGGACTGTGCATCGGCCCTGCACTGCTTTGTCAGTGTGGGGCCACAAACTCTAAACCCCTAACCAGCCCGTGCCTCCTGGGACTGATTCCGGGTGTCCTCTGGCGTCTGCTGCTCCTCCTACACTCTATACGTGGTGGTCGTGTGATGTGCTAATTTCATAAATCTTGTAACGTCCAACTGTATGTACAAGTGTGTAAGGTTGAGTGTCCCGTTGCCCATATATTCTGGTTGAAGCTACAATAAGCACCCATGAGTAGATTATATTACAGTCAAAATGAATAATTTTTCAACATTTGGTCAGAGAATGTTCAATAACAACGAGACCTGGGACGAATGTATTAATATTACATTTATTATAATGCATTTTGTAACCCGCTGATGTTTGCTGACTGCTGATTGGGCCCGAGAGCGGAAGGGGAGGGACTCGCCGGAGCCATCTTGCCTGCTCTGACGGAGCCCCGTCCTTTACCAACCTGCCCGTGTGCCCGAGCTGGCCACGGGCTCCGTTCCTCCAATTATGTACATTCTAGCCTGAAGAAGGGATAATAGTCCCGAAACGCGTAGCTAGTTTATAATGTACCGTTCTGAGTGTTTTTTACGTGCCTGTTCTGGACGACAATAAAAGGTAAAAACCTTCTTTTTGGACCCTTTTTGTTCGAGCCACATGTTAACCTGCTGACTAGCTAGCACGTAGCCACAGAACAATGGCCGCCGGGAGAGCGAAGCTAAGCTACGGAGCGCGCCCCCGTGCACGCGCCTGCTCCACAACAACGGAGAAAAAAGGTGGGGGCTGTGAGCTGACTCCGCCGGACCAGATGACGCTGCCTCCAGCACCGGTTCCGGGTGAGAGAAACAGCACCACCCTGCAACATGGAGGCTACTAGGACGAGCACAACGGAGCAGACCTGATGTCAACAAGGACGCACGCTTCGCCACACCGACCACCAGCATCCACGTACCAGCTCAGCAGTGACGAGGGTTCCAGACATCCCCACTTCGGCTGTGTCATCCTTCAACCACGCAGAATCCGGACCGGATCTATCCACAGAACCAGAGCAGAACACAGTGACAGGTGGGAGCATGCAGTTACCAGCCAGACCCACAAGAGGGCGCACTGACACTTCAAGAAGGGACATGAGACTGTCCAACGATGCTCCAATGAGTATGATTTCCCCAGTATAATCCCAAATGTGATATACGTAGAGGGTGAATAACAATGTTAAGTTCAACAGGAAACTACATTGATGCCTTGAAGAATTGTATTTTGTGCTGAAGGTCAAACTGTACCTCTCCCAGTATAATCCAGATTGTGATATACGTAGGCGAGCAATGCACTGTGCATCTATTCCTAAACCTAACAATAGTGTTGGAATATAATTATTGGATTGAAGCCTAATCTGGTTCTCCATGCCTAAACACAACCTTAGTGTTAGGACATACTTACCTGCAGCCTCTCCTGGTCCTCCCCACCTAAACATAACACTAGTGTTGAAACATGCGTACTGGTTCTTATTGTGGTTAAAATGTACTCATCTGAAGCCTCATTTGGCTCTCCACTTCAAAAACGACACAATGTTTTGAATGTCTTACTCACCTGAAACCCAATTCGGCTCGGTCATCTTTAAATGTACAATAACATTATTGATGCTTTCTCTTTGGCGTGGGGGGAGTGATGGACGCTGGAGGCCCCGGAGTTCAGCCCAGTGATGGACTGTGCATCGGCCCTGCACTGCTTTGTCAGTGTGGGGCCACAAACTCTAAACCCCTAACCAGCCCGTGCCTCCTGGGACTGATTCCGGGTGTCCTCTGGCGTCTGCTGCTCCTCCTACACTCTATACGTGGTGGTCGTGTGATGTGCTAATTTCATAAATCTTGTAACGTCCAACTGTATGTACAAGTGTGTAAGGTTGAGTGTCCCGTTGCCCATATATTCTGGTTGAAGCTACAATAAGCACCCATGAGTAGATTATATTACAGTCAAAATGAATAATTTTTCAACATTTGGTCAGAGAATGTTCAATAACAACGAGACCTGGGACGAATGTATTAATATTACATTTATTATAATGCATTTTGTAACCCGCTGATGTTTGCTGACTGCTGATTGGGCCCGAGAGCGGAAGGGGAGGGACTCGCCGGAGCCATCTTGCCTGCTCTGACGGAGCCCCGTCCTTTACCAACCTGCCCGTGTGCCCGAGCTGGCCACGGGCTCCGTTCCTCCAATTATGTACATTCTAGCCTGAAGAAGGGATAATAGTCCCGAAACGCGTAGCTAGTTTATAATGTACCGTTCTGAGTGTTTTTTACGTGCCTGTTCTGGACGACAATAAAAGGTAAAAACCTTCTTTTTGGACCCTTTTTGTTCGAGCCACATGTTAACCTGCTGACTAGCTAGCACGTAGCCACAGAACAATGGCCGCCGGGAGAGCGAAGCTAAGCTACGGAGCGCGCCCCCGTGCACGCGCCTGCTCCACAACAACGGAGAAAAAAGGTGGGGGCTGTGAGCTGACTCCGCCGGACCAGATGACGCTGCCTCCAGCACCGGTTCCGGGTGAGAGAAACAGCACCACCCTGCAACATGGAGGCTACTAGGACGAGCACAACGGAGCAGACCTGATGTCAACAAGGACGCACGCTTCGCCACACCGACCACCAGCATCCACGTACCAGCTCAGCAGTGACGAGGGTTCCAGACATCCCCACTTCGGCTGTGTCATCCTTCAACCACGCAGAATCCGGACCGGATCTATCCACAGAACCAGAGCAGAACACAGTGACAGGTGGGAGCATGCAGTTACCAGCCAGACCCACAAGAGGGCGCACTGACACTTCAAGAAGGGACATGAGACTGTCCAACGATGCTCCAATGAGTATGATTTCCCCAGTATAATCCCAAATGTGATATACGTAGAGGGTGAATAACAATGTTAAGTTCAACAGGAAACTACATTGATGCCTTGAAGAATTGTATTTTGTGCTGAAGGTCAAACTGTACCTCTCCCAGTATAATCCAGATTGTGATATACGTAGGCGAGCAATGCACTGTGCATCTATTCCTAAACCTAACAATAGTGTTGGAATATAATTATTGGATTGAAGCCTAATCTGGTTCTCCATGCCTAAACACAACCTTAGTGTTAGGACATACTTACCTGCAGCCTCTCCTGGTCCTCCCCACCTAAACATAACACTAGTGTTGAAACATGCGTACTGGTTCTTATTGTGGTTAAAATGTACTCATCTGAAGCCTCATTTGGCTCTCCACTTCAAAAACGACACAATGTTTTGAATGTCTTACTCACCTGAAACCCAATTCGGCTCGGTCATCTTTAAATGTACAATAACATTATTGATGCTTTCTCTTTGGCGTGGGGGGAGTGATGGACGCTGGAGGCCCCGGAGTTCAGCCCAGTGATGGACTGTGCATCGGCCCTGCACTGCTTTGTCAGTGTGGGGCCACAAACTCTAAACCCCTAACCAGCCCGTGCCTCCTGGGACTGATTCCGGGTGTCCTCTGGCGTCTGCTGCTCCTCCTACACTCTATACGTGGTGGTCGTGTGATGTGCTAATTTCATAAATCTTGTAACGTCCAACTGTATGTACAAGTGTGTAAGGTTGAGTGTCCCGTTGCCCATATATTCTGGTTGAAGCTACAATAAGCACCCATGAGTAGATTATATTACAGTCAAAATGAATAATTTTTCAACATTTGGTCAGAGAATGTTCAATAACAACGAGACCTGGGACGAATGTATTAATATTACATTTATTATAATGCATTTTGTAACCCGCTGATGTTTGCTGACTGCTGATTGGGCCCGAGAGCGGAAGGGGAGGGACTCGCCGGAGCCATCTTGCCTGCTCTGACGGAGCCCCGTCCTTTACCAACCTGCCCGTGTGCCCGAGCTGGCCACGGGCTCCGTTCCTCCAATTATGTACATTCTAGCCTGAAGAAGGGATAATAGTCCCGAAACGCGTAGCTAGTTTATAATGTACCGTTCTGAGTGTTTTTTACGTGCCTGTTCTGGACGACAATAAAAGGTAAAAACCTTCTTTTTGGACCCTTTTTGTTCGAGCCACATGTTAACCTGCTGACTAGCTAGCACGTAGCCACAGAACAATGGCCGCCGGGAGAGCGAAGCTAAGCTACGGAGCGCGCCCCCGTGCACGCGCCTGCTCCACAACAACGGAGAAAAAAGGTGGGGGCTGTGAGCTGACTCCGCCGGACCAGATGACGCTGCCTCCAGCACCGGTTCCGGGTGAGAGAAACAGCACCACCCTGCAACATGGAGGCTACTAGGACGAGCACAACGGAGCAGACCTGATGTCAACAAGGACGCACGCTTCGCCACACCGACCACCAGCATCCACGTACCAGCTCAGCAGTGACGAGGGTTCCAGACATCCCCACTTCGGCTGTGTCATCCTTCAACCACGCAGAATCCGGACCGGATCTATCCACAGAACCAGAGCAGAACACAGTGACAGGTGGGAGCATGCAGTTACCAGCCAGACCCACAAGAGGGCGCACTGACACTTCAAGAAGGGACATGAGACTGTCCAACGATGCTCCAATGAGTATGATTTCCCCAGTATAATCCCAAATGTGATATACGTAGAGGGTGAATAACAATGTTAAGTTCAACAGGAAACTACATTGATGCCTTGAAGAATTGTATTTTGTGCTGAAGGTCAAACTGTACCTCTCCCAGTATAATCCAGATTGTGATATACGTAGGCGAGCAATGCACTGTGCATCTATTCCTAAACCTAACAATAGTGTTGGAATATAATTATTGGATTGAAGCCTAATCTGGTTCTCCATGCCTAAACACAACCTTAGTGTTAGGACATACTTACCTGCAGCCTCTCCTGGTCCTCCCCACCTAAACATAACACTAGTGTTGAAACATGCGTACTGGTTCTTATTGTGGTTAAAATGTACTCATCTGAAGCCTCATTTGGCTCTCCACTTCAAAAACGACACAATGTTTTGAATGTCTTACTCACCTGAAACCCAATTCGGCTCGGTCATCTTTAAATGTACAATAACATTATTGATGCTTTCTCTTTGGCGTGGGGGGAGTGATGGACGCTGGAGGCCCCGGAGTTCAGCCCAGTGATGGACTGTGCATCGGCCCTGCACTGCTTTGTCAGTGTGGGGCCACAAACTCTAAACCCCTAACCAGCCCGTGCCTCCTGGGACTGATTCCGGGTGTCCTCTGGCGTCTGCTGCTCCTCCTACACTCTATACGTGGTGGTCGTGTGATGTGCTAATTTCATAAATCTTGTAACGTCCAACTGTATGTACAAGTGTGTAAGGTTGAGTGTCCCGTTGCCCATATATTCTGGTTGAAGCTACAATAAGCACCCATGAGTAGATTATATTACAGTCAAAATGAATAATTTTTCAACATTTGGTCAGAGAATGTTCAATAACAACGAGACCTGGGACGAATGTATTAATATTACATTTATTATAATGCATTTTGTAACCCGCTGATGTTTGCTGACTGCTGATTGGGCCCGAGAGCGGAAGGGGAGGGACTCGCCGGAGCCATCTTGCCTGCTCTGACGGAGCCCCGTCCTTTACCAACCTGCCCGTGTGCCCGAGCTGGCCACGGGCTCCGTTCCTCCAATTATGTACATTCTAGCCTGAAGAAGGGATAATAGTCCCGAAACGCGTAGCTAGTTTATAATGTACCGTTCTGAGTGTTTTTTACGTGCCTGTTCTGGACGACAATAAAAGGTAAAAACCTTCTTTTTGGACCCTTTTTGTTCGAGCCACATGTTAACCTGCTGACTAGCTAGCACGTAGCCACAGAACAATGGCCGCCGGGAGAGCGAAGCTAAGCTACGGAGCGCGCCCCCGTGCACGCGCCTGCTCCACAACAACGGAGAAAAAAGGTGGGGGCTGTGAGCTGACTCCGCCGGACCAGATGACGCTGCCTCCAGCACCGGTTCCGGGTGAGAGAAACAGCACCACCCTGCAACATGGAGGCTACTAGGACGAGCACAACGGAGCAGACCTGATGTCAACAAGGACGCACGCTTCGCCACACCGACCACCAGCATCCACGTACCAGCTCAGCAGTGACGAGGGTTCCAGACATCCCCACTTCGGCTGTGTCATCCTTCAACCACGCAGAATCCGGACCGGATCTATCCACAGAACCAGAGCAGAACACAGTGACAGGTGGGAGCATGCAGTTACCAGCCAGACCCACAAGAGGGCGCACTGACACTTCAAGAAGGGACATGAGACTGTCCAACGATGCTCCAATGAGTATGATTTCCCCAGTATAATCCCAAATGTGATATACGTAGAGGGTGAATAACAATGTTAAGTTCAACAGGAAACTACATTGATGCCTTGAAGAATTGTATTTTGTGCTGAAGGTCAAACTGTACCTCTCCCAGTATAATCCAGATTGTGATATACGTAGGCGAGCAATGCACTGTGCATCTATTCCTAAACCTAACAATAGTGTTGGAATATAATTATTGGATTGAAGCCTAATCTGGTTCTCCATGCCTAAACACAACCTTAGTGTTAGGACATACTTACCTGCAGCCTCTCCTGGTCCTCCCCACCTAAACATAACACTAGTGTTGAAACATGCGTACTGGTTCTTATTGTGGTTAAAATGTACTCATCTGAAGCCTCATTTGGCTCTCCACTTCAAAAACGACACAATGTTTTGAATGTCTTACTCACCTGAAACCCAATTCGGCTCGGTCATCTTTAAATGTACAATAACATTATTGATGCTTTCTCTTTGGCGTGGGGGGAGTGATGGACGCTGGAGGCCCCGGAGTTCAGCCCAGTGATGGACTGTGCATCGGCCCTGCACTGCTTTGTCAGTGTGGGGCCACAAACTCTAAACCCCTAACCAGCCCGTGCCTCCTGGGACTGATTCCGGGTGTCCTCTGGCGTCTGCTGCTCCTCCTACACTCTATACGTGGTGGTCGTGTGATGTGCTAATTTCATAAATCTTGTAACGTCCAACTGTATGTACAAGTGTGTAAGGTTGAGTGTCCCGTTGCCCATATATTCTGGTTGAAGCTACAATAAGCACCCATGAGTAGATTATATTACAGTCAAAATGAATAATTTTTCAACATTTGGTCAGAGAATGTTCAATAACAACGAGACCTGGGACGAATGTATTAATATTACATTTATTATAATGCATTTTGTAACCCGCTGATGTTTGCTGACTGCTGATTGGGCCCGAGAGCGGAAGGGGAGGGACTCGCCGGAGCCATCTTGCCTGCTCTGACGGAGCCCCGTCCTTTACCAACCTGCCCGTGTGCCCGAGCTGGCCACGGGCTCCGTTCCTCCAATTATGTACATTCTAGCCTGAAGAAGGGATAATAGTCCCGAAACGCGTAGCTAGTTTATAATGTACCGTTCTGAGTGTTTTTTACGTGCCTGTTCTGGACGACAATAAAAGGTAAAAACCTTCTTTTTGGACCCTTTTTGTTCGAGCCACATGTTAACCTGCTGACTAGCTAGCACGTAGCCACAGAACAATGGCCGCCGGGAGAGCGAAGCTAAGCTACGGAGCGCGCCCCCGTGCACGCGCCTGCTCCACAACAACGGAGAAAAAAGGTGGGGGCTGTGAGCTGACTCCGCCGGACCAGATGACGCTGCCTCCAGCACCGGTTCCGGGTGAGAGAAACAGCACCACCCTGCAACATGGAGGCTACTAGGACGAGCACAACGGAGCAGACCTGATGTCAACAAGGACGCACGCTTCGCCACACCGACCACCAGCATCCACGTACCAGCTCAGCAGTGACGAGGGTTCCAGACATCCCCACTTCGGCTGTGTCATCCTTCAACCACGCAGAATCCGGACCGGATCTATCCACAGAACCAGAGCAGAACACAGTGACAGGTGGGAGCATGCAGTTACCAGCCAGACCCACAAGAGGGCGCACTGACACTTCAAGAAGGGACATGAGACTGTCCAACGATGCTCCAATGAGTATGATTTCCCCAGTATAATCCCAAATGTGATATACGTAGAGGGTGAATAACAATGTTAAGTTCAACAGGAAACTACATTGATGCCTTGAAGAATTGTATTTTGTGCTGAAGGTCAAACTGTACCTCTCCCAGTATAATCCAGATTGTGATATACGTAGGCGAGCAATGCACTGTGCATCTATTCCTAAACCTAACAATAGTGTTGGAATATAATTATTGGATTGAAGCCTAATCTGGTTCTCCATGCCTAAACACAACCTTAGTGTTAGGACATACTTACCTGCAGCCTCTCCTGGTCCTCCCCACCTAAACATAACACTAGTGTTGAAACATGCGTACTGGTTCTTATTGTGGTTAAAATGTACTCATCTGAAGCCTCATTTGGCTCTCCACTTCAAAAACGACACAATGTTTTGAATGTCTTACTCACCTGAAACCCAATTCGGCTCGGTCATCTTTAAATGTACAATAACATTATTGATGCTTTCTCTTTGGCGTGGGGGGAGTGATGGACGCTGGAGGCCCCGGAGTTCAGCCCAGTGATGGACTGTGCATCGGCCCTGCACTGCTTTGTCAGTGTGGGGCCACAAACTCTAAACCCCTAACCAGCCCGTGCCTCCTGGGACTGATTCCGGGTGTCCTCTGGCGTCTGCTGCTCCTCCTACACTCTATACGTGGTGGTCGTGTGATGTGCTAATTTCATAAATCTTGTAACGTCCAACTGTATGTACAAGTGTGTAAGGTTGAGTGTCCCGTTGCCCATATATTCTGGTTGAAGCTACAATAAGCACCCATGAGTAGATTATATTACAGTCAAAATGAATAATTTTTCAACATTTGGTCAGAGAATGTTCAATAACAACGAGACCTGGGACGAATGTATTAATATTACATTTATTATAATGCATTTTGTAACCCGCTGATGTTTGCTGACTGCTGATTGGGCCCGAGAGCGGAAGGGGAGGGACTCGCCGGAGCCATCTTGCCTGCTCTGACGGAGCCCCGTCCTTTACCAACCTGCCCGTGTGCCCGAGCTGGCCACGGGCTCCGTTCCTCCAATTATGTACATTCTAGCCTGAAGAAGGGATAATAGTCCCGAAACGCGTAGCTAGTTTATAATGTACCGTTCTGAGTGTTTTTTACGTGCCTGTTCTGGACGACAATAAAAGGTAAAAACCTTCTTTTTGGACCCTTTTTGTTCGAGCCACATGTTAACCTGCTGACTAGCTAGCACGTAGCCACAGAACAATGGCCGCCGGGAGAGCGAAGCTAAGCTACGGAGCGCGCCCCCGTGCACGCGCCTGCTCCACAACAACGGAGAAAAAAGGTGGGGGCTGTGAGCTGACTCCGCCGGACCAGATGACGCTGCCTCCAGCACCGGTTCCGGGTGAGAGAAACAGCACCACCCTGCAACATGGAGGCTACTAGGACGAGCACAACGGAGCAGACCTGATGTCAACAAGGACGCACGCTTCGCCACACCGACCACCAGCATCCACGTACCAGCTCAGCAGTGACGAGGGTTCCAGACATCCCCACTTCGGCTGTGTCATCCTTCAACCACGCAGAATCCGGACCGGATCTATCCACAGAACCAGAGCAGAACACAGTGACAGGTGGGAGCATGCAGTTACCAGCCAGACCCACAAGAGGGCGCACTGACACTTCAAGAAGGGACATGAGACTGTCCAACGATGCTCCAATGAGTATGATTTCCCCAGTATAATCCCAAATGTGATATACGTAGAGGGTGAATAACAATGTTAAGTTCAACAGGAAACTACATTGATGCCTTGAAGAATTGTATTTTGTGCTGAAGGTCAAACTGTACCTCTCCCAGTATAATCCAGATTGTGATATACGTAGGCGAGCAATGCACTGTGCATCTATTCCTAAACCTAACAATAGTGTTGGAATATAATTATTGGATTGAAGCCTAATCTGGTTCTCCATGCCTAAACACAACCTTAGTGTTAGGACATACTTACCTGCAGCCTCTCCTGGTCCTCCCCACCTAAACATAACACTAGTGTTGAAACATGCGTACTGGTTCTTATTGTGGTTAAAATGTACTCATCTGAAGCCTCATTTGGCTCTCCACTTCAAAAACGACACAATGTTTTGAATGTCTTACTCACCTGAAACCCAATTCGGCTCGGTCATCTTTAAATGTACAATAACATTATTGATGCTTTCTCTTTGGCGTGGGGGGAGTGATGGACGCTGGAGGCCCCGGAGTTCAGCCCAGTGATGGACTGTGCATCGGCCCTGCACTGCTTTGTCAGTGTGGGGCCACAAACTCTAAACCCCTAACCAGCCCGTGCCTCCTGGGACTGATTCCGGGTGTCCTCTGGCGTCTGCTGCTCCTCCTACACTCTATACGTGGTGGTCGTGTGATGTGCTAATTTCATAAATCTTGTAACGTCCAACTGTATGTACAAGTGTGTAAGGTTGAGTGTCCCGTTGCCCATATATTCTCACAAGACACTTAGAAACAACCCCTCCCACAAGACACTTAGAAACAACCCCTCCCACAAGACACTTAGAAACAACCCCTCCCACAAGACACTTAGAAACAACCCCTCCCACAAGACACTTAGAAACAACCCCTCCCACAAGACACTTAGAAACAACCCCTCCCACAAGACACTTAGAAACAACCCCTCCCACAAGACACTTAGAAACAACCCCTCCCACAAGACACTTAGAAACAACCCCTCCCACAAGACACTTAGAAACAACCCCTCCCACAAGACACTTAGAAACAACCCCTCCCACAAGACACTTAGAAACAACCCCTCCCACAAGACACTTAGAAACAACCCCTCCCACAAGACACTTAGAAACAACCCCTCCCACAAGACACTTAGAAACAACCCCTCCCACAAGACACTTAGAAACAACCCCTCCCACAAGACACTTAGAAACAACCCCTCCCACAAGACACTTAGAAACAACCCCTCCCACAAGACACTTAGAAACAACCCCTCCCACAAGACACTTAGAAACAACCCCTCCCACAAGACACTTAGAAACAACCCCTCCCACAAGACACTTAGAAACAACCCCTCCCACAAGACACTTAGAAACAACCCCTCCCACAAGACACTTAGAAACAACCCCTCCCACAAGACACTTAGAAACAACCCCTCCCACAAGACACTTAGAAACAACCCCTCCCACAAGACACTTAGAAACAACCCCTCCCACAAGACACTTAGAAACAACCCCTCCCACAAGACACTTAGAAACAACCCCTCCCACAAGACACTTAGAAACAACCCCTCCCACAAGACACTTAGAAACAACCCCTCCCACAAGACACTTAGAAACAACCCCTCCCACAAGACACTTAGAAACAACCCCTCCCACAAGACACTTAGAAACAACCCCTCCCACAAGACACTTAGAAACAACCCCTCCCACAAGACACTTAGAAACAACCCCTCCCACAAGACACTTAGAAACAACCCCTCCCACAAGACACTTAGAAACAACCCCTCCCACAAGACACTTAGAAACAACCCCTCCCACAAGACACTTAGAAACAACCCCTCCCACAAGACACTTAGAAACAACCCCTCCCACAAGACACTTAGAAACAACCCCTCCCACAAGACACTTAGAAACAACCCCTCCCACAAGACACTTAGAAACAACCCCTCCCACAAGACACTTAGAAACAACCCCTCCCACAAGACACTTAGAAACAACCCCTCCCACAAGACACTTAGAAACAACCCCTCCCACAAGACACTTAGAAACAACCCCTCCCACAAGACACTTAGAAACAACCCCTCCCACAAGACACTTAGAAACAACCCCTCCCACAAGACACTTAGAAACAACCCCTCCCACAAGACACTTAGAAACAACCCCTCCCACAAGACACTTAGAAACAACCCCTCCCACAAGACACTTAGAAACAACCCCTCCCACAAGACACTTAGAAACAACCCCTCCCACAAGACACTTAGAAACAACCCCTCCCACAAGACACTTAGAAACAACCCCTCCCACAAGACACTTAGAAACAACCCCTCCCACAAGACACTTAGAAACAACCCCTCCCACAAGACACTTAGAAACAACCCCTCCCACAAGACACTTAGAAACAACCCCTCCCACAAGACACTTAGAAACAACCCCTCCCACAAGACACTTAGAAACAACCCCTCCCACAAGACACTTAGAAACAACCCCTCCCACAAGACACTTAGAAACAACCCCTCCCACAAGACACTTAGAAACAACCCCTCCCACAAGACACTTAGAAACAACCCCTCCCACAAGACACTTAGAAACAACCCCTCCCACAAGACACTTAGAAACAACCCCTCCCACAAGACACTTAGAAACAACCCCTCCCACAAGACACTTAGAAACAACCCCTCCCACAAGACACTTAGAAACAACCCCTCCCACAAGACACTTAGAAACAACCCCTCCCACAAGACACTTAGAAACAACCCCTCCCACAAGACACTTAGAAACAACCCCTCCCACAAGACACTTAGAAACAACCCCTCCCACAAGACACTTAGAAACAACCCCTCCCACAAGACACTTAGAAACAACCCCTCCCACAAGACACTTAGAAACAACCCCTCCCACAAGACACTTAGAAACAACCCCTCCCACAAGACACTTAGAAACAACCCCTCCCACAAGACACTTAGAAACAACCCCTCCCACAAGACACTTAGAAACAACCCCTCCCACAAGACACTTAGAATGGTCTTACCTTTAGCTGAAACCCCACATCTGTTGCAGCCCAGTGGCAATTTTCTCACAAGACCAATGCTGCCCAAGTCATCCTGCAAGTAATCATAAGACAAGATTACTCAACACAGACAGAAAAATCAACAAGTTTGCAACTTCTTGCAGTCAAATGCTTTTATTCTTGGACATTAAGTTAATACATGTACTATACTAAAAGAAACAGGTCTTACCGTGAGCTAATTTCCATCGGTTGCAGTGCAATGGCAATTTTCTCACAAGGCTACTCCTGCCCAAGGCATCCTGCAAGTAATAAGACATTACAAAAAACATTCAGAAAAATTTGTGAAACATTGACAAGATATCATCACCTTGCACCCTGGCTTGTATTCACACAGGAAAAACTTCCAAAAATAAATTCTTCAATGGGGGGGGAGGTAAGACCTTAATGAGACCATCTGGAAAGATCCCTCTCCCAGGATAGAAATCCTGCAATGAATGGCATGTGTATAGAATGAACATTGTAAAGGATGTACAATACATTCAAATCCTGTAAAAGAATTGATACAAATAATTGCAAGTAGCAGGCCAAGTCTACACCAGGACCACTTCAGTGGCAACCACCATCAAAACCACCATCCACAGAAGCTTCTGTGGAGAGGAAGAGCAACGACTTTAGGAAAGGGTAATGTTGGCATATGATGACAGTAATATGAATTTTATTTAAAATAATGGTGGTAGCAGCTGGTTACAGGAACAGACAGAACTATAATCTATAGAGACCTGCTAGGCGAGAAAATAAAACTCCTGGAAAGAAGCTGAACTAGTGATGTGCATTAAAACATTGGTTTATTGTGGATGGTGTAATATGGGCTTGGTGTGTCCTAAGAAGTCCCCAGGCAGTCTGCCTACAACAGCTTAACCAAGGGCCGGTCCTGGCTAACTTGAGTCAGGCCTAAGTGATAAAGAGTCAAGTTTTTCCTGATGAGGTTGCTTCTTTCAAAATCATGCGTTACCGTACCATAGACAAAAATAAAAACCATTTATACCGAATTAAAGCTTTATGCTGGAAGATTGACAAATCATCATTGAACCTATTAAGCATGCAGTCTGCTGAAAGGCAATTTATATTTAATGATATTTTAGAGGGTTCCACATGTGACAGTCTAGCGGTTGACATTCAAGCTAGACTTTAAAAACAAGTTAACTGCAAACAGTTAAAGACTGGCAAATTGCAGAGTAAGTTTGCTAAATCGACTAACATTTTATTGTGTAAGGGTAGCTGAAACTTACCTTCTGGACCGAGCAGCGCTTTTTTTCACACTAGCATCCGCCTCAACGGAAATCACGTCTGCGGCGGTAAAATGCGCATACGTTCAGCGGAGTCTCTTCGGGAAGTTTCTCCTCCCTCATCGTTGCAAGTAAAAGTTTCTTGAAATGATTAGCTTCATAAATTTGCGCAGCAGAAAGTTCTTTACTAATTTTTTTTCAGTATGGACAACAAATTTAGCAGATATGACTTTAGTGTACCAATTTAGGATTTCATGTTACAGTGCAATGAGCCCAAATAGTTCTTTGGGCCATACAATAGAAGAAAGTTGTGCCACAACTTGCATGACAAAAAAAACTGGGGGAAACCTTTTGCTTTTACCTTTTGCTCCGTCCACAGGAGGCTGAAGCTGCTGGACCACTTCCTGGAGGCCCTGAAGCACGAGCCGTTTAGGTTGATGCAGGACAATCCAGAGAACACAACAGTACTTTGCCTGCAAGCATAACAAAAGAAGTACTGGGGAGTCAGTTAGAGGCACATGTTATTAGAGCCATCAAACAGCCTGCCCAACAAGTATTACAAAACAGTACGGAGGAAACGATACTAACTTCACCAAAACCCCAAGTCAGCTTGAGGGCAGAGGTCATTTCTACACTTCTCACAGGAGGCCGAATTAGCTTGACTTCGGGGAGCCCGTTATGTTCTCTTGACCACCCTGTTTCAAGTCACAACATAATAAGGAACACAGCAAGAAAAATCTTTGCAACACTGAGAGCTCCTTACACAGATCCACATTAATTCAGCAATACACACATTCTTAAAACATTGAACAGCAAATGGTTAAACAGCAGATAAAGGGAGCCCAAAAAGTTAAAGACAGACAAGGACATACTGGAAGCAGACAGTTAAGGTTGAAAGACATTTTAACAGCCATACACAGCCTGCACGACAAGCATTACACAAATACCTGGATGAAGAGCCCAAGCCTCGCCCATCTGCTCCCCAAGATCCATAAGCTTCCTTTAACCTGGACAGTTCCGCCATTTGAGGTCAACCACCCATAATCAGCAGGTGGTTCCTACAAGATTCCAGAATACATTGACTTTATTAATCTACAGTCAAAATTACAATCCAGGTACACAGTACAATTGTAAAAAAGGAATACATTTTAACACCAAGGCCCTAACATAGAGGGTGGGGGTTACATTAAAGTGTTCGAATTTCAGAGTCATTATTCCAACAACACTACATTGTACAATTTTGAATATCCATTAAAATGAATCTTTAGAACACTCCCATTTGTCATTGTGCAACAAAAATTACTTTCAGTCAAGATGACAGTTCTTTCAAGCAGTTTTAATGACTGTCCACAGACATGTGTATTTACAGTGCATTTTTACAGGGTACGCACATACAATTCAAGCAATTTACACTACATAACATACAGCACCATCATTTGGGACTACCAAGCCATTCAAAACATTAAAAGCTTTCCGTTGGCGATACGAGCTGCGTCCCTGTGGTAGTGTTGTTAATAACCCAAGTCTGACGTTTTTGTACTCCACCACTAGGTTTCTTGCCCAAAGCATATGGAACAAACTGAAATGAGTAAAAAAACACAACATTAAACAAAATGAATGGTTACTTCCCCCCCCCCCCCCCCCTCACCTCACAGGGTGACTCCACAAGGTCAAACATTTTACACCTGGTTGGCATCTTAATATTCCCCAAATCCTGAAGTTCAGTAATAGAATTGAAATTTAAAAAAGGTAATAGCAAAAATCTTGGTCCGTGTATCGCAGTCAGGGGTTCTCCTTCCTTTTTTTAAAATCCATTTTGCATTGTTGTTTTTTGGGTCCGCCTACTTCACCTAAATGAGAGAATGAGGGAGAAATCGTTGTAGGGCTGTTTAATTTAATTTAACTGAAATGAAGTAAATACTTAGCTAATGCATTGTGTGTATATTGAATGAGAAGTTGATTAACTGTAGGAAAGACATTTGTAACCACTGGTAGCACAGGGTGGATTTCCTCATAAAATTAATTATTAAACAAACACGGAGCGACAGGTGACAAAAGTCTTAGAATAACCGAATGGGCATCAACAAACAAATTGAATTCTTCTGGTGACTAGGCCACAGGGCCCTCGCTGGCTTGGATGCGCCACACAAATACAGATCAAACTAAGGAATATACTGAAGAATTATGTAAAAAAAATATACCATCAAACAACTGAGAATGTGAAGTGCAGGTGAGAGGCCCAATCACCACACTCACCACCACCTGGGTAGCCACGGTGTTGAGCCTCAAGCGCTCCTAAAAAGAAACATTTTTAACAATAAGTATCTGCTGGAATTTAACTAATACTACAAAAAAAGAAAGACAAAACCAGAAAAGAATATAGCAAAAACAGCAGTGGCTTACAATCGCAGCCTGGACTTTGAGCCTCCTGCACTTGGGCCCTGACGAGCTGGGAGACAAACCAGAAGGAACACCAACAACAAAATCATTTGCCCAAGAACTGAGAATAAAACCACCTACCTGCTCTTGGAATTCTCAAGCCAGAGTGCGACAGCAAAAGGGACAAGCATGCTGACACAGCTTCATTATGTGAAGCTTTTACAGCCTGTCTAATTGGTGAACCAGGAAGTAGGAGGTACCAAGGCTGACCTGAATCTATAGTAGCTCAGGAGGGACATTTCCTCACTGGCTACACAAAAAGATGATTTATAATGGCAATAATTGATTTATAATCTTACAGGCTGAGCTTCTTCACAAACAAAGATGATCTTGTTTTGCAGTATCACCATTTAGATGATTTCCGTAGATTAAATCATAACACACAGAGTTTAGTCCATTATATTACATTACATGTGGTTTATCTTTCATCAAAAGTGACGTACTTTTAGTCGCGTGTGTGACCTCGGCAGGCCAAGTGATGTCCAAATGATGCCCCATATCGAGGGGAGAAAAGGAAGAGGTGTCTCACATCCAAAAAAAAAATTGAAATCTATTTATACGTCACATTTCACATATAAGGCTTAGAACAATGACATCAAAAACAATAAAAAAAATTAAAAAAAATATTTCTTCAATAATGAATTATTAAATGTTGACCTGCATCTGTAAAAGCTTACAATTCTGTGAGGAGACTGAAATAAGTGTCACTCAGAGGAGTAGGAAGATTGGACCAAACTTGGGGAGAAAAGGAGCTTTAATACACTTCAGAGAAGTTTGTGTTTTCCAATCAGAAGTGCAAAAGAAATTTCAGTAGGAAACACTTATGTCCCAGGCAATCGTGTTTTTGAATACTTGCACCATTTGAATAATTTCTGCCGGTGGGAAAGGAGCCTTTTTGAAAATCTCACGAACACTGTGCACAGACACACAGACGTCACACGGATCCATTTAGACTACCTTGACTAAAACACTAGCAAACCGTGGCACTAACAAATGGTAGCACTTAAACTGTACTTATAATGGCACTTTTCTATAACATGTTTTGAAACTGCTTATTTGATGAAAATTGTACTTTCTTGTTATTTGTTCTTCTGAGTTTGCATCTTTATGTGGAAATGCACTTATTGTAAGTCGCTTTGGATAAAAGCGTCAGCTAAATGACATGTAATGTAATGTCAAACGGAGCTGCCAGCCGGCTGCACAGCCCCCGCGGCTGCACAGCCCCTGAGGCTGCACATCCCACCCAGAGAGTCTGCATTCCTCCCAGGGAGAATTGAATAATCCCACTAGCCGCCACAAGAGGGGGCCAGGTGCCCGTGAGCTCGGCAGACTCATCAGCAGTCTGTTTATTGCCGTGAAAACCTCTGTCTCTGTCTCTCTCTCCCTCGTGTGCACGTATGAACACGGAACATGTGAATAAAACACATACATATATCTATGTGTGTGTGTGTGCATGCGTGGGTGTCTCTACACGCGGCAGAGCTCAAACGCGGGCCAGGGGAGCGGCCCGCACTGTCATTGACGACGCGTAGACATCAGTGAATGCAACGCTTTTATTCAACACAGTGACGGGCCAACGTACGCAGCGGCGGGGGCGCCCTGCTGCTTCTTCACCTGGATCCAACTCCTCATCTCAGCTGCTCCTCCTGCAAACAGTGTGGACTCTTAGTTTTTAAATTCCCTCATTTTAAATTGGCTGACAATGATCTTCTGGCCTGTGATGAGGTGAAACATGTTGGACAGTTCATGACACAATAAACATTTGCACAGTGTGGACTCTTTTCAATTGCTTGTCGTTTTAAAAGCATGAAACAATGTCTCAGGGGCCTGCATAACTAACCAAAACAGTGCCCACGCGTCTGCACGGAGCCAGAGGATGTTCCAGAGGCTACAAAAACACTCTGTAAAGCTCTCAGAAAGCGAGGCTATAGAAGGACATTCCTGCGGACCATCAGAGCGCAGGTTCGGGAGGACCCCTTCTTCGCCCGTTTGCCTGTTGGAGCGCAGCAGCCGCCTGGTCATCTGATTCCTTTTGTTTCCACATTCTCTCCATCTTCTTTGCAGCTTCAGACTACAGTGCGTAAACATTTTCGAACCCTTCAAACAACCACAGGACCTTTTCTGGATTTTAAACTAATAATCGGCTATAGAAGGAATAGAAACCTGCAGGATCTCCTGGTTCACGCGGCACTCAAGGACGGCAGAATATCTCCTAAAAATCCATATTTTCAGTCTATCAAATACCTGACCAATAGACTTACCAACGTTGGGGTCCCAGTCCATCATTGGTTCGATCTTGAGTCCACGAACTTGGTGTACGGCATACAATGCACAAAATGTCTCCTTATCTACATAGGTAAAAAAAAAATACACTTCAAGCCAGACTGAAACAGCATATCTATTTTATAGATAAGATGAAATGTTCATACAATGTCATATTTCTGTTCAAGAAACATAGAAAACAACCTCAGAATTTCAGGCCTGGAGTCCAGATTGGGCTGGTCAGGAGCCCAAAGGTGGCGAGCTGAGAAAAACTGGATCCTGAAATTAAATACAACAGTTCCCAATGGCCTCAATGAGGCATTTGGGACACTTTTGTGTCCATAGCCTTTTCAGTGCCGGTTTCATACATACACAAATTTCATATGCATTTACATGAACCTCTTTTACAGACTTATACTGTTTAAAATAAACTCATACTTACCTTAAGTATACATACATACTCGTATGAAACACCTACTTAACCTATACACATATTCACAGGAAAATGTCATACTTACCTTATATACATATACAATGATATATAGATTCATCTTAAACACATACACCTATTGTTTTTAGGTTTTTAGTTTAACTTTTTTATTTTTATTTTTTGTTTTTTACCTGTTTCCCCCGCCCCCCCCCCCTCTTTTCTTGTTTAGTATTCGATTTGTCTTTCCCTTCCGCTGGACGAAGAACATAAACACACTTAAAGAGATAGAAGATGATGGGGAGAGAGATCCACCTATTTATTGTGCCCGTGCCCTGTTGTCCGACCTTGGTCAGACAACGCCTACTCTCTTCTCCTTCACCTAACCACCCCCCCTTTTTAGTGTGGAATTGCACTAATTCCTGGATTTTCCACTGTTTGCACTTATATCTTTTGTGTTTATATTTATTTTTTTGTCTATTTATTTATTCCCTTATTATTTTATTCATATATATGTATATATTTTCCTAGAGGTGGTGTACTGCAGGCTTATGCTTTTGTTTTGAATTTTATGAATTTTACACTTTATTTTAGTCAGGGAACACCTGTGTTTTAATCTGTCTTTCCTACTCATCCCATTTTTAGCATGTCCCCCTCACAACTTTGAATTGAATGAATTTTATGAGGGCCCCCATATATATATATATATATTTTATATTATTCCCTATTTTTTTATTTTTATTTCTTTATTCCTTATTTTAATTTTTTATTCCTCTCTTGCTCTGTCACACGAACAGTTTCTTCCCTTCGGCAGTCGGGCTCATCAACAGAGCCTGAGGCCCCCCCTGACTGACTCTCAATCCCATGTTCATTCACTTTGTCACTTTCACTTGTCACTTTGTTTTGCTGTTTTTTTATCTTTATTTTTATTTCAAATTTTATCTTTATCTCTTCTTTCTCACTAACCCATAGCTTTAGCGTACTAACTCATAGCATATATCTTATTATACTTTATCTTATTACAATTTCCATGTATGTCTAACATATAATGGCAATAAACGTTTCCTGATTCCTGAATAAGGTGTAACAATCTCTTTAAGCAAAGCAATTTAGCTGACACTTTTATCCAAAAGCTACTCACAATGAGTACATTTCAATCGTCGAGATATAAACTATAAAATATTCATCAAATAAGCAGTTTCAAAAAGCTATAGAGAAGTGCCATTATAAGTAGTTTGTTAGTGTTTTTCTCAAGTTAAGTCTAAAGAGGTATAGTCTAAAGAAGTGTGTCTTCAGTTTGCTGAATATATGCCTTTGAAGAGTTGATTACATTTTATTTTGATTAATTAAAGTCTGAATTTAATGAAGATACGTTATTCTTCATTTTTTTCATTTTATATTAGTCTTCAATATTTGTATAATGTATTTTTAGAATGAACTAATGATTTGAAAATGTATGATGGGATCTAATGAACATGTGACCTTGTGTGTGTGTGTGTGCGTGTTAGAGATGACACAGTACCTGACCTCTCAAGTTTCAGTCAGAGAGAAAAAGCAAGGCGAGGCCAGAAGATATCAAACAGACAGCTAGAGTGAGACAGACAGAAAGTCAGTCAGTCTGACAGACAGACAATAAGCAGAGACGGATGTTGTCTGGAATTATTCATTAAATTAACATCAGAAGCAGGTAAGTCTGAATTATTAAGTGTTTACCACAACTGACTGTGTATGTGTGTGGATATGTCCGTGTATCTTTGTTTGTGTATGAGCGTGCGTTTTGAGTCTTAGTTTTCTCTATTCTGGTCTTCTACAAGATGAGATCCAGGTGAAAAAGGGATTCAGGTTGGCATGATGACATGTAGTGTTGCGCATTGAGTGGTCAGGAAACATATTAAAGTACAGGAACCTTTGAGGTCTACACAAAGAAGTCACTTTATAATCATAAATGAACCAACTAAAATGGAATTGATAAAATCCCTATTACACTTGTTCTAGCTTTAACGCACCCTATGTGTGCATAGACGTGTGGTTGTGCATGTGTGCACACCTGCTGTGCTATTGTGAAACTTTTACTCTCTCAAACTGATACATCACTGGATCGTCATCAGATCAGCTGATAATAACTCTCAATGATTTGTTACATCCATAGACAACTTCTCTTCTCTTACGAACTGTTCAGATTAAATAGTCCCAGAAGGTTCAATAGAAACAAGACTCCAACCTAAAACCAGCAGTCTAAAAAATAACCACTCACCTACAAATGCAACTTATATACTGCAAATGTTTAAGCCTTTGCGTCAGTTCACATACGTTGGTTAGGGTTAGGCTGACACTTGTTGGTTTAAGGTTGAGTTTTAGTCTTAACCCCTTCGCGACCAAGCCCGTTCTTGAAATGTAACCTCAACACTAACAACTTTTCAACTCAAACAAGTTTACTTGACTAGACCGGGAGAAACCGCTTGATTTAGTTAATTAGTGTTAGCATAGCTTCAGAAGCAAACACACACACACACGATGCAGGCAGGCAAATCTAACACTTTCTTACAGTTATTGCACGACTTATTGGCAAGACTGACAGCAAGTGGCCAAGACATTCATGGCCACTCGCTCTCTACCACATTGAGATTGTCCTTCATACATTTCTTTGATGTCATTACCTCTTCCACTGAGAAATACAAGATGTCTTTTTTTAACTATACAACCACAGCTTCTGATTCAAGGGGACATGTTGGAAGACACCAAGCATTTAAAGGCCAACTGTCTGTGTTCAACAAGCTGATCAGGGATCAGATACTACCAACTGCTGCCACCAACAACTGGTACAGTCTGATTTAGCTCAGTGTGGCTGTGATCAGGATAACTGCTAACTGTGCAGGGTTACAGTGAAAGGTTAACATCCTGCAAGAACAAATACTGTTTAGCAAGTCGGATTAGCAGTGCTAATTTCAGTTTAGCATCTTATGACTGCTATAAAAAGAGGTGGCAGGACCTGATAAGGAAGTCTTTAATATTGATGGATGATTCCACATATCCGGTTGCCAAAGCTAAATCTGATGCACTTTTGTTAAAAAAGCAAGGAACAAGACTTGTAGAAGCCAAGAGGGTGAACTTTGAACCCTGAATTTTCTATCAGTCAAAGTAAAGAAATGTAACTAACTAACTTTGTTCCTCTTTCTTAATTAAAGGATTTCATGTCTACAGAAATGGTAAAATGGTAATGTGATTTATCCTTGAGCCCCGGCTGAACTATTTTCTCTTAAAGGTGGAAGGTTTGAGTATAATAATGTAATAATGAAACACTTAGGGATCCATTGGTACATTGTACTGGTATGTCATGTTGGCTGGTCTGTAAAGGGGCTCAGTAATAGTCCAAACTTGGAAAACTTGAAAACATGGCATGGCGATTTTCAAGGGGGCCCTTGGGGAGCAACAAGCAGCTTGTCAGAAGCAGAGTGGAGTGTGCGGGTTGGGATTTAGGGTTTTACCATGTCCAGTTGAACAAGACGATGTCCAGTTCTTCCAGAAAATGACCCAAAGAGCCTGGCGGATGGTAGAGGACAACGTTTAATTGTACCGGGTGAGTAACTGTCACAGCATGGAATTCAAAAGACAGTGGGGGGGAGGAAGGGTACGGAAAAAAGATCCATTTGGGTGAAATGAGTAAACCTGTGCCGCCACCCCTTCCGGTGGGTCTGGGTGTGTGGCTGAAGGACAAGGCAGAGGAGAGAACAGCTGGGGTGGATGTGTTGTCCGGTGTGATCCATGTCTCAGTGAGAGCGAGGAAGTCAAGCGACTGCTGGATAGCAAAGCCAGAGATGAAGTCTGCCTTGCGAGTGTCACGGTTTGGGTCTGCTCTGTCTTATTTTGTAGTTTTCATGTCTCTTGTGTTCCTGGGTAACTTCACTTCCTGCCTTGTCCTGTCTTCCCCTGTAATTGTCTGCCGTGCCTGATCGTTTCCACCTGTGTTCAATCACCTGCACCTCCCTTGTGTATTTAAGCCCTGTGAGTCCCTTGTCTGGTGTGGCGTCATTACATGTCAACTTTCATGTGTCAAGTAAGTCAAGTCAAGTCTGTGTCGTGTTTTCAAGTCCAGGTCCCTGTTTTTGTCTGTTTTGTTTTCTCCTCCTTCCTCCCTTTTTTGGTTGGAGCGATTTTGATTTTGAGTTTTGACAATTAAAGTCTTTTATTTTTCAACTCCGCATCTGAGAGATTACGACAAAGAATTGATCTAGTCCGAGGGCGGTAGTATCTACGGGTAGAAATGCGAACAGGTACAGGGATAAAACACATAGTTGCGAATGAATATGAGAGGCGCCGCACTCAGCCGCCCCAAGGACTCCACGAAAGACTCCTTTTGTCTTTGTTCTGCTTGTCTTCGTGCAGAGGGTCTTCGCTAACGCTTCACCTAGTCTCCAGTTAAATACTCCTTCGTTAATGGAAGTCGGCTGCGGCTGCGCTGACCACTCCCCCGTCGTTAGGAAACAACAGGTTGATTGCCCTCAGCCGAAACTCATCCAAATGCAAAACGACGAGCACTTTGACACCCTAATCAGTGAACAACAACTAGCAGTCTAGTTAGCTTAAAACACGAAACGGTAGCAGATAAAGCAAGTAGCAGTCAGGTTCCACTTAAAAACAGCAGAAGCAACAAGTTTACACAAGAAAAGATACTCAATCCGATTTCAAGTCTCCTGGATGTCTGAAGATCTGGTAGAAGAGATGCACACGGGGAACTCTAGAGAAGCTGCAAAGATAAACTAATTGGGGAGTATCCACAAATCTGGCCTTCATGGAAGAGTGGTAAGAAGAAAGCTGCTGTTGAAAGTAAACCAGAAGAAATCCTTTTTAGAGTTTGCCAAAAACCATTTTGTGGGGAGTTTTTCATGTGCTGATGTGAGGGTTTTGAGACAGAGCATGTTGCATGTATAAAGACTGTAAAGCCCTCTGAGGCAAATTTGTAATTTGGGCTGTACAAAATAAAATGAATTGAATTCAATTGAAAGAGGGTGCTCTGCTCAAATGATTACTAACCCCTGAACCAGAGGGGACGGGGGTTAATACTTATGCAAAGCACTGTAAAATAATCACAAATATTAAAACAAGCATAAGTATTATAAGTTTGTTGGGAACTGGGGCTGGGGTACCAAGATGAGGTGAGGCATATCCTCACCCTCTTCGAGTCCAGACACTGGTGGTGGTAGAGAATAAGTTATAATATCATTTTCTTGCTGATTGGAGGTGTCAGGGGTGGTAGAGGGTTGGTTCTGGCTGAAATGACAACTGACAGCAAGAGAGAGAACAGCTTGACAACACTGACGCGATGGTTCTGGTTTACAGAAACTGTGCCTCTGCCCCCAATCAGCTTATGGCATACCCACCTAGACAGTGGAGGCCCCTGAGGCAGGCATTAACTTTTCCAGTCTTCCTGTTTGAATTTACGCCTAAGCTTCTTTTATTGGACAAAAATACTAACACAAACCATTTGAACTCCATTAGCCTGTCATTCACTTCATTAAGGACACTCTAGCACTTACATTCACAAATACTTACACACACACATTTAATTTTCAATTCTATGTGGCTTTATTGGCATGAATGTTTAAAAACACATTTTCAAAAGCTGTCAGAATACATAATTACTTTATAATATGAATATGATTGAAGCATAACCACACACTTTTTTTTTGTTGCAAACTAACAGAGAGAGAGAGAGACAGACAGGAAATGCCTAGCGTTTCTCACTGCATCCCACAACATTCTGAAGTCTACAGTTGCACACATGGACACATGCAACCACGTGCCCACACACACACACACACACACACAAACAATGTGTGCGCATTCAAAGAAGAATGACTGTTCTCTATCAGTGCGACACAGCGTCACACTGCTGGAACAACAACTCTGATAACAGCTGTGTGTGTGAGTGTGCACGCATGGCTCTGGGTGTGCGCCCGTCTGGCGGACAGACACTTCCCCCTCTGATCGCAAGAGAAAGCAAGACTGATATTGAAGGTCTAACATTCAATAAACCAATTGCCGATCATTTTTTATACCTATTTCTCCAGAACAATGGCTTAGCTTAGTATGAAGAAGGGGACCAGAGTGAAACAGGCTTTCAGATTCAAGGTCAGCTGATTGTCAGATGAAGGTTTAGGGTGCCATGTGTATTTAGTCTATTTCTCACTGGAGCCTTCTAGTGGTGAGAGACTCAGTGACACCAAACCAAGTTTGTCTCAGACTATGTGTGGCGTCTGTTATCACAACGACAAGAGGCTGACCGACATGTGGGTGATGGACTCAGTCACTTGCACACACACACCTCCAGTTTAAAGCTGAAGAAACCGACAGCCTTTGGACACAGTAAGACTTGGGTTTTCTAATATTATTATTGGTTCTCTGGTAAGATATTTAATCAGTTGTATCTTGACTTAATATTTCAGGGTTAGTGTTGACATATTATGTTGTATTGCTATAGCTTGTTGATCCGTCTAGTAGCTTACATACTTTTTTTTCATGACTTCTATAAATTCCTGTCAATTTTCTTATACATGTTTTGTAATCAATGCTAATAGTCACATCCAGGTAATGTTTGCCAAAGTGTTGGCTAGCTTTAATGTAGACAACTATATCAATCAAATTATTCATATTTCAGCCCATGTCACAGGTCCCAGTGGAATGTTGGTTCAAACCTGTAGAGCCTGTCAGTAAGGTTTGTGAGAAAAGGAGCTTCAATGCTTCCCTAGTTAGCTCCTTTAGCAGAGGAACGACTGGACCATCCTTTACGAAAGGAAAGGAGAAAATTTCCTCCCACAATTCCTTACGACGGCAATATTTAAATAGTGACATATAATTCGGCCATTCACGACAAATAAAGATCATGACCGAGAAACACTGATCATGTAAGTAACAGTTAGTTCATTTATGTTGCAGCATTGTTAATGAAGTAATACTTTAAACCTGGTTGCTTTATGTGATCTGCATGACTCAGCACTGAACAACACATGAAGACATCTAAGATGCGCTCCTTTATAGGACTTTATAGTCCTGTCCAATTTTTGGACAATCTCGAATGCAGCCTGCACCTCCTCACCATGCATTCCCTCTCAGATTGCTTCCCCCTGACTAGCATCTCTGCCTCAGTTTTACTTACCTCCTGGATCAAAGATCTGCTCCGGGTGTGTCTCCTCATCACCTAATCCAAAGTCTCTCCTGAATGAATGTGTCCGTCTCATTTGCCCCGGGGGTTAGGTAAGAGTTCAGTTTAAAATGTAGCGCTACGTAATAGAATTCACTCAAATATCTACCGATATAAATGTTATGAAATAATAGATTGTCATGAAGATGTCATGTTATATATTTTATGTCTCCCAAACAACATGATCTCTGTTTTGCTTAGATTTAATGATAATTTATTTTCATCAAACCATAGTTTTACTTTATTTATTTAAGTTGTGATTGTCTCGAAAGTCTGCTTCAAATTCTCACCGGAACAAAAAATATTGGTGTCGTCTGCAAACCGCTGGAATAAACTGCTACTTGTCATAACTTTAACTCTGTCATGCTTCCCTCACCCCATACAGCCCCTGACCCAGACTGCCCCCCTCACCTGAACGCCCCCTTCCGTCAATGTACTGCTTCTCATGAATACAAACATTCCAATGTACCAACACAGATTCATAAGAAATACACAACATTTCCAGGAGCCGCTGTTATTAGTTATTAGTGAGGGTTAAGTCACTTTAATGCCTAAACTTTCACACTTTAGAGGTTAACTGATATTCTACCTAAGCTGAAGAGAACAACGTGTGTGGTGACATTCAGCTCTGGTAGCTTGGACATATTCTGTAATATCTTAAGGCCACAGTTAGCTTATATACAAATAGATTGTATCCTATGCAAGGAAAAAAGTCCTTGTCTATCTGTACTTTAAGGCTTATACTTTCGAGGTTGAAAAAGCAATGGTAGCAGCGGAAGTAAAGCTGATGACACAAGCAGGAAGTCCTATCGTAGGCCAGACCGTCCCATTTCAGAGACAGCTCGGTTCAGCCTATGTGGTTGTTGGAGGATCCAGGCCAGGTCTACCGATAATTGAGACACTGCTATTGTATGGAGTACTGTGACTCTCCTACCCCCACCCCCATATGGTATGTAGATGCTACACAGCTTATCTTTCAGTCTTTGATCTCCTCCAACAAAGAAATACAATGTAATCAGTAAATAGTATTCATGTTTAAGTTTATGATCCAAATCAAAGTAGGGAAACGGTGACATCGCTGATTGGAGTCAGCAAGGGACAGCTGTAGAACCTGTGTGTGCGCATGTGTGTGAGTTGCTGTATTTAGCTGCCTGAAGCCTAATATTTGTGGGAACTAGCAGAGTCTGATAGACGATCTGACAGAGAGAGAGAGAGACAGGATGGTGGACTTTGTGTTATCTGAAACATGCAATAACCAGTTTTGACGTGAAAGAATTAATTTAGGACAGTTAGATTAAAAGCTCTAAATTGTTTTTATGAACAATATTTTTACCAAACGATTTTAAGCATATTAACTGAACTGATTTTCAAGGTTCACTTGTAAGCTCTATATTTACTCAGATTTTTTAATGTGATCCGTTGTTTCTGTATCTACAAGTCAAAACATCTTAATCTTTAAGAATCTAAAAAAACAACACCACTAATTTTGTATTAAGTGCCGTGATATGTTGTGACAAGTGACCTGTGCATCGGGTTATCCTTCTCAGTATCAGAGGTTTGATCCCCGGCTCCTCCGGTCCATGCCGATTGTGCCCTCTGGCAACATACTTAACCCCAAATGCGTATGAGTGAAAGGCATGTTAGAGAAAGTCCAGTCATCAGTTTGTTTTCATCAATAACTTGTCTCTGTGTTTTTACATTTGAGCAGTAAACACCACCCCATTCATAGTCAGCCGTTATCAGGGAGAATAGCTAAAGAGAATCATGTAAGTGAAGTGACTTACAGCCCTGAGACAGATTTCTCCAGGAAATTAATGGAAGTGTATATAAAGTCTCAAAATGTTCCCTTAGTGAGCATGTGCATGTGTGTGTATCCGTGCGTGTGTGTGTGTGTTTGTTTTTGCGCGTGTGTGTTGGAATGAGCTGGGTCATCATAGCGACAGCAACTTTACACCACAGGGTCAAATTAATGACTTGCAACAGCTGTTGGTGCCATAGCAACGGAAGGGTGGGGTAAATCCTGGCAACGATGAAGACACCAGAGACTTTGTGTGTGTGTGTGGGTTTGCTGGTTTGTGTGTGTATATGTCTATGTATGAGCAACTGTGTGTCTGATTAGCTATCAAACTGACTGTAGATGTGAGGTAGAAAGAAGTCTGCAGGTCAATAGATGACCATTTAGGAAAAATAATAACAATGATATTGAACATACTATAAAAACAAACTTTGAAGGAATGATTTTCTATCAACAAATATATTCTAAGTAAATGAAAGTGACGTGTGAAAATGTGGCAAATCATCTGAGCATACAGAAACACAAACAGACAGACAGAAAGACTGACAGAGAAAGCTAGGCCATCACAAAAACGTTTATAGTTACCTAGTTTTTTATGACATCGTCATTAAAATAACATTTTTTATCTCAGGAGACCGGTCCATCTGTCTTCTTGTCTGTGCTACTCTGTCCTCCTCTCTGTCCTCTTGTCTATATGAGCGTCTTAACAGACCTGCGGCTTTCTGGGAGTTTTTTTTCCAGATGTGTGAAGCAGATTAACTGAAGCTGGTTCTCCATTTTTGGTTTGACTCTGGGAACAGAAAGTAAAACGCTTCCCAGAGGACCTAGGGAGTCGGGATGGTTGATAGGGTAGGTAGGTATGGGTTCAGACCTAAATTTATTTTAGTATAGGTCTGAACCCATAACTAAACCAAGATTTCAGGATTGGTTTATGGTTTTTAAACTCAGCAATTTAGCTGTGCCTATCCCCTCAAACTCAAATGACCTGGGGGCCGCAGGAGGCAGTATCTGGGTGAGGCCGGGCCGCATCAGGTATTCCAAAAAAAAACTTTGCTAAAAAAATCCAAACTTCTCAAATGTCATTACTAACATTTATTTAATGGCTTCTTCTGAACATGAATATAATATTAAAGAACATGAACCCTGGTTCTGTATGTATGGGATTGCGTTCCCATCAGATTTCGTCCCCACACCCCAGTCACAGGCAGACACAGCTGTAGCGGCTGCTACTATACACGCTTCTCTGTTCAAAGCACGGGGGTCTGAGCCGGGATGAGCTGTGGATCTGCGCTTTGACACGCTGCGGTGCACAGTGTAGTCCAAAGAGGGAGAGGAGAGGACTCTATGAGGCAGCGTCATTGTGTGACCACAGAGTTCAAATGCAGCTGGCCACTGTCTGTGCCTTCAGTCACATCATCACATTTTTGTGCTTACTTTGTGCCGGCGTGTTGTTACTCAATGACGTGTTATAAACTACTGAGGTTTAGAATAATCTGTCTGCATAGCTCCATGAAGAAGCTCCAAAACCTCACAGCGCAGCGTGTGCGTAAAGGAGCCATGGTGTCCCTTCATCTTCATGTCCCTTCATCTGATGCATTTTTAGTCAATAAAATGTTAACACAATAGTACATATTTGACCTTTTTTACATTTAATGGGAAGCCGAGCTTCCCTTGCAGTCTTAAAGAAATCATGTCATCAGCTTTTTGTGTTTGAAGTTGAGACGAGGGAATGGAGTAGCACTCGCTGCTGACACAATCCATGCCTGTGGTGATATACCAAGGTGCAGTGGTTTGTTGCCTTTGTAATTGGTGGTCGGCCACTCCACGTAGAATGCCTGAAAACAAGTGTTGCTAATGGAAGATGACCAAAAGTTATCCAATTCCACTGGAACATTTAGGTTCTCGGTAAGTGTCAAAAATAATTTTGGATCTCCAGCTTTGGTGACCATAAATGTCTTGATGGTAGACCTTTCTCACCAATGCCATGAAGTCGATTATCATGGCGTGTGTTTGCCGGGAGGGGGGGGGGGGGGGGGGTTTGGACCTTTTATCTATTTGTGGACTGTTTGTGGACTTCAACAGGTCAGGTTATGATTTGGCATTCTGAGTGCAGAGTTGATGATCTCATGTTGGGGTAGCTCCTCAACTGTGACTCCATAAACGTGAGAGCTTTGATTGTCTCATCTTTTATACCTGCTGCGGAAGCAAAATTCAAGGTGGTATTTGGCAACCCTAACCCTATAAGTAAACTTATTATATATTATTCTAAAATTATATATTATATTAAATATAATTTAAAATCTGAAACCGAAAAATATAATATAGTGAATATCAAAAAAGAAATACAAGTGAAGAATTTTAAAAAAAACCATTTCATTCAAAAAAATAATAAAACTGAGTCAAAACTATATTTAACCCGAAAATATTTTTCATACACTTAATTTTATTTTGAATACAGTGTTGAAAAACAAAACTTAAACTTTCAGGTTCACATTTTTTATTTCAAATGAACAAAGCTTTTGACCTGGATTTGCTCCATAAAATCGCACAAAAGGTTTTGCTAACTTGTGAAAATAATTTCTTTATTTTCATAAAACATGAAAATGACAGGGTGAAATGTCTTTACCAATGAGTGAACACCTCATCAGACTATACTTTGACTAAAAACACTAACAAATTGTAGCACTTAAATTGTATTTATAATAGCTCTTATCTATAGCAAGTTGTAAATCCGCTAATTTGATGAAATTGCACTCTGGTTCTTCTGAGTTTGTATCCTTATGGTTGAAATGCAATTGTAAATCGCTTTGAATAAAAGTGTAAGCTAAATTACATGTAAAGTAATGTATTCTGAGCAACATGCACAGCAAACTGACAGATCTACTTGCAGGAGTTAATAACAAGAAGACTGAAGAATTGCCCCAGGATGCCAGGATGGCGCCTTTGCTGCCCCCTGTTGGTTCGGAGGTCTTCAGACGCTTCACTCCATCCTCGTTGGAGGAGATCCTTAAACATCACAAACTCCTGGAGAAGGAGCAACAGAGCAGGAAGGAGAAGAACATAGAGGTACAACAAATATTGATCAGCTCTCAGTTAAAATGAATCAATACGCTGAAAACAAGCATTCAAAAGATTAAAAATGAGCTATGATTTGCCCGAGATTAAGTAATCAATCAGTACTTCATTTATATGCGGATTAGCCGAGGATTACATCACAACAATCTGGCTCCAAAGAACACACGTTTGTACATTAAATATCATGCTTATTCAGTGATTTCAGTTTGTAACAGTGTGGACTCCAAAGTAAGGTAGCTTGTTGGATCAGCTTGGGCCGGGCCCAGTAATGGGTCGATCCAAATTTGAAATGAATATGTAATCTTCAACTGCTTATTTGGGGTCAGGGCGCGGGGTCAACAGCTCTAGCAGGGGATCCCAAACTTCCCTTTCCTGGACCACAGCTACCAGCTCTGACTGGGGGATCCCAAAGCGTTCCCAGGACAGTGTGGAGATGTAATCTCTCCACCCAGTCATGGGTCTTTCCTGGGGCCTCTTGCCAACTGCTCATGCCTAGACAGCTCCATAGCATCCTACCAGATGCCCAAACCACCTCAACTGACTCCTCTCAATGCGAACGAGCAGCTGCGCTATTCCGACCTCCTCACAGATGGCGCAGCATTTCGGCTGCTTGTACCCAAGCTGGTCTGTCGTTCCACGATCAGGATGAAAACTGCAGTGTTCGTCTTTGATCCGTGGTTCAATTGAATTCAATCTCAATTAAATGTATTCCAAAATTGTTTTTCTGGTTGACAGATAGCGGAGGAAGATCTTCCTAAGCCAGCCAGCGACCTAGAGGCCGGAAAGCCACTCCCATTTATCTATGGAGACCCACCTCCTGGACTTATCAACACCCCATTAGAGGAGCTGGATCCCTTCTACAAATCGCTGAAGGTCTCTGTCTCTCTCTGTTGAATGGTATTCAATCTGATCAGCAGAGATCAATAAATCTCTTCAATAAATTAAATTTATTATCAGCTTCAGCTTCAGGTTTCACTGCTGAGCCAAGTAATGTAATCAGGAGTCTCTTTCTGTCTTTCGGTCTGTCTCTTTCTGTTTGATTATCTTTGTCATTCTTTCTAAGCTTTCTTTTGTTCTGTCTGTCTCTCTGACATTTCTGTCCTTTTGACCTGACTGCATATCTCACTTACCTGTCTCAATTTATGTCTCTTACGTATCCTTCTCTACGATCTGTTTTTCTCTCCTAACTGTCCAAATCTGTCTTTCTGACCTCCACGTGTCTCTGACCTTTCTGCCCCTCTGTCCATTTGACTTTCCTAACTGTTATCTTTCGCTCTGACTTGTCTATCTCTCTGGCCTGTCCGTCTCTCTGCAGACATTCATCGTTCTCGGTAAAGGAAACATCATCTATAGGTTCAATGCTGAGTCAGCCTGTTACCTGCTCAGTCCATTCAACCCTCTGAGGACTATCGCCATCCGGATCCTAATCCACTCATATCCTTTATGATGTCTGAATGTGATGTCCCTCTAACCCAATCCCATTCTTTTATCATGTCTCACTAACCCAAACCTATTGTTTATGATGTGTCACTAAACCAAACCATATCCTTTATGATATCTCACTAACCCAACCTTGTTTTATAAGGTTTCATTAACCCAACCATATTGTTCATGAGGTGTTATTAACTCAACCCAATTGTTTCAAATTAACTTTTTTGATGTCTCACTTACCTAACCTTGATGTTTATAATGTCTCACTAACCCAAGAGTTAGCTCTGAATTGCAGGTATCTATTTAACAATCAGCTGATGATTTGTTTTTCTTCCTTAAAAAACTAACTTTATTCAGTTGGTTCATAATGGTAACAATTCTGGCCAACTGTGCATTCATGACTCTGGGTGACCCTCCAGCGTGGAGCAAAACTGTGGAGTAAGTCCACACACATACAAGAACACAAATAATACACACACAGCACCATTGTGTTCTGTCTCCATACTTCTGAAAACTGCAGTTTTTTGTTGCCAGGAGTTACGCCAAGGTGTTTGGGTTGCTGGGAGAGGGTGGTGGGGGGTGCCTCATTTCAGTGTCATGAGCCTCTCCAGCATGTTTTACCCTGTTGAGTAAGATTCTTGAGTCTACATTATTGGGTTACTTTGTTATGTTATGAAATTACATTTTGCACTATGTAAATACTGAAGATTAATTTTGGTAGCTCCAGCTCGTGGTCACAAATGGTGCGACTGAGAAGCGTTAAGGTCTAGCGGGTGCCACGGGTTACGCTGATCTGTTTCGGTGGTGTGGAGAGGTTGTTGGCGTATGCCGGCATCTCGGTGGCGTAGGCCTCACCTACAGCTAGCGTTTCGTTGCTGAGTTACGTTGCTGTGATATGTTGCTAAGTTGTCATGCTCAATTCGTGGTATTACCTTGTTGCATTACCCGATTGCCTTCCTTGTTGAGGAACATTCTTGACATCCATTTTAGGTTACGTTGTTACATTATGTAAATACTGAAGATGAGCTGACAGTTGGCCACTCTGTTCTGTTAGCTCCTACTTTTGGCCAAGAATGAAACTAGGAGGCCGGTTTCAATGAGCCCTGGCTAGAACTGGCTGCAGCTGTATTTCAGAACTTGCAGAGAGGGGCCCTAGCATCTCGGTGCTGGGTGCCCCTACTAAGCTAGCTGGAGAGGTTCAAGATTTATGGGTGGTAGCTGCAACGATTAGTCGTCAATTGTGAAACACATGTGCTCTTCAACATGCTCTACAAAAAAGTCAATCATGGTATGCAAATGCGCCTAACTAGATTTTCCGCCATTTAGAATTTTGTAAAAAACACATTTTTAGCAATTTCTCCTAAACGCTGAGTTTGATTGCCACACAACCTTCGGTGGATCATTATTGGTTTAATGTGCCCTTGATGTATCAGAATAGTGCTGCTAACTCATTGTTTCGATGAGATATGGGCTAATTAACTTTGCAAGGGTGTGGCTTAATCTGTCAGATTTTTAACTTCCAAATGACTTGGCCTGCACTCACTAATTTTTGAAGATTAGAGGGCGGTGCAATTATTGGTTGAAAATCTGCCTTTTTAGCCTCTTTTTGGCTATTTTTCATGATTTCTTCAGTTGTAAAAGACCAAAGTCCCCCCAGGGGTTAAACCTGATTCTTTTCAAAATCGCGTAGTGTGATCCTGAGACCTTAGGCTCTAGAAATTGCATTTTGCCGGAAGAATTTTCAAACTATGTGTGTAGGGAGCTTTTTCAAAAAACCACCATTCGCCACGAACGTTGAAGTTGTTTTGACTCGACCATACTTTATCTAATCTGCTCCATATTTCTCATATAGCATGAATTTCTCACCCTTTAAACAGACCGATCTCCTCCCAGTGATTAAAACCGATTCTTTTTAAATCCACGCAGTGTGCTCTTGAGACCTTGGGCTCTAAAAATTGCATTTTGACAGAAGAAATGTAAAACTGTTTATTTTGTGATGGTCCAACAGAATGTCCTGGTTATCCCTAGGTGACACCTTGGGGACGTGTACTATCAACCTGAAGTGGAATGGTCAAAAAAGTATTGAACGGTTGCTTTTAAAGCTAATCTGAAAATGACCAAATGTAGTCTGGTGATTGAGATATTGAAGGAAATTCGCGATTCTTCTTCACAATGCGAGAATATGTTTTACAATATACACAAATCTTTATAAGCTGGGTCTAATTCTAAATATCTTTCTAAAATAAGAACAAGACTGGAAAAGATCCTGGCAACAGGACAAGATAAAATATAAAAAAAACATAAAAGCCTTAAGACTTTCCAAATGGTGTAGACATGACTGCTCACATTTTTTATCTAAACTGATTTCAGCAGTTAAAAAATGCTCAATTGTCTGGCACTGGGGGGTGTACCAGCACCATGCAGGTGCCCTTGTTTTAAACCAAGGAAAGGCCTGTGATGGAAGGGATTCACGGTGGGACAGCTACTGATGGATCCACATACAGAAACTGGGCTCTTCATTTTCCAGTACTGCATATCAAACCCAATCACCCATTTATATGGGCATATGTGGAAATCATCTTTGATGTTAGACATTCTTCTATGGCCAGGGAAGGTAATAAAAATGTGTGCCAAGGACTTCAGTGCCAAACACACACTTTCTGATAGTACGACAAATAGTGCCTTTATTTAGTGTCAGCATAACATTACATGTCATTTAGCTGACGCTTTTGTCCAAAGCAACTTACATTACATTTAACACCCATGTTTTTTACAATATCACTTGCGGAAGAAATAGGGGTTGGGTATCTTGCTCAAGGAAACTTCGACATGGCACATGGAGCCAGGATTTAAACCACTGACCTTGCAGTTCCCAGAACACCCTCTCTACTCCATGCACAACAATTGCCACTAATATAAAATATATAATGCGCAGTGCCATACAGAGCATCTGTGGGATAGAGCATGGCTTTGTGCTGGTTGGATCTGTCCCCAAAGACCTTCTCACATCTTAAAGCATGTCTCATTATCAGTGCTTCTTCATCCAACACGTGGTGGCACTTGATATATCACCCTTATCACGTTTACAATTGCCCACCAGCCGACACCTCCCTAACTCCGCCCCAGCGGTCGGTCTGCCCGCTCTAATACCCCCACCCTGTTTTTTGACGCGCTTATTATTCGTCAGTTTGTTTCGGATCAGAGCGGCAGCTCATTTAACACATAAAACCGCAGGATTATTCTTAGCCTGGCTCTTAGCCTGGTCTGGAGCAGGCTAGCTTCCAATACATCGCCACGGTTACTTCGACGGGTTTAATTCAACCTGCTTTCGTGCAACAAAGTCCAAGCTATATTCCTCCAGGATAACCGGAATATCCCGGCTTAATCCCTTATCCTGGTTTTGTACCCCCCCCTGTTCTCTTTTTTCAGGCACCTCCCCCACTGTGTGAATGCAAGCTCTTTCCTGATTGTCCACCACCCGTGTCTCATTGCTTGCCCTTACTTGTGTATTTCGTCTTTGTCAATCCCTTTTTCTGTGCCAGTTGGTCTCAGGCTGTACCAGTGAGATTAAGAGCATTTTCATAGTGTCTTCTCTGTGCTTTGACCAGTTTCCGTGTCCTTGTGAGTTTTACCTGCCGATTTGGATACCGTTGCCTGTCTGACTGATTACCCGTGTACCGAAACCTTCTTATGTGAAACAATATATTCCCCACCTGATTACGTCTTGCCTGAGTCTGACAATGTCTTGACAATGTCTAAATATCCTCATATAGGACAGAAAAGGTTCCACTGCTTTAGACGGGAAGGTTTCTAACCTTGACCCTTGAGTCTCCAGGGTGTTAGGGTTAGGGAGACCCTAGAGAGATAATTGTGACTTCTGTTAACCAGTGGTGTTAAGCGGTAGGTAACGCGGCCACCACATCAACAGCAAAAAAAGGTAAAAGTAGGAAAATGTAACAAGGTATATCTGTCCCTGAGCTTTACAAGAACAATGCTCGTTGAAGAGAAACCTAAACAATGTGATTTGAATGAATGAATTTTATTGTTATTTTGAGTAAAATCATGAACTGATATGGAAAGTGAGGTAATATGTCCTCATAGAAAAACTTTTATATATAAAAAATATTTTATACAGTTTGTATATCATAATTCAATTAATTCAAAAGGTACACCCCGTTTGTCGGGAGGGGGACCCGAAAGCCTTCAATGTTCCTATACAATCAAAAATGGACTTGACAGAAAAAGTTTGGGAACCCTTGCATTAGTCATTATATCCCATAAGTCCACACAAATGTTTAATTGATCTTCTTCTCTAGTCTCAGCTCCAATTTATTGTTTAACATTTATTTATTTATGTTTGATTATGCGAGGTCTGTTTATTTTTTAATTCAATTTACATTGAATTCAATGCACATAGTTAAAAAAAATAATTCAACATTAATGTTTCAATGTCTGAGGTACGTTTCTGTCATTGCACAGATACGTGTTCACCTTCATCTACACGTTTGAAGCTACAATCAAAGTTCTGTCAAGAGGATTCTGTGTTGGTGGTTTTACCTTCCTGAAGGACCCATGGAACTGGTTGGACTTCATGGTCATCAGCATGGCGTAATACTCCCAACACACCTGGGCACACGTATTTATTATACATTAATAAACATACATTATTATTATCGTTGTTGTGATTACTGTTGATCAGTATTTTGATCAGTTCTCACCCTGTTACAAAAAGCTAATGCAATTTTTATTAAAGCCACCTGATAAGTGTATAATTTAGCTTGATGTCATAAATAGAGTTGAGCCCTTTCACTCTTATTTTTACGCTTATCATATTCTGGAACTAGAACTCGGAAAACATGAAAGCTGTGAACATTGTGAGAACATAGAACAATTCATAGAACTTTCAATGTCAAACACTTAAGATCAAACTTGAATCCCTAAGTTGTCTGCTTGTTTTTTTTAATTTCACTCCACAAAGATGATGTTATCTTCGTGTTTCAGATACGTGACAGAGTTTGTCGATTTGGGAAACGTTTCTGTTTTGAGAACGTTCAGAGTACTTCGAGCTCTGAAGACGATCACAGTCATCCCTGGTCAGTGTGTGTGTGTGTGTGTGTATGTGTGTGTTCACAAATCTGATCAGTTGCTCAGTTTTCTATTGCCGCCATTCCCTCCAGGCCTCAAGACGATAGTCGGAGCTCTCATTCAATCAGTGAAGAAGTTGGCCGACGTCATGATTCTGACCGTGTTCTGCCTCAGCGTCTTCGCTCTAATTGGTCTGCAGCTTTTCATGGGAAACCTCCGTCAGAAATGCGTCCTGATCTCACCGCTGTTGCTTAGTAACAACATGTCTGACCCCCACATTGGTACCGATTACCACAGTGACAACAACACCAAAAGCAACCATACAGGAAGGGGTGACTTTGATTACTCCGAGTACATCAATAACCCAGGTATGATGAGAATGTCCCAAACAACCCGGGTCAAATACTAAACCATAACCTTTGATAATCTTTGGTACAACTATTACTACAAAACTTCATTGAGTACCCAGTTATTGGCAAGAGCGGTCCTAATTGTTTAGTAAGACACACTGAACCGTATTGACAACCCATTACATGTAATTTAGATGATTTTATCCAAAGCGACTTACATTGCATTATAACCCATGCGTTACATTTTGCCTGGGGAGCAATTACGGGTTAGGTGTCTTGCTCAGGGACACATTGACATGGCACATGGGGCAGCCGGGATCCGAACCACCAACCTTGTGGCTCCCAGCGCACCACGCTACTCCATGCACCACCATCGTACTATGTACTCTACAATTACTACCTTTAATATACTTACTTAATACATTTATCTCCCAGAGGTACCAATACCTAATCCAGGTCTGATAATTTAAAATCAGACTGAGCTTTTGATATTTGATCAGGACAATTTTAAGAATAGTGAGATCCTAAACCTAAATTAAACTTGTTGAGCACTTTATCATTTCTATATCTCTGTCTGCCTGTCTGTTTGTCTACTTGTCTCTCACTGCCTTCCTGTCTGTTTCATAGAGAACTACTACTACCAGCCAGGTCAACTTGATGCTCTGTTGTGTGGTAACAGCTCTGATGCCGGGTAAGTTCACAACAATGATGGTAAAGATCATGATGATACTGACTGTGGTTTTGACGATAATGATGAGGAAGGTGATGTGTACAGGGTCTGTCCTGAGGGTTACATCTGTCTAAAAGCTGGAAGAAACCCAAACTACGGATACACCAGCTACGACTCGTTTGGTTGGGCCTTTCTGTCTCTGGTCAGACTGATGACCCAGGACTTCTGGGAAAACCTGTTCCAGCTGGTCAGTAACTGACTGGTCCCTGCAATTGACTGGTTCCTCCCCCAACTGGTCCCAGTAACTGACTGGTTCTTGTAATCGGTTGGAAGGAATTGGGTCTCTAACTTAGTGTAGATAGTTTTAAGATTGACAGGACAAACAACCAATCAGAGCGGAGCGGACCTTCCTAGTTTTCCCTTCTCTTTTACCAGTCTGTCTCTCACCTGTCTGTCTGAATGCAGACCCTGCGAGCAGCTGGTAAGACCTACATGATGTTCTTTGTGGTGGTCATCTTCCTCGGCTCCTTCTACCTTATTAACCTCATCCTGGCGGTGGTTGCAATGGCATACGCCGAGCAGAACGAGGCCACCATGGCCGAGGCTAAGCAAAAGGAGGAGGAGTACGCTCAGATCCTGGAGATGCTGAAGAATAGAGAGGAGGAGGTCATATATGATATTTAATCTAAATTGAATCTGCTCAGAGTAAAAACAGATAGCTCAGTATCAATTCTCCTTGTTGGTACAGCAGGCGGCCTGCAAGGCGGAACTCTCAGAGGAACAACATACAGCACCACAGAAGAAGACTTCTTCGGAAGAAATTAAAGGCCATGAGCACGAACACACAACCATGGAAGGTATTAGTTGTGTCTCATTTCACAGGCTGTATCCTCCTGACGTTTGTTTTACGTGGGCCGAGTCCCTACGGGGGGGATTTCCTGTTTACCTCTCCAGCTGTTCCTCCGCCCCCTCAGTTACCTAGCAACTTGCTGCTCTTGACAGTGTGAGCCTTGTAACTCAAAAAACATATAAAGTCCTGATAGAGAAGGTATTCTTCTTCTTGAGGGAAGAACATTTTCCAGTCCAAATAAGAACTACTGACCAACATCATCTAAGGAACTTTCTCTCTTAAAATCTTCCCTCTAGAACCTTTTCTCTGAATCTTCTCCCTAACCCGCTGTGTGTTACAGACTTTGCAGACGACCAGAGGCCGTGCCTTCCAGGTTGGTATGTCTTCTCTGACATCTTCCTGAAATGGAACTGCTGTGGCTGCTGGCGGAAGCTCAAACAGTTCCTCTACACCATTGTCATGGACCCTTTCATTGACCTCGGAATCACCATCTGCATCGTCCTCAACACCATCTTCATGGCCATGGAGCATTACCCCATGACTGAGGAGTTTGAGGAGCTTCTGAGCATCGGGAATCTGGTCGGTAAAAAAAAAGTCAGATAGTTGGTGTCTCTTCCAGTTAAAGCTTTGGTAGTGCTTTTGATTTGTGAAACAACTATTCACATCACTTTAAATCACTTCACTGTATCGCTTCACTAGTCTAATTATTAGGGCCGGGACTCGATTAGAAATATTAATCTAATTAATTAGAGGCTTTGTAACTAATTAATCGAAATTAATCGCATTTTAATTGCATAAATATTTGACCTGAGAACAGTGAGAAGTAATTTTTTTCACATGGATTTTTATTTTTGTTCAACCAATTCCAGCAGATAAGTGTAGCAATAGCATATTTAGAAAAATAGTACTTTCAGAAATTCAGGTAGCCTATAGGTAAGTAGACCTTCTGTAAACTATGTTTTTTTAAGTAGACCAATACTTTCAAGTACATTCAGAACATTGGTTTTTTTTTTGAGACGTGGACTTAGTTACCCTGGTCCTTAAACCAGTCATCTGGTGGAGTCTGGGTTGGGTGTGGGTCCTTGTACTCGGAGTCGGGCTAACGTCCACGCTAGCTAGTAATTGTTTTGCGTTGAGGTGATACTTGAGGCTCGATGTGCTGCGGTGATATGCAAATTCCTTGTTGCATAGCTTGCACACAACCATGCTCTTATCGACACCACGGTCTCGCCAGCTTCTTCGTTCATGTTCACTGTGGTTTGTTGTTGTCTGAAGTCATTAAGCTAGATGGTGCTCCAGTATAATCGGCCCGCCGAAACTCATTCAGTGAGAAACGTCCGGCGGTGCAAAAAATAAGTGTAAAAATGTTAAATGTGTTATTTTTTAATTAACATTAAATAATAATGAATTAATCTTAATTCACATTGTAATGAATTCATCTTAATAAACGCGCTAAAGTCCCGGCCCTACTAATTATGCATGTTTTCTCCATCAGGCTCATTGGGAGATGATTCGGTGGCATTTAAATATAGGATTAATGAACAATCACTAAAAAGAAGAATTGTAGACATATTGGTTTGTCGATGATGTTCTAAAGCTAAATCTCAGTAAGAATCTGCTGTTGCAGCTTTGTCTGTTAATCTCCACCGTACAGATTGATGAAGCCGACATGGAATCAGCACACCACCAGCATCTTAATGTGGAAAAATACATATAATAATCAATAAATAGATATAAAGTATAAAGTATGTAAATGTTTTTGAGTAAAAGTAAAAGTTTACTAGAAGAGATGTCTAACATCATATTGCATCAAATCATTGAGATACAACAAATACAGAGAAATGCAGCTGCTTCAGCTACTGTTCTGCAATATTGAAAATCCCATTAATTAAATAGCCTTGGTGCTAAGCTTCTTCTGCTGACCTCTTACCCCTGATCCTTGGCCTCAGGTCTTCACAGGGATCTTCACAGCTGAGATGGTCCTTAAACTTCTGGCTATGGACCCTTACTACTACTTCCAGGTCAGACTTTCTATTTGTTTGTCAATAGTGTTAAAAGATGGTCATTTTTTGACTATTTGACTGCAGCCCAACTCAGTGATGGTGAACAGCTGTTTCCAAGGTAGCATGTGTCTCTAATTAGTAATTTCCCATGGTTCCAGGTGGGCTGGAACATCTTTGACAGCATCATTGTCACCATGAGTCTTGTGGAGCTGGGATTGGCTGACGTCCAGGGCCTGTCTGTGCTGCGTTCCTTCCGATTGGTCAGTGTAAACTCATTACTTATTACACTCTTAAAGCCAATTAAGTTATCTATGTCCATCTCCATGTCTGTCTTCTCACCTGTCTCTCTCTGTCTCATGTCCAGATGCGAGTCTTTAAGCTGGCCAAGTCGTGGCCGACCCTCAACATGTTAATAAAGATCATTGGGAACTCGGTGGGGGCTCTGGGGAACCTAACTCTGGTTCTGGCCATCATCGTCTTCATCTTCGCAGTTGTTGGCATGCAGCTGTTCGGGAAGAACTACAAAGAGTGCGTCTGTCGCATCTCACTTGACTGCGAACTTCCCCGCTGGCATATGGACGACTTCTTCCATGCCTTCCTCATCATCTTCAGGATCCTGTGTGGAGAGTGGATTGAAACCATGTGGGACTGCATGGAGGTCTCAGGTCAGACCATGTGTCTGATTATCTTCATGATGGTCCTTGTCATCGGAAATCTGGTGGTGAGTCTGTGTAGTTCAGGCCCTCTAAGGACCGGTTATTGGTTGGGGGGGGGGGGGCGCGGACAGTGTTGTAGTCGGGTGAACGGACGTAGCAGTAACCAAACTGAACAGCAGCGCTACACTCTGTCAGCGCAAAATGACTCAATATAAAAAAAGCCTCTCATCTGTCAGAAGGAGGGAACCGACACAACCATTGCACACATGCTTGGTCATTACCTTACCAAATTACTTGCACTGATTGGAGTCAGAGTCATTGGGCACCCCTGCTCTACTGTAAGGGTGCCCAATATGTGGATCGCAATGAGTGGTGGTGGTTGAGACTATGGTTAATCTGATTCTGGGTTTTGCTGCAGATGTATCAGATGGGGTGGAGGGTTGCATCTGGTGCACTCTGAATTAATAACTGATAGTAAAAGAGAGCAGAACAGTTAATATTTGACAGCAGCGATGCGATTGGTTTACGGATCTGGTTGGATCCCGCACCCCAATCGTCCAGCAGCGTCACCACAGTTAGAGAAAAGGCAACCTGCAAACCACAGAGGATTGTTCAGCTTGTCTTCATGACTGTATTTATGCCTAAACTTCAATTCAATAAGGAGAGGCTTCTAGAATTTTTTTCTATTTATTTTATCTTGTCCAGCCCAAAATTGCAAATTACAAATTTGCCTCAGTCTGTACACATGCAATATCCTCTGTCCCGAAACCCTTACTTCGGCACAAGAACTCCCTAAAAAATGAAAACCCTTTGATAGTGAGAAACCTTAGGGAGAATGTCAGAAGAGGGATCCCTCTCCCGATTATATTGCAAGTAGTAAGCCAAGGGAGGAGAAGCACAAAGACTTCAGGAAAGAAGCAAAGCAGGTAATGTTGGTTTATGATGACAGTAATAGTAATGAAATTCATAATTAAAATACTAAAAATGATATAAGCAGCAGTTGCAAGTAGGGCCATGAACCATGGAAACCTCTGAGGCGACAACAGGCATAGCGGAGCTGGGTGATCCGAACTGCCAAACGGATTGAAGCGCAGCGGTTAAATGCCACTGGTGACCCTGAGCAGTAATTCCATGTCCATGACGGACCAATTTACAAAAATGTACTATATTAAATATTACTGCGTACATTACATGTTTCAATAGACCCATATTGACTATTTGTAAAATGTAATTTGTTTGTAAGTTGGGGCCACTCCCCATAGACCTCTATGGACCAGCTGCCACTGTCTGGTTGCCTATTACTAAACAAGCACGCTTCTTCCTGGTCTTGTTTCAGGTCCTGAATCTCTTCCTGGCTTTGTTGCTGAGTTCGTTCAGTGGTGATAATCTTGCAGCTCCAGAAGAAGAAGGAGAAAACAATCTTCAGATTGCCATAAACAGACTCAGTTGGGCTGTGGCTTGGGCAAAAAAATGGATCCTGGAACAATTCTGGACTCTCACCGGAAAGAGGAACGACCTTGATCTAAACCCCCCTGGTAAGAACAGATCTAGAACTTAAGCGAAGACTTTATGGATTTAATTGAGAATATATTTAGCAGTGTTCTTTTCTTGCTGTTATTTGTTGTATTATTCATTTGGAGTTCTAGTTGTTTTGTTTCATTTGTAAAGGATGGTGGAAGTTGAAATCATAGATTTCATGACAGAATATAGTTTGTGTGACTACTTATTTTTTTTCCTTTTTTGTACATTTTATTGTTAGGGGTTGACAGTAAAGAAGACAACAGGATGACGGGGGAGATTTTGCCTTTGACCTTTGTGACTTTGGGCCAGCCATTGTCAAAGATCAAGTCCCTTGACTATAACCATGGCAACATGGTCCCTATTGCAGAGGCCGAGTCTGACCTAGAGACGGCAGACAATGATGAAGCGGAGGAAGATGAGGAGGAAGAAACGCAGTCCAATGTGAACATTATTCTATTCTATTCTATTCCATTATGTTCGATCCTATTTTATTGTGTTCTATAATATTCTATTCTTACAAATGTAACTGAGAGACAGATGGTGATGTCATCTCCAGTTAGTTGAAGAGGTGAACAGCCCAAATATCTATTATTCTCTCTTTGAACTTTATTTAACCAGGTAACCCAATGGAGAAAAAATTGTCATCAATATAGTCGATACAAGATATGAATAGAAAATAGCTAAAAGTTAAAGGTATGAAAGTGAAAGTGAATGCTACATTCATGAATTTTGTTTTATTAGTAATAAGATGAAGCTGAAAGTTGGAGGAGGCATTCAAATTATTCATAAAATACTCTCTTAAAATTCTCTCATCCTGTGAGTATTGTAAAGTCACATCCATGATCGGTACCAAGGAGAGGTGAGTGCATGCATGGTGGGAACCCTGCGATCACAGGTGTAGGTCATCAACCACTCCCTTTTGATGTATTTGATGGTATGTTTGATGTGTTTTCTTAGTGTGACGACTCATCGGTCTGCAGCACCATACAGAAACCTCCTGAGGCTCTTGAGGATGCAGAAAAGGAAGAGCATGAAACAAACAGCCCTGAGGACTGTTTCACCGACGGTACGAAAACACATAAACATAGCTACTCCTTTGTGTGCAGAAAGCTTTTTACACCAGAACAAATCAATGAAGCCCAGTGGCAGTCCTTTTTATTTCCTAATGAAGCAGCCTTTCTTGCTTTCTTGCTGCTCTTTTCTGAAGGAGAGTGAACATCCACATAGGGATGCCCTAGACTTATACTGCACACGGTCCATTAACTGTCTGTCGTTGTAAACTGATGCATATGATTCATTGAACAATCCCAGACAACTTTCTGTTCCATGAAGGAGTGAATCTGCTAAGAGGTTGTGTTTTAAAGAGAGCAGAAAATGAATTCACACCAGATGAGTGTGAAAATACATCTTGAGTCAACAGAAGAACAAAACAACAAGGTGAAATGTTCCAGTCTGGAAACATTGTAATATTTATTTATCTGATTCAAATACAACGTTCGTTGTGTATATATTTTAGATTGTTACAGACGCTGTCCGTTCCTGGACATAGACACGTCCCAGAGCAGAGGGAAGGTGTGGTCTAACATCAGGAGAACCTGCTTCTTCATTGTAGAACACAACTACTTTGAGACCTTCATCATTTTCATGATTCTGCTTAGCAGTGGAGCTCTGGTAAATTAATAAATTATTGATTTAGGCTTTCTTTGGTCATGTTGGTGTTAACATGATGTCTGTTTAATGTTTAGGCCTGATCTGATTGGGTATGATAAACGCATGTGGTGTGAGTACTAATCGGTGGAGACAACATGGCTGAATTTCTGGATACTAATCATGGACACCACATTTTACCCAGGTCAGATGACTTCACTTGAATCACAACCACCTAACCTTGTCAACATATGGCAATGGTGGCAACGGTGGCTCCTCCATGTGCCGTGTTGAGGTGTCCCTGGGTGAGACACCTAACCCCTAATTGCTGTTAGTAAACCATGGGTTAACATGCAAGTCGCTATGTATAAAAGTGTAACCTAAATGATGTGTAATTAGGTAATAGTTTAATCAGAATTGCAAAGAGCACAGTTGTGAAGATGACAGGTACACCTTCAGTTCTGTCATCTGATTTTATTAGATATTTCTGTAAACTGGAAGACCTCTTATAAAACTACACGGGAGAGCCTGAGATTAATGTTTTTTTTACCAACGTAAATTTAGAAGTTGTGATGTGAGTACTAACCTGTGGAGACAACATGGTTGAGCCTCTGGATACTCATCATGGAAAAAAATACCTGGAAAGACTCCAGACTGAGGTTTGAGTAAATCTTATCGCTCAGTTTAAGATATGATAGCAGCAAAGGGGGTAAAGTGCACACAGACATAGACAAGATTAAGAGTTATAAATCAAAGTAATAAAAAAAGAATCCACAATAATTGGACTAAAATTTAATTAAATATTATACAATTATTAAATAATGTAGACAGACATTATGTATGAATAAAGAACTATTAGAATTGAATACATTGCATGGGTTTTCTGTGGTTTTGGGGCAGAGCTGTTGTGCAGTCTCACAGCAGCAGAAAGAAAAGCAATGCGGTACCTCTTCTTCACAGAACTCGATGCTGCTTCTTGAGTCATCTTTCCAAATGTTCATTTCCATATCCCTTCTCCTTCAATTTATGACAAAGGACTGTGCATGTGGCATAACATACAAAGATAAAATAACATTTGTTGTGTACTGGCACTAACTACCTTTCAGTCCAACCTGATGTAAGGTTCTTCCTGTTCTCATTAATACATTAGTAGAACCCTCTCAACGTGGTAACATTACTCTGTGTGTAAACAGGCGTTTGAAGACATCTACCTGGAGCAGCGGCGGGTCATAAAGACAATCCTGGAATATGCAGACCAGGTGTTCACCTACGTGTTTGTAGTAGAGATGATTCTAAAGTGGGTCGCCTATGGATTCAAGACTTACTTCACCAACGCCTGGTGCTGGCTCGACTTCCTTATTGTAGATGTAAGAACGTTTGAACTGAAACAACCTGATCTCACCTCCGTTGGATTGTTTCTGACTCGCGTAATTCAACATCATTCAATAACTAATAAGACATCAGCGTTGAAGTTCAGTTAGAATATGTGATGTCATCACCACGTGTGCTGTGTATTCCAGGTGTCTCTGGTGTCTCTGACAGCAAACATCTTGGGATACTCGGAGCTGGGCGCCATCAAGTCGCTGAGGACTCTGAGAGCTCTAAGGCCACTGAGGGCACTGTCTCGCTTCGAGGGCATGAGGGTGAGTCATGCATTATGAACACATACACTAAGACTGACAGGTTTATCTGTAGGTAATCTGTCTGTCTTTCACCAGAGGATATGAATAGTCTTCCTAACTCTGCCTGTTTGTCTCAGATTCATCACACGTTTTTCTCAAAGGTCCGTTATAGTATTATGTTGTTAATTAATTTTATTTTGAATGTCACGTGACATCTGTCATCCAATCTGACTTACTGCATATCTGAAAAGGGTCATGAAAACCGTCCTCCATGGTTTTATAACAGGCTGTAACATGCCAAAATCATGCAACGTGCTGCGTATTACAGCCTGTAACACAGCTTGTAATATCCTGCGGGTAGGGAAAGCACAAAGACTTTAGGAAAGGTTTTATGATGACAGTAATAGTAATATCATTAATATTTGAAATAGTAAAATGATGATGATAGCAGTATCAGGTATCAGCAGGGCCACGGCAGGAGGCAGGAACAGGGTCCAGATTGAACCATGATTCATGGAAACCTGTGAGGCGAGAAAGCACAAATACTCCGTGGAAGGGACAAAACTTACAGTAATAGAGTATTAATAGGGCATTAATGTTTACAGTAATAGAGTATGGGGAATGGGAATGTTAATGGTGGTAGAAGTGGTAGGGTTCCGCGGGGCCAGGCAGGAGTCAGGATCAGGGTCCAGGTGGAACCACCATCTACATTACATTACATTATATGTCATGTAGCTGACGCTTTTATCCAAAGTGACTTACAATAAGTGCATTTCAACCATAGAGATACAAACTCAGAAGAACAAGTAACAAGAAACTACAATTTTCATAAAATAAGCAGTTTCAAAACATGTTATAGATAAGTGCCATTATAAGTACAATTTAACTGCTAAAATTTGTTAGTGCTACAGTTTGTTAGTGTTTAAGTTGTTGTCCAAAGAGGTGTGTCTTGAGTTTTCGGCGTAAGACTTAAAGGCTCTCCGCAGTCCTGATATCATCAGAGAGCTCGTTCCACCATCTGGGAGCCAGGACAGTAAAGAGTCGCGATCTCGCCGAGTGCTTTTCTCTCACTGAGGGAGGAATAAGCAGTTTGGCAGATGCAGAGCGGAGTGTGTGGGTTGTATGTAGGGTTTTACCCAGTGTTGTGCCTGAACGCGTTCATTGAACAATAGTTCATGAACTTGTTCATATTTTGGGCGAACGTGAACTGAACGTACTGTATTAATGTCACGTATTGCCTCCACTGGAAAAGACCCAACTGCAGATCTGTTTATCACCATGTACTTTATTCGTGAACAAAAGGGGGCACCGGACTAGGAGGTGACGGGGTGGTGACGGCGGTCCCGGATTCCAGAGGTGGGGGAAAACAGTGAGCGGGATTCCCGGGGAGGTGCGTAGGCCACACGGCCCGTTCAGGTGCCTGGGTTGAAAAGAGGAAGACAGGACACTGGTTAGTTTAGAACAGCGGCCTCTGACTTCTAGCTGTTCTTCGACCTGAGTTGTCGGTCTGACTCACAAACAAGACTAACAATCCGGCGGGGAAGAGGCTTCGGGGCCGCTCCTAAATACCTCCCCTGATTGGAAGGCAGCACCAGGTGGGTGATTGTGGATGAGACGCAGCTGGGCCCTGCTTTCACCTCCGTGCTGACGTCCGGCCCCCTCGAGTGCTGGTTGGTGCCAACACACCGACGCCTCCTGAGGGTGGCGACCTGACAATTAATGCCCGATGAACGTTACTGTGAACTATGAATGGCACGTTCTTTCAGGTTAACATCGTTCAATGGGGTGCCAGATTTCTATAGAAAACACACCGTAAACGCGCCTTAATAAGTAGCGGAAAAAACACCCAATCTGGCAACACCAGCCTCCAGTGTCGCACCGCCGCTTGCGTCATCAAAAACAAAGAAATGCATGGAGGCGACCGCTGTGTGTAGCAAAGAGGCGGCGTATAATAATTTTAAAAAGTTTTATGAAGTTACTGATAAGGTCGGTGAGGATGGGAGGAATCTGACCTTAGCAAACATTTGCACCTTAATGATAACTGTCGTGTTTTTATTCCTTATTTAAAAAAGACCATTCAAGCAGCATGTGTTTGAGAATGTACTGTAGGGGTGAACGCTGCAGCTGCTGCTAGCGTGGAGTGAATGGACAGTAGCATTAAAGCAACAAAGGGGAAATGCTGTCCCCTCAATGCTAATGTAAACCCTGGTTGGATAAGGATTCAAAATTGGATATGAAGATTAAATCTGATGCATAGTTTCAGTGTTAAAACTGATCAAATAATTGCTATCTGTGGTTCTATATGGGCTTTGGCAATAATTTAGAAAAATAATAGCTCGCAGCAACGTATGGAAAAAAAAAACTGAACTAGTTCATTTTTTGGAACGGTGAACTTAGTTCAAAAATTTTGAAGTTTGAACTATGAACTGAACAAGTTCATTTTAAATTGTCTGAACTGAACTTTGAACTAGTTCATGTAGAAAGTGAACTTTCCCAACACTGGTTTTACCATGTCCTGGATGTAGAGTGGACCCGATCCATTCACAGTGTGAGAACCAATGTTTTAAACTGGATGCGGGCAGCCACTGGTAACCAGTGAAGAGAACGGAGAAGTGGTGTGGTGTAGGTGAATTTGGAAGGTTGAAGACCAGTCGAGCTGATGCATTCTGGATGAGCTGCAGTGGTCGAATGGCGGTAGCAGGGAGGCCTGTCAGTAGAGTTACAATAGTCAAGGCGGGAGATGACCAGAGCCTGAATCAGTACCTGCGCTGAGAGGAGCTTGATAACTGGCTCTGGCTCCCATCCTACTTTTTTAAGACTCTATGAACCACAAGTAACCAGTATCTATGGAGTGCAGCTGCCTTGTAGGGCACAAGCTCTTTAAGATAAGACGATGCCTCACCAGCAAGTGCCTTGTAGGTGAGGAAAAGTGCCTTAAATTATTTTCTTGATTTAACAGGGAGCCAGTGCAAAGAAGATAATACAGGGGAAGAAAAGAAAAGAAATGAGTCCTTTGGCCGATGCAAGTAGATCGTTCGTAATTTTCACCAACCATTTCTGTGCTACGATGCACTCAACAGGATATTCGAAAGAAATGGAAGATTACAGATAGGTCTGTAGTTAGCCAACATCTCTACCTTGAGTAGGTTTCGTAAGAAGAGGTTTTAATTGAAGCTACCTTGAAGGACTGTCGTACATGTCCTAATAAAGGGAAAACTTCCTTAAACATCTTAGTCAGAATCAGATTCAAGAGACAAGTAGAAGATCCAGACTTTGTAGAGGTCAGTTAATCAAGGTTGATGCCATTCAAGCAAGGCATCGGGGCTTACTGCTGCATCCAAGGTTCCTGCATCCAAGGACGGGTCGGCATTGGTTGAAGGCAGGAGACCATACATTTTCTCTTTGATAGTCAGAATCTTATCATTGAAGAAATTCCTGAAGTTGTTACTACTGAGGTCCAAAGGAATACACGGCTCAATAGAGCTCTGACTCTCTGTCAGTCTGGCTACAGCGCTGAAGAGAAAGCTGGAGTTGTTTTTATTTTTCTCTATTAATGCTGAGTAATAAGATGCTCTTGCGTTACGGAGAGCCTTCTTTTATGTTTTAAGGATATCTTGCCAAACTAGCCTAGAGCCTTCTGGTTTGTACTGTTTGCTTTAAGTTCCGAGTTTGAGGGTTATACCAAGGAACAAACAATATTTACATATTACATGCTTAATATTACAACCTTTCCCTGTCTGCCTGCAGGTGGTGGTAAACGCCCTTGTTGGAGCCATCCCCTCCATCTTCAATGTGCTGCTGGTTTGTCTGATCTTCTGGCTCATTTTCAGTATCATGGGAGTGAATCTGTTTGCAGGAAAGTTTTATCATTGTTTTAATGAGACGTCTGCGGAGATGTTTCTCCCCGAAGACGTCAACAACAAGAGCGAGTGCTTCGCTCTGATGAAGGCAAATTTCACTGAGGTGCGCTGGAAGAATATAAAGGTCAACTACGACAATGTGGGAATGGGCTACCTGTCACTGCTGCAAGTGGTGAGTCGGACCTATGAGACATTAAATCCATGAGACGTGATGGCTGAGCACCAGAATGTTGTGAATTGGTCTAATAGCATGCTGATATCAATACACATCAGACAGAGAAACATTTAAACTATCTATGCTCATAGCATCATGATAATTGTTGTATCAAAATGTATTTTTTGGCCTTTCCTTTGGGCCCCTGTCCTATTGTTTTTACCACACAGGGAGTTTAGGTCCAGTTGGTTTGACTCACAGCCTTGCCCTTCAAATATGAAACCAGAAGAAGTTTGTTGTTTAGTTGTTGCTTGGTATCTATTGTCATATATATATTTATATATATTTTCAGTCACAACTGTGTCCACAGATGTTTTTCAGTTTCTGTTGTGTTTGTTCCGACATTTCATATTCTAGTAGTCTCCTTTAAAAGGGAAGTGAATGTGTCTGTTTCAGGCTACTTTTAAGGGCTGGATGGACATCATGTACGCAGCTGTGGACTCCAGAGACGTCAGTGCACTTTCCAAGTTGTACTAACTACACTCTTGCAAATACTCGTACTATAAGAATACTAACACTGGTAATAACACTGGTACTCACACTGGAATTAAAAACTGTTCCTTCTGAAGGTCACCCATTTGGTCAAAGAACTGATCCTCAAATGTGAGGAAACCGACGTTCTGGTTTACACCTTCTTTTAGGAGGCGCACTTCCATGCGCGGTATCTGTACATGACGCAATACATAATTAGGCGCACATTACGTATCCCCTGCCATCTCTTTATGGGGAAACTCCTACTTTCTCCTTGCATATGCATGACAGAAAAGCACAATTTGCCATTTTCAGTTTCCGCGACAACAGGTAGTCTGCGCTTTCACCTCAGTGCTGCATGTTTGTACATACCTCACATGCTTGGTACATGAGGCATATGTAATTTACATGCAGACACATATAAGTAGGTCTATTCTTTTGTTAATATTTAGATACTGAGTGATGTGGGACAATGATGTCAATTTATTTTTTGCAACTTTTAATTTAACAGTGACAAGATAAAGGGACCATGCAGTTAAAGAAAATGCTGGTCATGTAAAGTCTTACATTCTTCTCAGCATAACTGGTTAATTTCTACATTTTAAGTATGAAGTGAAGAAATGTTGACCATTCAAAAAATGTGCAACGATAAACTGTTTGAATGTAAATTGGTTGTTTTCTTTTACTGCCGTTTGCCGACCGTACTGCCGACGTTTTATTGTAAAACCTTTTGTTAAATTCAATACATGTCTACATTTCATTCATACATTACATTACATGTCATTTAGCTGACGCCTTTATCCAAAAGCGATAAAGCGACTTAGAATTCAACTGAAATAGTGTTGCAATTCTAAATGAACTGAAGTAGGGCACAGGTTGACACAAGATATATTTAATCATGACATTCAGTAAAGTTCAAAGAACAAATTATATTAGTTAATGTAGAATTTTAAGGAAGATCTTTCACTCATATGTTTAAGTTAAAACCACATGTTAGATTTTACAGTGTACAAACACTTGGACTAATACTGATAATAATTGTGGTGGAAATTAGTAGATAATGTCCTTGTGAGAAATGCAAAGTATCTTAAGCTTGTTCAAGTATATATTACAGCTTTACATATAGAATAAACGTAAGTACTACACACATCATACAAAAGCCATAAGTACAGGCTAGAGTTTAATGACTCAATTCTGCTCTAGAGGGCCAAATTGTTCCTTCTGCCTTAGAGGAGCAGGAAGATCTGATCAAGATTCTTGGTGTAAAGAGAAGTTTTAATACAAATTAGAGAGGGTTGTGTGGTCCAATCAGAAGGGCAGCCTGCACAAAGGAACTTCGAGATGTTGAAAGAATGCACATTTTAAAACCCTGTCCATGTGAACGTAGGCAATCGTGTTTGACAGACAGATGACAAATGGATTGATAAAGTTTCCAGTTGTGGAAACACTGTGCTAGTGTGGATTATTTTCAGTCTAGAATAGATGTCACAAAGTTCATGAGGGAGGTCACAGAGTGCCAGAGAAAACTCTGTGCATGAGATCAATCAATTTTCACTCAATACTAATAATGGTACTAATATTGGCAATAATAATAATGTAATATAATGTAATTACGCTTATACTAATGCTGGTACTGTTACTCATATAATTATATTGGTACTAATTCTGGTACTCATACTAGAATTATTACTGGAACTAATACTATATCTGACACTGGGACATATACTGATCCTCATACTGCAAAGGGTGAGATACAAACCCAGCCAACAAAGTACAATAACAGCTACCTTTAAAGTGAATTGGCTCCAGTTACCACGGTTACCATGATTACTGTTTGCATTTGTCTAGGTGGAGTCCCAGCCGATATATGAGACCAATTTGTACATGTACCTTTACTTTGTCATCTTCATCATCTTTGGCTCCTTCTTCACCCTCAATCTTTTTATCGGAGTCATCATAGACAACTTCAACCAGCAGAAATCTAAGATATGTTTCTACTCATAGACATTATTTTACTCTCTAAATAAAGAAATGATAACATATTTTAATCTGCTCTTATGTTTTGTCCGCTTTACTTGGGAGGAACAGATCTTTTCATGACAGAGGAGCAGAAGAAATACTACAACGCCATGAAGAAACTTGGTTCTAAGAAACCTCAGAAACCGGTTCCACGACCCGAGGTCAGTTCCGTTCCTTCCTGCCACACTTCCTTAGCTACAGGTTTGAAGATTTAGGTGAGATTTTATGGAGGAAGCTTTCTGTCAGTTATCTTTTTCTGGTCTCTCTTTTTCATCAGAACAAGTTCCAAGCTTTGGTTTTTGACCTGGTGACCACACAGCTTTTTGACATCTTCATTATGGTGTTGATCTGCCTCAACATGGTGACCATGATGGTGGAGACCGATGAGCAGAGCAAAGAGAAGGAGATGATCTTGTACTGGGTCAACCTTGTTTTCATCATCGTTTTCACTACAGAGTGCTCTCTGAAGATGATCGCTCTACGGCAGCACTACTTCGCTGTCGGATGGAACATCTTTGACTTTGTTGTCGTCATCCTGTCCATTGTAGGTGAGTTGGTGAATCAGGTGATGTCATCGTTCATTGTTGTGTCAAAGAGCTTTCTATTTAAATGTCAAAATCAATTGTCAAAAAAGTTAAGAGGTACTTAATAGGTGTTCTGGTTTAAGTCTAACAACCATGTTCTGTTTAAACCCTGAACGACAACATTGGGTCTTGCTCCCTTACTTCCTTCCCTTTAGGCCTTCTCCTTGCTGACATCATAGAGAAATATTTTGTTTCTCCCACGCTCTTCCGTGTTATCCGATTGGCTCGTATCGGCCGAGTCCTTCGTCTCATTCGTGGAGCCAAGGGGATCCGGACACTGCTGTTTGCCCTGATGATGTCACTTCCTGCCTTATTTAACATCGGCCTGCTACTCTTCCTAATCATGTTTATATTCTCCATCTTTGGAATGTCTAACTTTGCATACGTGAGGAAAGAGGCCATGATCGACGACATGTTTAACTTTGAGACATTTGGGAACAGCATGATCTGTTTGTTCATGATCACCACGTCGGCCGGGTGGGATGGTCTGCTCAATCCCATCATGAACACACCACCGGACTGCGACCCGAACTTGGAGAACCCTGGATCCATGGTCCGCGGAGACTGTGGCAGCCCGGCGTTAGGCATCGTCTTCTTCACCACCTACATCATCATGTCCTTTCTAGTTGTGGTCAACATGTACATCGCTATCATCCTGGAGAACTTCAACGTGGCTACAGAGGAGAGCGCTGATCCGCTGTGTGAGGATGACTTTGAGATGTTCTATGAAACGTGGGAGAAGTTTGACCCCGATGCTTCTCAGTTCATACAGTACAGGTGAGTTTTAGTCTGGTAGTCTTGGATCCTAATGGGACCCAACAAAGCTCTAACAGAATCTGTGTTTCACAGCAAGCTGTCAGATTTCTGTGACACTCTGAAGGATCCTCTGAGGATTGCCAAACCCAACACCATTAAACTGATCCACATGGATCTGCCACTGGTTCCTGGAGACAAGATCCACTGTTTGGACATCCTGCTGGCTCTCACTGCACAGGTAGCATGACCTGCTCATATATCATGTCATGTTAAAGGGGACATATTATGAAAATTACGTTTTGATAGGTCTTCTACATGTCAATGTGTCTGTCTGGCATGTTTAATTCAATTCAATTCAATTCATTTTATTGTGTATAGCTCAAAATCGCAAATTACAAATTTGCCCCAGAGGGCTTTACAGTCTGTACACATGCAACATCCTCTTTCCCGAAACCCTCACATCGGCACAGGAAAAACTCCCCAAAATATGAAAAAACCCTTCAATGGGGAAAAAAGGGAAGAAACCTTAGGGAGGACATCAGAGGAGAGATCCCTCTCCCGGGATGGACAGACTGCAATGGATGTCATGTGTACAAAATGTAACACAATGTAAAAGATGTACAATACATTCAATTTCTCTAACAGAAATGATACAAGTAATTGCCAGTAGCAGAACAAGTGTACGGCAGGACCACTGCAGGGACAACCTCCATCAGATAGAACCTCCATCCACAGAGGCTTCTGTGGGGAGGGAGAGCAGAAAGATGTTGGTTTATGATCACAGTAATATTAATCATATTTAAAGTAATGATTGCAGCAGCAGGTGTCAGCAGAGCCATGCCAGGTGTCAGAACCAGGGTCCGCACGGAACTACAATTCACAGAGACCTGCTAGGCGAGAAACCACAAAGAACTCCCGGAAAGAAGCTTAATTATTGATGTACATTAATAAAACATGGATGATTGTGGAAGGAGAGAGTGAGAGTGAGAGTGCGAGAGGGGCTCGGTGTGTCCTAGAAGTCCCCCGGCAGTCTAAGCCTAGAGAAGCTTAACTAAGGGCTGGTCCAGGCTAACCTGAGCCAGCCCTAACTATAAGCAATATCAAAGAGGAACGTTTTAAGCTTTATCGTAAATGAACTGACCGAGTCTGCCCCCCGGACTGAAAGTGGAAGCTGGTTCCACAAAAGAGGAGCTTGATAACTGAAGGCTCTGGCCCCCATCCTACTTTTTAAAACTCTAGGAACCACAAGTAGCCCAGCATCTACGGAGCGCAGATGCCTTGTAGGGCAATACGGTGTAACAAGCTCTTTATGATAAGATCTTAGTCTACTAATCCCCAAAGGCTGGAGGAAAGCAACTTCCGTGTTTTTGTATGAATTCTGTGATGAACAAACTGATTTAATGTTCCGGGGTTTGCCGACTTCACCAGACCCTTAGATCACCTTGCCCGCCCCCACCAACACACCAAACCAGTGAACCTTTCTTGCAGTGTTGTCGGCTGCACAGTTGCTTTCTCTACATGGTGTCCCAGGTAGAAAGCACAAGAACCAGATGGAATGGGGAGAAAAAGCTGTGGGATAAACAGACTGCGGGGGGAGAGGCTTAAAGACACAGGCGTTAAAACGGAACGCTTTACACAAAAAGTGAATACAGGGATATTCACACAGACAATACAATACATTATTTGCTTTTTAACATCAAATCATGTGTATGTGTTGAAACTCTAAATACAAGTATGAGTCAAAAAATTTGCATGATATGTCTCCTTTTAAAGGATGTTGTCCCTTCCTGTCTTATGAAAATTGTGTTGTATTAAATCAAATTGCAGTATATCATGCGTATCATTTGTGTGTAGGTTCTGGGTGATTCAGGAGAAATGGACACTCTCAAAGCTAGCATGGAGGAGAAGTTTATGGCCAATAATCCCTCCAAGGTTTGATTGTTATTTTATACAGTTAAAACTGATGTCATATGGATATTGCTTTATTTATCAAAGTATACTGGTCACAGAGAAGCATTGTTACCAACAGGTGTCATATGAACCAATCAGCAGCACTCTACGGAGAAAACAGGAAGAGGTGGCAGCGATGGTGATCCAGAGAACGTACAGGAAACACCTATTAAAGCGAACCGTCAAATTGGCCTCGTACAAATACCGAGAGAAGACGCATGGGAGGCGAGACATGTTGTCGCCGACTGAGACTGAAGGACTTCTCTTTAAACGTATCAGTCAGCTGTACGCGGACAGTGAGGACACAGAGGAGCCCGGATCAGGGGTTTCAGGTGAGGGTCCTCTCACCCGGGTGGAGCTTCAGAGTGAGTATCTCCTCCATGCTTCTCCTACCCTCTATACGTCCAACTTTTTGCCGGATGACAACCTGAGGGAGTCCATCGTCTGATGTTTGACATCTTTCTCCTTATTGCCCTTTGTATGACCTCACCGGTCGGAGGAGCAGTAGACTTATATCTCTTTGTCAGACGGTTGTCAGATCCTGACCTTTATGGCTTTTCACACTCAAGTTTCACAATCACTGTGTTTTCATTTTGCAAACTTTACAGATCAACTTGAGTTTATAAGTAACAGTAATTATGGTGTTGGGAAGTGGTGTGTTGGTAGTGTAGTGTTGCTGCATTTCATAAATATCTTTGAGGTGGCGTCGCTGTTTTCTGAATCAAGCTTTTCAGCATTTTAACAATTTCTAAATCACAATTTCAGCAGAACATCCTGCTGCAGTTTGAATTAAAACTGGGAGGAATCACCAAGTGAGGCTCCCGAGACACACAGACACGAAGACAGAAGCACTTATGCAATTAAATAACTGGTGCCTACAATGTCAGGAAATACAAACCTATTTTTACTTGGATGGGCAAAGGTAAATTATAAAGTTACCATCATCTGTTCAAATGTAATCTTTTCAAATATTTTTTATGGGAAACTTGAATGAATGCACTTTAACCTATGAGAAAGGATATTATGATTACAATCTTTTTTCTTTGATGCACTGTTAACAGATCGATACTGTAAATACATTGTATCACATCGATACGATTGGTGTCGGATATTTTGTATCAGATTGAAGAAGACAAGTGACATAAATCCTGGGTGTGCGGAAGAAAGCAAGAATATACAAACCGGGCAGTAGCTATATTACTGTACATACAGATAATATTTTAAAACGAATTCTAAGGTCCTTATGGAACAGATTGATGTTTCTAATTTTGACAAGAATGGAGGGTTTTAACACTGCATTAGATTATTTTCTCTAAACCATGACATTAATATGAGGATCAGTGAGCTGTCAGCACATTGCAGCACATCTGCATTGATGAGCTTTATTGTGGCTGGTAGCTATGACTAATTAATACCAGAGTATATTTGGAGTCTTTCATAATTCAGCTGTAAGATAACATGATGTCCGTAATGAAATAGAAATAAATAGAGTGCATGAAAGATGTTCTGGGATGTACATGTGAAAAGTTGATATAATAAAAATTTAACAACAATATAGCCTTCTTTTCAAAACTGAAGCAGCTGTTTTCTTTCTTTCTTGATTATTTCATGTATTTCTGTATTTGTGGTGTATCAGTGTTTATTCAATTATTTATTTGATTTTTTATCTGTGCAGTAAACCAAAAACCAAACTAAATGTGATTGGTAGATTAGTGTCATGTCATAGGGTTAGCCCTTGTGAGAAAAGTATCTTAAACTGGTTTGTGATTAAGTACCTATTACTAACTAGAAAATGGAAAAATCATGAAGATTACAGAATTCATCAACACAAGCCGTAAGTACAGACAGAGGACTTAATTCAGTTGAAAAGGGACATGGGGGAAAAGGGAAGTGTTCCTTCTCCCTTACAGGACCAGGAAGATCTGACAAAGCTCTGTGGTGTGAGTCTTAATACACATCACAGAGGTTTATGTTGTCCAATTAGAAGACACTACTGCACTTCCCTGCACAAGCTTTTGGTCAACAAACTCTTTGTCTACATGATGTTTATTTAACATTAGCTTTTAGTCTATATAATATTTGTTAACAAGCTGTTAACAAGCATAAGATAAACTTGTTCATTCTTGTTGTGTCCCCTCTCCAGTTTCACAAGGATCTGTGCTGAACTCTGTGGTTGTATCATTTTCACAGAGTGTTGAATAAAGTCAGTTTCCATGTGATGTAACTCCTCTTTGCTAAATGTCTGACCTCAGCTCAGTGGCACTTGTGAATAAATTCAGATCTTTGAGCACAAAAACATCCAACATCTGACTTTGTTTTCTACAGGAAAAAAGGTTTTTAAATGTTTACAAAAGCAATGCCATTCCTTTAAATCTTCTGAAATAGAAAACATCAATTAGAATTATGACCGTTTAAAGAACTGTCACAAACCCTTAGGTTGGGGCCTGGGACTGGTCTTCTGCCTGTTCCCAAAGTCCAAACTAAACAACTACTTTGCCATAATGATCTTTACTGTTTGCTGGTGATTCCCACTAATTTCTACTGGTCTCTACTGTACTTTAATGGCCTCCACTGTACTGTACTCTGCTGATATTTTCCTGTGTCGACTGTAAAGCCCTCTGAGGCATATTTCTAATTTGTGATTTTGGTCTGATCAAAATAAAATGAATTGAAAAAAAAATACTTGAGCTCTACTGGTCTCCCTAACCTCTACTGAACTGTAATGATCTCTACTGCATTCTAATGCACTTCGTTGTACTTTATTTAACTGTATTGATTTATTGTCCATCTCTCCTACTGAAGGGATTGGTTGGATATGGTTGGTAATAAAGCGTTCTTGTATTTCTCATTTCCAGTGTTCCAATCAATCAAAGCTCTTTAAGTCTAAATGTTGTCATTCGTCTGTTCATCCTCATTCACTCACTACCATAACTAATCATTCAAACTCTGAAAGCTGCCATAATTATTCATACGCTGATAACTTTTTCACTGATCCACATCTCTCCCTGTACCTCAGAGATTTCTCTCAGTAGCAACTGCTGATTAATTTATCACCAGTTAAATATTATATTGAATTAATATTGAAAAATGCTTTTTACTTGTAGCTCTACATCTTTAAGGTAAACAAAAATCAATTCAACGTCACCAGCCAGTCTTTCATGTTTAACCAATACTATTGTTAGGGTGTAAATGTTAAATAGAGGTCAATGCAAAAACATTCAAAACACACACAGTGATGTTTGTTCGCTTCATGTTTCTGATGATGAATAAAATCATCAAGTTGTCTTCTATAAAACCACCAAACTCTGAGCTGAAAACATCAGAACACAGAGAACAACTGACCTCTGATCAGATAAAGCAGAAGCTGAACCAGAACTGATCCAAGACCAGCCATGAATAGAGGTAAGGCCCCAGGATCAGTGGGTTAGAGAGTTTTAAAGAAAGATAGGACTCATTTACTTTATTACTTTATTATAGTGTCTCCATCACTCCCCTCTTACCTATCTGTCTCCCTCACTCTTCTCTTACGCCTCTTAAATGTCTGTTTCCATGACTCGTCTCTTACCTCTCTGGATACTTTACCTGGCTGATTCCTTCAATTGTCTCTAACCCATCTGTTTCTCAGTCGTCCTCTTGCTGTCGGTGGTGTTTCTGGGTGTGTCAACTCAGCCAATCCCAGATGGCCGTCTGTTTTCCATCGCTGTGGGCAGAGTTCAACACCTCCACCTGCTCGCCCAAAGACTCTTCTCAGACTTTGTAAGTCAGCAGCTGCTCAAACAGCAGAGACAGAAACATTAACCATGAACGTGTGTACTACAATGTGTATTTGTGTTTGTTAGGAGAGTTCTCTGCAATCAGAAGAGCAACGTCAACTCAACAAAATCTTTCTCCAAGATTTCTGCAACTCTGATTACATCAACACCCCCATCGACAAGCACGAGACCCAACGTAGCTCGGTGAGAGTCCAACCCTTACCACACTCTACTACCATTACGATACTAAGCTGCACTATACTTCAATATACTATACTATACAATACTATATAATACAATACTAAACTAAGCAATGCTGCATGATACTATACTACAAAATACCATACTGCATGATACTATGCTACATTAGACTACACTATACTACACCACGCAATACTATACTGCATGATGCTGTACTACACGATACTATACTAAGCAATACTATACTGCATGATACTATACTACACAATACTGCAATATACTGCACAATACTATACTACATGATTATACAGAATACTATGCTATACAAATACTATACTTATAATACATATACATAGTATATCATATACTATTGTATATCTATGCTATATAAATGTACAATATGATACAGTATTACACGATACTGCGCTATACTACACTTTACTGACCTGTACTACACAATATTATACTACAAGAAATGAAACAATACTATTCTACACTGTGCTGTACTACACGATAATGCATGTTAATACACTATACTACAGAATACTACAAAATGTGTTTGTAATGGGTTAAAGCTGTTATTGATCTCCTATCATCTGATTAGTTCTATGTGTTGAAGCTGTTATTGGTCTTCTATTTTCTGATTGGTTCTAGGTGTTGAAGCTATTATCCATCTCCTATCGATTGGTTGAGTCCTGGGAGTTTCCCAGCCGTTCCCTGTCTGGTGGTTCTGCTCCCAGAATCCAGATTTCCCCCAAACTGTCGGAGCTGAAGACGGGAATCCTCCTTTTGATCAAGGTGAAAAGATAAATCACAATTTGAAAACTAATCCAATCGAATCAACCAGCGTGCTAACCACCTGACCTTTCAGGCCAATCAGGACGAAGCAGATCTCTTCCCTGACAGCTCCTCCCTACAGCTCGCACCTTATGGAAACTACTATCAAAGTCTGGGGGCCGACGAGTCGCTGAGAAGAACATACGAACTTCTTGCCTGTTTTAAGAAAGACATGCACAAGGTGAGTAAGACGGCCGGTCTGGTGTAATGATCATGGTTAAGATGTCATGATGATGTAATGAAGAGGATGTTTGCATTTCCAGGTGGAGACCTACCTGACTGTGGCTAAATGTCGACTCTCTCCAGAAGCCAACTGCACTCTGTAGTCTGCCTCTCGACTGTGCGCACATGCCCTCATGTGAATGATGTAATCCTGTGTTTTTTAAGCTCATCCTCCCCTTCATTATATCCCTCTGCTGACTAGCGTTAGCATTAGCATCAGTGTTAGTTCAGTGTTTGGTGATGCAGATTGTGTCTCTGCGCTGATGATGTTTTCTGATCTTATTATGTTGACACTGTCATAACATTCATAATGTGAAATAAAGTGTGTTGTGTTGCATTCAGATGCGTATTGATGACTCACTGTGCTAAAGTTCAAGGTCTCTTCAGGTCTATGTGGTGGTTTTTTCTCCTGAGGGTCCTCCTTGGTAGCTCTTCACATTAATGTCCCTGTAGTAAGGATTAAATAATAGGTAAAAGGCCTTTTAAGCTACTTATTAAAATTGTCATGTTTTAGTACAGGGCAGCATAGTGGTGTTGCCTCAAAGAAGGTCTTGGGTTTGACTCCACCCAGTGGCGTTTCTGTTTGGAGTCTGCATGTATCCCAGTGTCTGGGGAGAACAAAGAGAGAAGAGGAGGGGACCAGGTCGGAACCCTGAGGAACTCCAGTAGTAAGACCACAAGGTTCTGACACAGATCCTCTCCAGTTACCCGGTAGGTGCGGCGATCAAGGTAGAACAAGAGAAGAGAGAGAGCAGAGCAGGGGCGGATGGTGTATAGGGGAAATTTGGGCAACGCCCCACCAACTGGGTTCAACAAATTCTATCACAGCAAAAGTAGTTTTCAGTGTTCTATACATATTATCTGTCATTGTCCAATCAGATTTGTTAGATTCAGGTCACGTTTCAAATGGTCGCGCGCGCCCCGCGAGTCCCGCCTCTCTCGGGGCGAATTCATTGACGTGGAAAATTGCCCAAGCATTCTCCCGTTGACTCTCATGTTAAAACTTTTCAAGAGCCCCCATTTATGTTACGAACCCCTCGATAAATGGGGGCTCGTCCAGGATACGTGTCCGGGTAGTAGCTAAGGAATTCGAGTGATCTAATTTGATTCAGGTGATCCACGTTCTCTGGTTAGACAGAGTAAGCCAGCAGGGCTGTGCTTAGGACATTACATTACATTACATGTCATTTAGCTGACGCTTTTATCCAAAGCGACGTACAATAAGTGCATTTCCACATAGAGATACAAAATCAGAAGAACAATTCAGTTTCAAAACAAAGTCCTGATGTCATCGGAGAGCTCATTCCACCATCTGGGAGGCAGGACAACAAAGAGTCTTTTCTCTCAGTGAGGGAGGAACAAGCAGCTTGGCAGATGCAGATCGGAGTGTGCGGGTTGGGATGTAGGGTTTCACCATGTCCTGGATGTAGACTGGTCCCGATCCATTCACAGCATGGTACGTCAGTACCAATGTTTTGAACTGGATGCGGGCAGCCACTGGTAACCAATGAAGAGAACGGAGAAGTGGTGTGGTGTGGGAGTATTTCGGAAGGTTGAAGACCAGTCGAGCTGCTGCCTTCTGGATGAGCTGCAGTGGTCGTATGGCGGTACCTGGGAGACCTGCCAGCAGAGAGTTACAGTAGTCAAGGCGGGAGATGACAAGAGCATGAATCAGTACCTGTGCCGCCTTCTGAGTGAGAAGGGGTCGTATTCTCCTGATGTTGTAGAGCGTGTATCTACAGGATCGCGGCGTCGCTGCGATGTTGGCAGTCAGGGAGAGTTGGGAGTCAAGTGTCACGCCGAGGTTCCTGGCATTCTGAGTGGGCGTTAACACGGAGTCGCCAAAGTTAACAGTCAGGTTCTGAGTGGGAGAGTTTTTTCCAGGGAAGAAAAGTAGTTCGGTCTTGTCGGGGTTGATCTTCAGGTGATGAGCGGACATCCACTGGGAGATGTCAGTCAGACATGCAGAGATCCGTGCCGCCACCTGAGTAATAGAAGTGTGTTTTTGTGACATGAAGAATATATTCATACCGGGTCTCAGACGATTATGGCGCAGTGTCGGATACTGGATTCGGGCCAGTCTATTTGGCCCGATCGTGGGGCGTCATTCATACCCAGTCTCAGACAAGCCGGCAACCGGGCACAGGTCCGACACGTTTCTTTTCTAGCGCCCTGTTTGGGCAGATGCTGGCCCGAGTTATTTCCGATGATGGCTGTTGAGTTGAGCTGCAGGCCGAGCCACTCTCTGGCTGAGAGGCTGGTTTAGGTGTGTCTCCCAGGCTGGAGGCGGAGAATTGAATGCACCAGGTGGAGATGATCTGGAGATCAGGGTGGGTTGGAGCCACTCACTCACAGGATGGTGAAGAGCGAGCAGTGTGAGAAAGGAACATTGAAGAGCTTGGAAAGAGTAGACTGCAGGACTAAAGCTTGCAAAGAACGAAGGAGCCGGTGAGCTTTGAGTATGGCATCAAATGCAAGATAACATTTTATATAAAATGTGTGTTTTAAAAAGTATTCAAGCTAAAAGTAATTGGATAAAATTGATTTGTGTGTAATGAGTTAAGATCTGCTAAAGTTTGTAAGGTTAAAAATTAGTAAGTTGGTAGCTTTTGCCAGCAGGGAGAAAAAAAAGAAAGAAAAAATGTTTATATTTACGCAATTTCCTTTCCGTTGCTCGCATAGTGGCTGTCACGGCACACAATGATTCCGACAGCCACGGAGCCGGTCGTGTTGTAAGAGAGGAGAGTCGAGAGAGGAGGACAAAGTTGAGAGGAGAGTCTTTGCGGCAGCTTTCGGATATAAGAGGGATAATGAGTCAGTTAAGGGGGGGGTGATAGAACAGAGGAGGCCAGAGGGGAGGGAGAGAGTGAGCGAATGTTGCAACCAACAGGTACAGAGTCAGTTGATGAGGCTGGGTCGTTCGTTATAGAGAGTGGAGGAGTGTAGGACATGAAAAAGTGGTCCAGGACTCTGAAGCGGGCTTGAAAGATTGTTGCTGACCCTTTTCACCCTGGACGCAAAACACTACTGCAAGGACAGAGAGACAAATAATTGTCTTGGCACCTGGTATAATAATAATACTTTATTGTATGTGGTGCTTTTACCCAATGCACCTTACAAATGGCAAAGAGGAACAGAACAATACAATGCCTTTCACATTGTTTGGCAAAACGGAAACTACTAGCCTGGCTTGGCACACAGATTGGAAGCAAGGAGAAACTGCTAGTGCAGCTTAAAGTAAGGTTTGCTAATATAGCCTCTTCAGAACGTTTGATTCACAGCTGAGTTGTTTTATTTTAGTCCGTCTCTGGAGAAGCTTTGTGTGTCACCTGAACACCCAGCTGGCAGAGCTGTGATTTGCTGTCCATTTAGCAAAGCTTTCAAAGGTTCACAAAACGCAAAGCAAACTTTTGGTGGAGCTTATTTACAGACTAGGTCAACAAAATTCTGATAATTGACAATGATGGATGCGCAACACATTAGGCGGTCACACAAATATTGTATATTCTTGGTTTGTGCGAATAAATATTATATTTCAGCTTGACGTTATATACTGTAGTCGTCGGTAGTACCTCTGTATTCTACGATACTGTCTTTAAAACCATCTCAATGTATAAATGTTATGTTATGCATGTAAACCACAGACTTTTTACAAGTTGGTTTAAATAATGTGGTTGTTTCTGCATTCTTTTTATTTGTTTATTATTAATCTCTTCATCTAGGTTAATTCACTAGATACAGAGTGCTATGTGAGCCCCTGTGGATGATGTATTGAACCCAGACAGTCCAACGCTGACTAGCCCAGACCAACTGTCTGGGTTAGTCAGCGTTGTCAGAGGCTCCTCTTAGAAGCATATAGCGTCAGTGACAGATTTAGCACCAATCCTCACTAATAAAATCCCTATAATCATGATGTCCTGATGCTGTCTGATGTAAGATGGAGGTCATGAGGAAAAAAGGAAACATTTTTCTTTCTTTTGTCAGGCAGTTCCTTTGGTAACAGGGTGGGTGTCTGAAAGCACAGGGTCATCCAATCACAGGCCTTGTTTGGTGAGGGAGGCAGACACCTGTGAGGATGAGGAGGTTCTTCATTAATGTGTGGGTTTGTCCATTTCTTTTGTTGTAAACCGGTAAATAGCTCACCTCGTCGGCCAGGGGCGGAGCTTCAGCGGCGTGAGGGCTTTGGGGGCCTGAAGCATTGCCGGGCTGGACGATGATGTCAGCGCCGTGGTCGGTCCGAGCTTTGGCGCCCTCTCTGAAGTTCAGTTTCTGACTCTCAATCTGTGGACATGCCATCAATACGAATTCACAGAGTAAAGTCGGACATTAAGTCTGTAGAAATGTTACCATATTAACGAATATCTGTATGATACACGGATGAGATAAACTTGATATAAGAAAAAAGTAAAACACATAAATTAGTGGGGAATTAGTGTCAGCAGGCTTTTTAGCATGCAATTGGTGTTTCGATGGCATGTTGTTGGCATGCTGTTAACAGGCTTTAACCATGTTGTTGAATTGTAAGCATGTTGCTAGCATGTACCTTCTTTTTCCCTCCTCCTGGCACATGAGTGATGTTCTCCAAAGAACCCACTTTAGACTGAACAGTTTTAAAATTGACCTTCTCTGATTTAATCTCCACCTTCCCTCCTCCTGACACAACACACAGGAGTACATATACAGAAAATACAGTATATATGAATATAAAACACACAGAACTGGGTCAGAACCAGTTAAATAATCTATTATTTAGGTATATATCATGACAAAAAACATGAACAATTTATAGCATTTGATTCCTGGCTACAATAATCAGCAATTCAAATGAAAATACTCCAAACAGAACTTTATCCATGGTAATATTAGTAAAATAAAAATACTATGCAACTGGTGATATAGGTTTTATTTCTCTCAGACAAAGCTATGTTTGTATAAATTCTATATATTGATGTGTCATATAGATATAGATATGTGTATCAAATAATATATAGCTATTTGTATATATATAAATGGATGTGTGAGTGTGTAGATGTTTTACCTGGTTTGTAGTAGAGGTTGTCTTTGGAGCCGCACTTTGAAGCAACGCTAGTAAGATTCAACTTCTTATGAGGGATCTGAATCTACAGACACAGACAGACAGACAGACGTAACCCTAAACTGTTAAGACACATGTGTTTCTTTATGTATTTTGTGTGTTACCTTGCCCCCCCCAGGAGTGTGTTTGAGGTTCTCTGTGGATCCAATCTTTGACTTTACGTGACTGATGTCCGGCATGGGGTGAGACGGGAGCGGGGGCGCCCGGCCTCGGGCAGAGACAGGAGACTTGGGGTGGGTTCGGACCACCGCCACCTACAGGACCCCCAAACCAGTTTACTTCTAGTACCTAGTACAACTCAACGTATCATGTATCAGAGCTCCTTGGTAGTCTTAATACGCTTAATTACTAGTCCCACCTAGTACAACTTAACTTCAAATAACAGAACTAACTTGTTATACCCCAAAAAAGACTATTCTCGCGCAGCGGTCTTGAAGGTGTGGCAGATAGACCCGAAAAAATAAACTGCCGACAGTGCGGTCCATCACTAACATATAGATAGGTGGTCAGAGAGACATGTTGTCAGATAGACAGGTTCTCACAGAGACAAGTCGTGGGACACAGAGTTGGATGTACCTTCCTGACGTCTCTGTTTGGAGTAGTGGATCGACTGGCAGGGGAACAGGTTCCTGTACTGCTGCCTCCGTCTACTGACTCTGACAGACAAACAGATAGACAGGTGGACAAACAAGCGGGCAGACAGACATGTAGGGAGACAGACAGGTTTAGTTGTTCAGACTGGTTGAAGCAGTGTTACTGGATGAAGGGTGAGGTGTTGTACCTGTACTCTTGGTTGACATTAACCTGGCTGCACTGGTTATTCCTGCTGACTTGGACTGAAAAACAAAGGGGAAGAAGGGGAAAGTGTATTGGGTTCTATATAGTGTATAGAGTAGAGAGGGTGCACTGGGAACCAAATGGTCGGTGGTTCGAACCCTGCCTGCTCCATGTCAGATATCGAAGTGTCCTTGAGCAAGACAACCAACCCTCAACCACTCCCTGGGAGCCCCCAAGGCAGCCCACTGCTCCCACTGTGTGGGAGTGGGATGGGTAAAATGCAGAAAACAATTTCCTGTATGTGTAAAATAATACAAAGGTTCCATCTCTGGTAATGTGTAGAGTTGCATGTAGGGCTCCATGTAGTGTTAAATGTACACTGGAAAAAAATTCTCATTTTACAGGAAGCAACTTATTTTACAGTAGTTTTTTCTGTTTTTTAAATGATAATCACTTACAAATGATGAATGTAAAATAACAATTATATATCTAGCTCATTATATAAATGCATTTAAATGCGTTCTGTGTCAATAAAAGGTAAATCATATTAATAATGTTTACACCAAACATAATACATTTTTTAAGAGGAAAAAGGTGTTTTTCCACACCCAATCAGTGATGTAACAGTGAGTAAAAGCACATACGTGCCAATGAATCTGACACAAGTAAATTAAGTGAAGGCAAAGCCAGGAAGACATTGTGTTATAATAGTCCAGGCAGAACGTAGAAGCAATAATTATATGTCTTAAGTCCTTTAGAGTAGCAACACAGGGTGACCATGGTGCAGTCAGGGTCCTCTGGTAACCGTATGTATGTATATATATCAGAGATGCTCACGAGTCCCAAAGCCCGAGTCCGAGTCGAGTCTGAAGTCTTTCGAGGACGAGTCTCAAGTCGAGTCTGAAGTCACCGTGTGTGCGACTCGAGTGCGACTCAAACTCGAGTCCCCCATCTCTGATATATATATGTATATTATTTATGTCTATTTCTAATCATTCACTGTTTGTTATACAGTTTCTCCCTATTTATTTATTATTATGTTATTTATGTAATATTCTATTTATTTAACATTTATCCAGCCTTTTTCTCAGTCTTCTTTCTTCAGTCTTTTCCAGGCTTTTTCTCCCTCTCCCTTCTACTTTGCCAATCAGACGAGATTCCTTTTTCAGCAGGTTTGAAGAAGTGTGCTGGTGTACACCGGATGAGCCTATTGGTACAATTTCACACTTTTATAGCACTTATGCTTTAATCCAGTGTCCCTTATCCTTTGCATGACATTTTATTTCATCGCCATTCAAGCACATATTTTTTAATTTTTGATACTTTGTATTGTATTTCATGCTTATATCTGTATTTTAATTGTTTATCTCTGTATATTTTTGTCTTAATATATATTTTATATGTACATATTTATAGATAGCTATACCCAATATATTGACATATATTTTGCCTTTACTTCCCCGACCCACTCCCCATCATGTCTTCTCTCCCCCTGGCCAGCTGGTGCCTGATCAGCTGTCCTGCTGCTTTTTAGCTTTTTGTTTTATTATTTCGTTTCGAATCATTTTAGGTTTTAGTGCCAGTTCCCCTCGTGGCTCTCATCAGAAAACCTAACCCATAATATAACAATTCTCAGTATATAGTATTTGTCAACATATACTTCATTACATAAATAAAGCTCTGTCATCATCATGTTTTTACCTTCACAGCTTCTTGGCCAGGTTTCTTCACAGCTGAATGAGAAGATAGATATAAAGATGAAGATAAAGACGGTTTCATATTAATCTGATTAACATTCATTTAATAATGCGTTTGAGTTGGAGATCGAACAAAAATAGATGTCAAAGGTCATGGAGACTCAAAGGTCAGGACAGGAACGAGATGCAAAATGAAAGAGAAAAGGAGAAGGAAGGAGGTGGACATCCGTGATATGGAGGAGGTTTGAGGGGGAGGAAGGTTCTTTTCCACGCTTCCTCAGTGAAGAGGAGGAGGAAACCGTGAGGAAGAGATGATGTAGGGGAGGACACAATGAGAAGAAGACGGTAATAAGAAGACAATGAAGAAGAGGGGATGGTGAGGATGAGACCATGAAGAGGAGATGATGAAGAGAAAGAGACAGGGAGGAGAAGCCGGGTAAGAGGAGACAATGAAGAGGAGATGGTGAGGACGAACATGGTCTCCATAAAGAGGAAACGGAGGAGGAGACAATGAAGATGAGACGTTGAAGAGGAAATCATGAAAGAGGAAGAGAGACAGAGGAAGAGACAATGAGGAGGACACTGTGAAAAGAATGAGGAGGCGATTTCAAATTAATAACGGATACATAACTTGATCAATATGTTGACCGGATTCCTACCACCCATCATGCACTGCTCTTCAAAGGAGGAACCGTCTCGTAGTGGGGGCGAGTCACCCTCCATCATCACTTCTGCAGGTGAAGAAGAGGAAGGAGAGGAGATGGAGTAGGAGAGGAGGGAAGGAGGGGAGAAGACATGGAGGAGGGGAGGAGAAAAGGGAGGAGAGGAGGGGTAGAGAAGAAGGAGGCAAAGAGGAGGAGGAGAGGTAGAAAGGCAGGGAGAAGAAAAGGAAGATAGGGGACAGCAAGGGAGGCAGATTCAGTGAGCTTGCTCGATAACACAAGAAATCTTTCATGATGATGATACAGCAAAAAACACAATCAAGTTCCTATAAACAGCGATCAGTCATCTGCTCCGAAGCACGCCGTTCCCCTTCTCGCCCCCCGGTTTGATCTAAAGCCACATTAGCCTGCAAGCTAAGAGCTACGTGAGCACGTGTCGCTGCTTCAGCCTCCGCGGAGCAGTGAGGAGACAGAGGGACAGATGAAGGACAGACAGGCGAGGGACAGACAAGAGGACCAGTTCTTGTCCTACCTGCTGGCTGCACACCGTCCATCTGCTGTTTCACCCTGCTGTGCGGTGGGTGGGAGGGGCACTCTGCTGTTGCATGCTGGGAGAGAGGCTGTTGCCATGGTAACCTGCTGCTCCTTTTGACCATACATAGCCAGGCCCATGCTGGAGGAACCATTAAGGGAGAAACTAAATAGTTTTACTAACTTTGTGCTACTTTATTTTTTAACTAATTATAAGATGTTTTAATACTCTGACGTATAAAGAAATAATACTGTTGGATATTCATTTCTCCAAACATTAAAAATCCCTAAGGTCGCCGATTGATGTTTCTTTTCCCCTCCTCCCTCTACGTCACTCCTTCTTCCTCTTCTTCCTCCCTCCTTCATTCACTTATTATTATCATCTTCTCACTTATATCTTATTTACACTTATCTAACAACTTATTCAAAGTTGGGAATTAAATCAAAATTGAATCAATATCTTTCATGTTCGTCACAAACTGTCACCACAGTTCGTTTTAATTTATACATTAGATTTTAATCACTGGCTATAGAAGGTCACATGGAAACGTTCAATATCTTTTTGTAAAATCAATTGAGCATTTACAAAGTTCATAAATAATGCCTTTTGTATTGATTTAGTATTGCTACTGTGGTTACCATGGTAACCTTTACAAGGCCCTAAACTCGCTCCTTTACCGTAAGGAATTATTATTAGCTACCTCAGCAGAATGCAAATGTCAATTACAACAATTAGTATGAATAGGTATATTTACAGTGCAAATATGCAAATAATGGGAAGTGCAAATATTAAAAGTATAAAACCATGTTGTCAACACATTTCAGATTTTGGATTTTATAGTTTCCTCCGAATGTTTCATCATTTTATAACCAGAAAATAATTTCAGAAAGTTATGGATTGTAACTTATTACAAAATCAAATGTAACTGAGCTCCAACAGTAATGTCAGGGGTCAGAGGGTGGAGGACTGTCTGATGCTGTGGGACATTCGCACCGCCCGCCTACAGAATGGGTGACGGTCCCACGCACCTGAACAGAGGTTCTGTTTAGCCTATCATATCACCTTCAATAAAAAGAATAGCATGGAGGTATATCTATGGACGGATACGGAGAGACACGCAGAAAGATATCACATGAACATCGACATCCTGAACCTGTGGAGATAACAACCCTTACCCAACATCCAGAAGAAGTTGATCACATGGAAATAATAAAAACAAGCAACCAACTGGCACCACACCGGAGGACTGTCTTTATTTTTGTGTCTTCCTTCTGCATTTTGAAGCTCTTCTTCTGTTCAGGAGTGTATTGTGTGATATATTATATACTATAAGGTAGAATATGATAACATATGTTACTTTGCCTAATATTTTAGTATATCACATTATAGTATTTATTAATGAAGTTGCACATTGAGTCAAAGTGACAGTGTGATGTCAAAGTTATTGATCAATGTATAAGTTGTCTGTCCCACTGTAGCTACACCGAGACAAACTTTGTTTCAAAGATTGAAGTTACAAACCAACCAGATTCTCACCCAGCAGTTGATTTGGAGATCAATCTTTTGTTCTTTGTGTGACGACCCCTTGCTGGAGTTCCTGTTTAATCAGTATTCACTCACCTAACCGAATTGGTGAAGAGAGCTGTGATTGGCCCTCGTATGGAGGGTAGACAAACAGACAGCAAGGGCAGGGTTTACATGTTTTTATTGTTTTATTTCCATAGCGATGATAAAAAGAACATAAAAAACAGCTGTGATGTCAAAGGACAAGCATGACAACGGAGGAAAGGCGGAGCTTCAGCAGTCTGTATCAGCCAATCAGAAGACAGGAAGGAGAGCCGGGGCTGAGGAGCTGCCAGACAAAATATTGTCTTGCAACAGCACTGCTCAAACCAATCAGGGAAGGGATTGGGTGGAGAAGCGGGTGGGGTAAATGCAGGGGCGGGGCTAAAGGACGTCATCACTCTCAGCCGTGTGGAGCTGTGTGTCGTCAGCATCTGTCATGACACTGCTCTCCTGACTGTCGTCCACTTCAGCAGCTAGACAGGTACAGGGAGACACAAATGGCGAGAGGCAAGTGGACAAAGAGAGAGAGACATGCTACAATAACTTGTCTTTAACTGAAATCATCTGATCCTGAATCAGTGTCCAGGGCAGCTAGTGCAACCACCCTAACCATCTACAGAAGGAACCCATACTGTGAGGACACCAGTAACACAGATTACAGGAAACACCAGTAACACATCTAAGATGAAGAGAAGAGCTGTTACTGTGTTCAGTGTTGTTTCACTACTCCTACTGAGTATCCGGTGGTAGCTCGACTGCCTGCTGATGTCACTGATCACACTTATTGATCGTAGTTGTGCCTGTCTCACCTTCGTCCTCGGGCAGGTATCTCTTGTCAATGGCTTCTTTGATCTGGTTGTTTGCTCCTTTAGGGTCCAAGTCCATGGCCCAGCTGAAGTTCATCAGAGCCAGGTGAGTCTGACCCAGCTTCTTATACACCTGAGGAGAGACAGGCACACAAGTTAACTGGGGAAAGGTTTCACGCCTCAAAAAGGTCAAAGGACAATCAATACCTTTCCTATGAGGAAGTAGACCAGAGACTCTTTGGGAACTATCTGTTTTAACTCCTCCAACTCCTGGAGAGCAGCCTGCAGAGAGTCAAGTGAGGGAGAGAGACACATGGGTCAGACATTGGTTTTACATTACATAGACTTCAGGATTGTCTTGGAGACATCAAAACTTGGATGACCTGCAACTTCCTGATGTTAAACTCGGTAAAACGGAAGTTATCATGATAGGCCCAGAGCGCCTTCGAAGTCAGCTGTCACGTGATACAGTCTCTATGGATGGAACTGCTCTGGTATCCAACAGCACCGTCAGAAATCTTGGAGTTCTCTTCAACCAGGATATGTCCTTCAACTCTCATATAAAGAAGACTTCAAGGACTGCCTTTTTTCATCTACGTAATATATCGAAAATCAGGAACTTCCTGTCTCAAAGTGATGCAGAAAAACTAGTTCATGCATTTGTTACTTCTAGACTGGATTACTGTAATTCTTTGTTATCAAGCTGCTCTTGTAAATCGCTTAAACCTCTCCAGCTGATTCAGAATGCTGCAGCACGTGTATTAACAAGAACTAAGAAATGGGATCATATAACTCCTGTATTAACTTCTCTGCACTGGCTTCCTGTTAAATCAAGAATAGAATTTAAGGTACTTCTCCTCACCTACAAGGCACTTGCTGGTGAGGCACCGTCTTATCTTAAAGAGCTTGTTACACCGTATTGTCCTACAAGGCATCTGGCTCCGTAGATGCTGGGCTACTTGTGGTTCCTAGAGTTTTAAAAAGTAGGATGGGGGCCAGAGCCTTCAGTTATCAAGCTCCTCTTTTGTGGAACCAGCTTCCACTTTCAGTCCGGGGGGCAGACTCGGTCAGTTCATTTAAGATAAAGCTTAAAACGTTCCTCTTTGATATTGCTTATAGTTAGGGCTGGCTCAGGTTAGCCTGGACCAGCCCTTAGTTAAGCTGCTCTAGGCTTAGACTGCCGGGGGACTTCTTAGGACACACCGAGCCCCTCTCTCACTCTCACTCTCTCCTCCCACAATCATCCATGTTTTATTAATGTACATCACTAATTAAGCTTCTTTACGTAGTTTTTTGTGCTTTCTCGCCTAGCAGGTCTCCGTGGATCATAGTTCCGTTTGGACCCCGGTTCTGACTCCTGGCTCATGGCTCTGCTGACACCTGCTGCTGCCATCATCATTACTTTAAATATGATTCATATTACTGTCATCATAAACCAACATCTTTCTGCTCTCCCTCCCCACAGAAGCCTCTGTGGATGGTGGTTCGATCTGATGGTGGTTGTCCCTGCAGTGGTCCTGCCGTACACTTGTTCTGCTACTTGCAATTACTTGTATCATTTCTGTTAGAGGAGTTGAATGTATTGTACATCTTTTACATTGTTTAGGATCCCTCCTCTGACGTTCTCCCTAAGGTTTCTTCCCTTTTTTTGGGAGGGTTTTCACACTACTCAATGCGTCCACATCGCCCCAGATTTCATTATAGATTCATATAAAAAGGTACCAATGTCCTTCAAAGTAGCTGTATTTAAACCTCTGGATCAAGATCGCAGTATGAATGCATGCATTAGTATGAATCCGTATTGATTACCTTGTACTTATCGTTGGCAAAGAGTATGGAGGCCCGGTGGAACTTGCAGAGGGGATTTTTGGGGTCGATGACGATTGCTCTGTTGAGGGTCTCTAAAGCAGCATCAGACTTCTTCAACGCATGCTGCACCTACACACACACACACACACTGTTCACTAGCAGTAGACTGACGCTACATGCTACGAGGCGGATGTTACAAGCTACGTACCACTCCAATGTGACAGAGCAGCACAGAACTCTGAGGGTTGATGCTCAGCGCTTTCTTGAAGTGGATTTCTGCCAAGTTGAACTTCTCCTGTTTGTAGTAAATCATCCCCAGACCATACCTGAACCAACACACACACACAACCACACACAGAGAGAGAGAGAGTCTGGTTTAAGGACCCAATATCAGGAGGAGTCAACCCTTCGATTAGCATAATCCCATATCGTACCAGGCGTTGTAGTGTCTGTTGTTAACTCGGATGGCGTTGCGGAAACAGGCAAGTGCTCTGTCCAACTCCTCTGTCAAAACAAACTCATGACCCAACAGGGTGTAGGCGTATGCAAAGCCCGGGTCCACCTGAGAGACAGATGAGAAGGCCAAGACAGGTTGGATACACGAGAGAACCCGCCCCCAAACCCACCTCAGTAACCACGGTAACAGAGTCTCACCTGAATAGCTCTCTGGAAGAACTTGATGGCGATGTCATGCTCTCTCTGCAGACTGAAACAGTTTCCTGCTACACACCAGGCCTGCAGAGACAAACCGCCAGATATATCAATACGTTGACAATTGTCCACTGGTCTCTACGTAAGGCGGAGTTCCGACCCGACGGGCACACAGACACAGAGACACCCCCCACCACACCGTCAGACAGTCACCCTTCACCTGGTAAACCTAGAAGAAATATTGTATATCTATACAGGGAAAAGTCCATGTTGTAGGTCAGTGCAGAACCAACCTCGGGACAGTTCTTGTCCATGTCGGTCAGGTCCTTGGACAGAGCGGACAGCGCCACGTCTTTCTGTAGGTGCCACAGTGTTGTTGAATAAATCTCCATTCCTTCAACTCTGTACGACTCGATCCTTCGAACCTCACTGAACAGACGCTCCGCCTACAAACAGACAGGCCACCGTATACACACACGTTAGTGCTGTCCAAGATAACCTGTAAGATATTAACAATGCTTTGCAGCACGTGCACAAGTTTGTCTTTCAGAGGCTCGTGCATGCTCAGATGAAGGAGTCTGGACAGAACATCCTCAACATGCTCGCCACTTGACTTTAAATTTTGAGTTACTTTTAATTGCCACACAACCGTCGGTGGATCATTATTGGTTCAATGTGCCCTTGATATATCAGAATAGTGCTGATAACTCATTGTTTTGATGAGATATGGGCTAATTAACGTCGCAAGGGTGTAGCTTAATCTGTCAAATTTTTAACTTCCAAATGGCTTGACCTGCCCTCACCAAAATTGTAGTATGTGTCAACATTGAACCCACCATCATTTTTGAAGATTAGGGGGCGCTGCATTTAATCATTAAAGATGTGCCCTTTTGGCATATTTTCATAATTTCTTAGTGTTGTAAAAGACTGATCTCCTCCCAGTGATTAAACCCGATTCTTTTCAAATCCACGCAGTGTGCTCTTGAGACCTTGGGCTCTAAAAGTTTCATTTTGCTGGAAGAAATATTAAACTATGTGCGTAGCACAAAAACAATTTTTGAATGATTTCGAAGGAAGTTGTGTCATGTATGGTATTTTGAGAGGCTTTTATTTTGTGATGGTATATCAGAATGTCCTGGTTATCCCCTAGTGACACCATGGGGATGTGTACTATCTGTCTGAAATGAAATGGTCATGAAAGTATTGATTCTTTCCTTTTAAGCCTAATCTGAAAATGACCAAATGTAGTCTGGTGATTGAGATATTGAAAGAAATTGGCTCTTGAGTGGTATTCTGAGAAGCTTTAATTTTGAATGGTACATCAGAAGCTCCTGGTTATACGTTGACATAAAAGGCCTAAGACCATGATAATGTCAAAGATAAAGTTTGCAAAGGGGCATTCCTGGCGTTGCTCCAGAGTGTTAACGACAACTGACTTGCGAACCACCACCGTAGAGTCAAATTCTAAATTGAACATGCCATTTTCTTGCACTATGTTGTCTTATCTGCCTTGTGGTCCATTGTCTTCGCTAGCAGTCGCCCTCCGATGGGGTTCCTGTAGTAGCGTCGCTAGGGGCAGCGGACTGATGTCTGCTTCCTTTATCACATGCCGCTCTCCCATGTTTGAAATATCTAATGTTCTGCCTCCACATTACTTACATTCTGCTCTTCCCGGGTCTTTGTTTGTCGTAACAGGCACTTTTCCATATGTATCCAACTACAGTTAAATCTACACTTGCCTGGCACAGTGGATGATCCCTGAGCTGTTGTCTTTATGGCCACCAAACTGTTGAGGTGCGTTCACACAACCACGGTGCCATTATTTGCGTCCTGCTTATATTTTATGCGTGAACATGAACATTCAAAAGCATATGAAATATTTCAAACTAATCTTAAATGAATGACATGAACTTTTGATACTAATACTAACTAATTTACATGACTTTTCCAAAATGTTTATTTATCAGATTTTTTTTTTCCATGACTTTTCCAGGCCTGGAATTGACCATTTTAAAATTCCATGATTTTTCCAGGTTTTCCATGACCATACAAACCCTGCTGATTCCTGATACACAAAAATACAATATTTATGGATAACCCACCTGCGTGTACTCGGCCAACTCAAAGTAAGCCCTGCCGATATGAGTGAGGACCCATCCGGTGTTGTAGTGCTGAGGAGGCAGCGAGGTCAACATGTTGATGGCTTCTCTGCAGTTGTACGAGCACAACGCCTGGTAACCGCGTCCAAGCTCCCGTAGCAACGCCATCACGCTGTCTGTGTACAGAGACATGGTTTATGACAATGATGTCGGAGTCTCGTTGTAGAGGGTTTAAGCTTCAGGTAGACTCACTCAGAGCCTTGCAGTGTCTCATACTAGTATTAGTAGCAGTACCTGCAGCAGCCCTTTGGTACTGGGGGATCTTGGTGTCTGGGAGACTCAGACTGGCGTCTAGCCTCAAGATATCCAGACTCTCATTCAGGTTGCTGCTATTGGACGTCTTTGCAGATTTACATTTAGTTTTCCTGTTGGGAATCTTTGTAGGAAACTTCATCTTTAACTTCTTGCTATTCTCCTGCAGAACCAGATATATACATTAACATGCAGTAGAGTAGTATTTAAATCAGTATTAGTTTCACCCAACAGTAGAGCAGTACTGCATAGTTTCTGTAGTAACACAGTACCTTGGCAGTAGAACTGGCACTAGTAAACAGTCTGGAGCTTCTTCTGGGCTGAACATTTGGAGGACCAGACATACTAGGACTGAGGACCTGAGGAGAGCCACTAAGACAGACAGGTCAAGTTGTCAGACATATGTGAGGCTGCCCTGCTGCTTTCTGATTGGTCCAGAAATCTTTGGTCAGACTAAATAGATCTGTGACTGGTTGCTATAGTTACCTGGTGTGAGGGGCGGAGCTCTGTGATTGGTTGAAGGGGATGGGAAGAACATCTCTGCTGTTTCCACTCTGACTGAAAACAGATTTTGACTGACTGATCCTGGAGACAGACTGAAAGACAGACAAAACAACCCACATTCATTGTGAAGATTCAGAATGTCTCAGCTAGAGAGGCCTGTGTGTGTGTGTAACTTGTTGATGTGTGCAACATGTTTATAATGTGTGTATAGCGTGAGTATTAAGTGTACCTTCTTGCTGGGAGCAGTAGATTGTGTTTCCATGGTAGCTGAATAGTTCTGTAGATATGTGGGGTCTCCCGGGCTGGGCTCCAGGGGCAGAATACCAAAACTACAGAAAGCAAACAGTAAATATTAAATTTGATGTATAAACCTGCAGTGGTGTCATTATCACCAACAATTATGTTCTTGTGCATCGATGCAGTTTCTTAAATTACTTTCAACGTGTTGGTCACAAGCATTTGGCGGGCGGGTCGTATACTGCATTGACAAAGCAACGCAAATGTTTTGTGTCGCCTCAAACAAAGTAAAGCAGCACTGTCGGCGTGGCTTATCTGAAAACAGTTGAACTTTCCGCCATTGTTTTTCCTCTGCATCAACCATGTAGTGGATGTCCGACTCGCGTCAAATGATCACAGGGTGTTGTGCTTTTTTTACTAAATAGCATCCGTAGCCGCAGACATCTCCTACAGGAAGCACGTCTGGGTGACTGCTGCTTCCAGCGCTACATGATGGTAGCCGTTAGCTTGTTGGCTTGGATCAGGGACCGGACTTCACCAACTATATTAAACACGGTCGAATAACCAGCATTTAAAATTATGCTGCAAACAACGGTTGTAACTACAGACAACACAATGCTAACATTGTGGCTGCACTACGTAATTTTGGCTGGCTGTGGCTCAATTGGACATAACCGCCATTTGGCTGTTTCCCGTGGACTGGATGGTGAAAAGGGTCATGCAGCCGTGCCATTCCTACAAAGTCCCTTTTGTCCCACTTTGTAGGAATCACCTTCAACCTGAGCTGGCTAAAGGAGAGTTGAGGAAGGCACAGACTAATGTCCCCCAACACTATCTTGTACTGGTGAGTGAGGATAGCAGTCTGCTCCAGGGCGGATCCAGCGTCCGTCCGCAAGCTCCGCCTTTGCGTCAGCTCTGGTTTTGGCCATTCGCACCATATGCTCCCCGCCTACCGATTTGTCATCGTCAAACGGGTGACGGGTTGCGGACACGAGTTGCATCCGCCTCTCAAACGTGCCTTTTCCCTGCAGCTAACAGCCTAGAAGGTGGTGGGACCTGGGTCTTTCCTTCTCAACGCAACTTTAAACGAGACCTGAACGAACAGCTTATCAACCACGAGGCCTTTGTTTGATTTGGTAAGTTATTTTTCTTTTATTAAATAGGTTGGAAAGCATTGTTTTAAGAGTTACATTTCGCCAAAGATTTAGAGCCAATAATACTTTGTTCTAAATGTTTGTTTCAAACCAATTTGCTGTTTTCTTTGTTGTGTGCTGCTCACATGATTCACGCCGTTATTATTTTGGTTCTGTTCCGGTTTAGTCATTGCCTACATATTCTATTGTAGCTCCATTTATGACCTCGCAGATGATGCTGTTTGGGCTTTTTTGGGTGTTTTGGTTTAGGCAGTCAATAAAATGTACATTATTTTGTTTACAGAGGTGTATTTATGTTTTCATTTTATTTATTTAGGATATATTTTTTAAATATTCTAAAAGAATAAGACATTATTTGTTCATCTAACAGTTTTCTTCCATTATTGTGCTATTTTAATCTTGTATTATTGTTATTAGGTGATTAGTGGCAAAAAATGGTCTGAAAATAATAATATCGCATATCAGGAGGCGATGGTGGCGCATGGAGAAGACAGGTGTGCTGGGAACCGCAAGGTTGAATCCTAGCTGCCCCATGTGTCCTTGAGCGAGACCCTAAGCCCTAATTGCTCCCTGGGTGAAATGTAAAAACCATGGGTTATAAATGCATAAGTGTCAGCTACATGACATGTAATGAATGTAATGCATATCGCAATAAAAAAGTGATAATGTGACAGCCCTATTCACATCATACTTATGTGCCAAAGAACTGTTCAAGACACCGTGTGCTCTTTAAGAGCCACACACGGCGTTATTGTTGAGCAAACCTCCTGCAATGTTACGTAATATAAAGTAGCACATACCCAATTTGTAACACTAATAATTTATAAAATAAGCCGCCAAACTGCATCCTGGGTACAGCTCGCCCGCATAAGTTAACTTTGCAATAGATCATTTTTATGATCTAATGTTAGTCGAGGCACTGGCATTGCTTTGGTGGCACCATCAGCAGCCACAACAGCTAACACGCTAACACGCTAATAGGCTAATAGGCTAACACGCCAACTCCAGTGTTTCCCTCTACCATTGTAACAGAGCCGCCCCGCTCCTCCTGAAAAAATGTGCAATTACAATTAAAAAAGGAGTAAATTTTTGCACGCACGGCAGTTCCACACTGACATTAATATGGCGCAAATAAGTCTGTTCGGCGTTGTTGGGCCCACTAATACGCCATGCCTAATCACAAAAAATGATTCATCCTGATAGAAACGTTGATTCGTGGCCCAGCGGTACCCATTGCTAACATGTGAAATAGCTCACCTGGGCGTCAGTGGGCTCAGTGCCGCAGGTCCCCCAAGTAAACTCCGCCCACTCTTGGGCTTGTTCTGTTTAGCCAATAGGGAACCAGCTGACGCCATGGAAACCGAGTTGCCAATTAGTGAGCCGGTCTCAGGTGAGATTAGGGAGGAGTCAATGTAGGAAACCGATAAATCAGACATCAGCTTTCCATTAGATGATTCTAGATTCAAACGATTTAACTCCTGGGGAGAAAATACAACATATTTCAGCACTATTATCAGACAATATCCACCTCAACAATCTGATCATCTGACTACACTCATCTCAGTAATCGAATAATTTAATTTGATTACTGGAAGGAGTGGAGGTGTGTTGTACATACCAGTGTGTCCTGGGGCGTCTCCATGAGGGCGGTGTCTAGGCGGTGGGACGGGTTCTGAGCAGGGCTAACAGATGGAGGGAGAGGTGCTATAGAAGAGTTGTGTAGAGAGGACAACCTAAAGACTTGATCTGGATCTGGTTTCTCTCCTGCAACATAAAAATTAAATCACACAATGAAGTCAATTAGTGTAACGCAGCGCATGTGCGTGTGTACGTGTGTGTGTGCACGTTACCTAGGTGACAGAGGTTCTGGAAAGGCGACCAGAGGAAGGGATTCAGAGTTAAACTTCTCTGGAAACACTCTGCACCTTTAGCGACACGATCCGTCTTACTGCTCAGAAAGAGAGAGACGGGTCTGTAAGCAGTGTCTCTAACATCCGAAAGCTATTGTATTATAGATTTGTTTTTAGAGCAAAGAAATATTGATGAATGTTTATCATTTTTATGTTGACGATATAGGTGAAGCGTGATTTACAGCGTTTCTTCATTGCGTCACTTCTCACATTAATTTTAGTGGTTAATGTAAAAGTTTACCTCAGCCAGGCAGGAAACCAAAAGTGTGAATATATGTTTATATGTATCAGACTGGATTCATTTACCAGTAAATATGTCCCAGTAACGACAGTGTGAAGGGGGCAGAGTCTCCAAATTCTGTGATGATGTCATCTTGACTCTTCTGTTTGTTCAGCACTCCACCAATCAGAACCTGTTCTCCTTCAGCAAGCCTGAGAGAGACAGGTAGGTAGAGGAAGACAAGCAGTGAGGCAGATTCAGGGTTTATTCCATTTTCAAATGGGTCAGAATTAGGAGCTCCATTGAATATAAACGTATACACACACAACAACGTCAGTTTCTACAGGTAAGAAATGGTTAGTGACTGGTTTTAAACTCGTTTTGTTGCTTACTTGCTGAGTTCCACGCAGCACTTTGCCAAAAGGAATCGAACCTGCGGTGTGGAGCAGCTGTGAGCCTTCAGCAGCCGGTATGCTTTATACGGCTTCCCAGAGCGGTAGTAACATGTAGCCAGCAGGTACAGGGCCTCCTCTGACCTCACTGAGACAGAGACAGGTAGACACACAGACAGGTAAAGCTGCACATCCTGAGTCGATGGGAGGGTTTTGGGACAGAGGATGTCACATATGTACCGACTGGAAAGCCCTCTGAGGCAAATTTGTAATTTTTGGCTATATAAAATAAAATGAATTGAACATGGCCTCCTCATCAAGAGACAGACATGTGATCAGACACTCAGGTTACCTTCAGCGTAGAGCCTCTCAGCGAGGAACACAGCATCCAGGTAGGCGTAGTGGTTGAGAGCCTGCCACACTGCAGCCTGAGACACAGAAAGAGACAGGTTTTCCCAGAATGCATCAGTCAGAGAACTGGTACCTTAAAGTAGAGTGTTGTATGGGAATTTAGTTTTACTAGTAAAACACCACAACACTTTGTGACACAAACAATTTATAACACTAATAATTGAACGTTTATATTATCACACCACCAAACTGCATTTTGGGTATAGCTTAAATGCTATAAAAAAAGAAGCTTCGTTGCTACATTAAAACATGGATAAGAGTGATGCAGGAGGAACAACGAGAGACCAGACATTCACCAACACAACTTGTGCCCAAGAGAGGAGGATTCTCCTGTTTGGCAGGCTTTGGATTTTGAAAAATCTGATTTAAGTTTATCATAAAACATGATTCATTAAAAGGTCATTGTGAGCGAGTTGTCAATGATTGGGTTTACTGTGATATACCATTAAAACGCACAATCTGGTATGAATTTGCTCAGTGTTTCCCCTACCACTAGATCGGCCTCTAAAGCTTTTAAAAAACCCTCCTTTGCGCTCGGTGTGGCTCGCGGCGGCGCTGTCACGTGACCAGCAAACAAATATATGTGCGTTTTTTAACGCTCCCATGGTGGTGACTATGGGACAAGTTGCTCACCACGAATAATCTTTATTCAAATAGTTGTTAAAAAACATATTTTAATGTGAAAATTAATATTCAAATCCAAAAAATAAAAACACACAGCAGCAGGTGCTGCTGTACTGACTTTATATTCCATGAATAAAACAGATGAGCTTTGATTATTGGCCGTTTCAGTTGACGTTAACCACAGCTCGCTCACAGCGTTCCATGTCGGTAACTCTGTAAACTTTAATTCATGCTCAGTATGGTTTCAGTCACTGCCATATTTGGGACAAGAATCGCGACCTTAAATTACACAAAAGTCTTGATCAGCACTCAGCTTTTGTTCATTGATGTCGTTCATTTAAACCGCTGAGAGGCCCAGGTCTGCGGCCTTTAGTTCATTTACTTATCTTTGTGTAACTAATGTGTTGTTGAATATGTTTCAACTTAAAAGAAAGTACCTATACCAGTAGGTATGTCTCATTGTATTAATTTGTCCTGTTATTGACGCCTAATTCACAACCTATCGATTTCCTCGATGAGGAAAGACGCGCACGTGACTTTCAGTCTGGGCGTAACGTACGTCTCCTCCGTAGCAACCAGATATGCAAATATATTCGAACATAAGTGTTTTTTAAAGTGAATATTCAATTGTCCTAGCGGACAGTCACCACCCAAAGACAGGTTTTGACCGCTTTGCTGTCAGATGGAAAATACTCCTTCTGGCTGAACAAGACTGATCTTGGTAAGTAAGTAAATACAGTACATACATTCCAATAATTAATAGATACAATACATAGAGAATGAAAAAGGGAGTATTTCAGTTTTCTTTTTGGTTTTAGGAATGTTCTGTCAGATAAGTAGACGCATAAACAGGAAGCTGTGAGAGGAAACCAGGCCATTCATCGATTGTCCCTCCTGTCCTACACTAAGGACACACTTGATGGACACATTGTGTCTGAGCATCACAGACAGGCCTGTGGTTACCAGATGATAACAACAGGCACGTGCACAAACATTTTGGGGGGCATAAATAGATGAGTTCAAACCATCTGCCTGACTCTATCACCCCCCCCAGTTGTAAATCACTTTTTACCTGTTCATTTGGGCCGTTAAACTTGCACAACAAAGGAACCACGCTGTTGCAAATTGGCGTGCAGACATTCTATGTAACCCTATGGCACGAATATTACAATACTAAGTGGGTTAATGCTTACTTCAGATTGAAAAGGTGCGAGTGTCATATGATCACCTGGTCAGCTGATCTGAGGGTTAGTCAGGTTGGACGCTGTTAAGGCATCAGAGAGATGGTTTCTAATGATCTTCAGTTCGAAAATGTTGGAAGTAAGACATGTTGTAGCAGCCTGTTTATTCAGTTATGATGTCACTAATATAACAATGATATACATTCAGACCGACACATTAGGTCGGAGTCTGGCCGATATGTCAGATGATGTTTGGTTAGAGTTATGTATGTCTGACATATTATGGCAACAAACGATTCCTGGGTTATGATTCAGAAGCTAACCAGCAGCTGGCTGATGTTTGTTAGCAACTAGAGGCTAGCCAGCTGATAGCTAATATGGCTCCTGTTAACCAGCAGCTAACTGATGTTAGTTAGCGTCTGAAGCGGGTTTGGAGACAACCATAAACTAACAACGGAACAGATTCTCGCTAAGCCAGTTAGTGTCCACTGGTGAACTATGGGTGGATCTTTTCCCCTGAATTTGTTAAGCTAAACGTTAGCCGCCGTGTTAGCGGGCTAACACAGCTTCACTGTTAGCATTAGCAACGCTAATAATGCAGTACCCGTTTGAAATGGTTTTGCCCCGCTCATCAGCACATAACTCTTCATAAGGACCCTTGATAATAAATATAATCCACGTATGATCTCGGGACACGCACATTGAATCGGACATGCTTAGTTGTAGTAGAATATAAACTTAAAGAACTGTATGCGCATTGTGACCTCAGACACAAACACCAATGTTGTATTATTTAACACCAACCGACAGACGTGATGTGAATCAGGTCTGTGCCGAAGCAAAAAAAGCTACTAATTGATTAACAAGAGGTCACAATAATGATTCAAATCATTTTATTTTGTCACCCACACCAACGGAAACCTTAAAGTGACCTTTTTTTAAAAGGGGGTCTGGATTGACCTACGCTATCTGAACAAAAACCAAGCTGCCGGCTGCGACCGAAGAACCATCTTTCTGTTAAAGTCTTGACCCAAACGGCCTGAGGCGGACCGACCCTCACGGCGATGACCCGGGTATTTAACACCAATGCCATCGGTACAGCGCTGGAGGCCTTCAGCAGACCAAACGTCTCACACCGCGGACTGGACCTGCCGCTGAGGCCGGGACGGAGAACGAAACACGGACTTCGTAAATACTCGCTCCCCGCTCATGACAACGAGGTGAAGGTGTGTTTGTACCTGGACGGGTTCCTGCAGCACCGTCATTCCGCTTCAGGACCCTGTCTCTCTGATCTTGTCGTCCGTTTTCCCTCTTTTCTCTCGGCTCTTTCTTTACTTCGGTCTCCAGAAGGAGCTGCAGCCGAAGATTTGAACTCACCGACCGTTAAAAGCCGAACAAAACCGAGAAATACCGAGGAGGGTAGACGGTTGAGACGGAGATTAACGACTGACCAACGGGAGGAGCCGAAGCTGCGGAGGCGCCTCCTTGCTGGTGAAATGTCGTTAATTCACCTCTAGGGGTCCCTCGGGAATCAGGAACTTAAATGCACTTATTGTATGTCGCTTTGGATAAAACCATGTCATGTAATTTAATGTAACCTTCCACAACGTTCACAAAATTGCATTCAGAATCAGAGAGGGTGAGGAAAAACAAATACTGTCCAGTTCCAGTAGTATTGAAAACACACAATGAGTTTTTTTTTTCCTACACCATCAATTGTGCACTGTAAAAAAAAACTTATACATATAAATATAATATATAACTTGTATATATAAATATATTATAAAAAATATATTTTTTTAATAAATATATTATAAAAAAATAATATTTATAAGTGGTAAAACTTGAAAATATAAATTATTGACATTTAAGGGAATAATGTTAGTTAGCGCAATAAAGTTGTATGATCCAAAACAATTTGGTGAGTTGTTGGAGCTGGAGTCCACACAGGTACGTTTAACCAACCTTTAAATTAAATTAAAATGATATGGGGATTTTAGTTGTTTTGTGTAGTGGAGAAAGCAACCTACACATTTTCAACTTTTACACAAAGCTTTTCAGTCATTAGCGAAAGCTAGTGGCTAACTGATGCTAGCAGCACTGCATCCGTTAGCCGTGCAAATCCCATTTAAACAGGACAGAAATGTTATCTTCTGACAGGTTAGTATTGTGTTAGGTCATTCTCACTAACTTGTTACAGCTACACGAGCAGCGTGTATTAATTCTAACTACTGAATCACGTGTTTGAAAACGTTGAAATGCATTTAATTGACTGATTTGTTTTATACTGATGGCTGACTTTCATAACCTAGACTGTTGTAGGTCTTGTAGTGTGATAATCAAAAGCTCTTTCATAGTGCTCAGTTAGGGAGTCACTGTCTTGTCCTGGTTGAGGTCAGAAGGTTTGAGAGCCAAGCAGGATGGGGGTTAGAGACACACCAGACACCATACAACACTCACGCTTTGTTTTTCTTCAAAATTGTATTGAAGTTTGTTGAAATTTTTAGTTCATCCAACTTTCTTTTTTTTAAGGTGTGGTCATGAATGGGGAAATTGGTTCATGGGCAGATCACAAGAAAACCAGGGTCCTTACAAAAACCTGACCTAAACAATTTCACAAGAGAAATGTTGTGTAGGAGCAGAATCAACCACAATCAACACACATTCTCTCATAGTGTCACTTAAATACCTCCGAAACGTATATCAGACACCGAAAACTCTTCATTTCACAATGTGGTAGAAAAATAGTTTGCCCTTCTGCTTTAGAATCTAAATAATAGAGTTAACGCACCCTGACATCATTGCATCATCATCATCATCACTGTCCTTTCAGCAATAACATGTCAACGTGAAAACAGTATTTTATTATGATCAGCATAATTTGATATATAGGCATGATTATAATGTACTCACTTGGATAGGATATGGTATAGCTAAAACACATACCAGTGTAATGGCTTCAAAAATTAATTTAGCCTGCTTTGCACAGATTGTTTCCATATCAACCCCTCCACTAAAATAAAACAACTCAAATATTTACAAAGCTAACATTTAGCCAGGTCAACAAACGCGCTAATCATTAAGTTAGCGGGAACTAGCTAAAGGCTATGGTAGCTTAACATTAATCCATTGCCCGCTGTTGGAGAATCGTTACACTGTCCTTTGTTTTCTATGTCATTTGAAAAATGGAAGCCGGATATATATTGTAATAACAGTTTGTGTCTGGCTACACTGTCAACGTCATTTGGTCACTCCTGCATAGTTAACAGCAAATACATTAATATTTAGCTATAATCCCATTTTAAAATCATTAACATTTGTTTAATAGGTAGGTTGGTAGGTTGTTTGAGTTGAATTACCTCTTATCTGGCTGTTTCCCCAACTCTCTGAAGGAGAACTCACTCTCAACCCTTCTGAAGAAAACCACTACAGACCGGTCTCTCTTCTTCCCTAATGTCCAAAACCTTTGAACGTGCATCTTTAACCAACTCTCCTATCTCCACCGTAACAACCTCCTTGACCCCCACCAGTCAGGCTTCAAAGCCATTCTACAGAGACTGCTCTCCTTGCCGTCTCAGAGCCGCCTCTCTCTCCTTTGTCTTCATCCTTCTGGACCTTTCTGCTGCATTTGAGACAGTAAACCAGATCCGTATTTCCTCCCTTCAGGAACTTGGTGTCTCAGGCTCTGCTTTCTCCCTTCTCTCTATTCTACCTTGATGGAAATTGCACTTGAAATTGCACGTTCTTGTTTCTTGTTCTTTTGAGTTTGTACCCTTATGGTACCAAGACAATGCCAAGACAATTTCCATGTATGTCTAACATATAATGGCAATAAACGTCTCCTTATTCCTGATTCCTGAAATGTGCTTTGGATAAACGCATCAGCTAAATGACATGGAATTAGCTAATTACTGTAGCCTGTCTTTTCATTTGTTCTGGAGTTAATGTTAACCTCCTCAACCTAGCACTCTTCAAACAAAATATTGTGGAAAAGAATCATTTCATGTCAACACAATTACGAGAGATCTACTCAGCAGAAAAACTATAATTCTGAAGCCTACAACGTGATAATTAAAGCTTTGTTTCTCTTTAGTACTCAGCATGAACAAGTTCTTCCTTTAGAGGCTCGTGCAGCCTCAGATGAAGGAGTCTGGACAGAGAGCATCCTCAACATGCCTCTCAACTGCATAGACTTTATTGCAATTTTGAGTTACTTTTAAAACTTTCTCTTTACTTTTAAACGCATATGTGCATGTAATGTATTTATTATGATGATTACATTTGTATTAACTTGTTACTCAAGTAACAAAGTTCAAAATCCAACATGTTGAGTCATCATTTTAATTTGCTATTGTAGGGGACCAAAAGGACCAATTTCACGAGGCCCTTCAAGAGAAAGGGGCGTAACCATGGTGACATGGGGGGGGGGGGGGAAGGAAACAGGAAGTGAATGTGTGAGTATGTTATTGGATGGAAATAAACGGCCACACGTTTTAGCCAAAAGGAATACATGCCTCTTTGTTTGTTTCCATGCTCCTACAATGGTAAATATTTATCAGATTAGATTATTCGACTAATCGAAAAAATAGTCAATAATCGTTGCAGCCCTACTTTAAATTAGTCATTTAAGAGTGACGTATTCACTCAGGAGTTTCCCTTGAATCTTTTACAGCTAGTGTCATAACAGAATGAATGAAGCTGTAATTCATTCAGTGAGTCAGAGTTAATTAAACTTGATGAGTTAAAGCTTCAGACTTAATGTGACTCACCTATATTTATTTGAATGCATCTGAAAGTGAAAGAGGCTCTTCCAGCTGGTTTCACCCTTTTATAACAGTCTGTGCAGCTCATCATTAGCTAACATTAGCTGGGTCAGTTCTCGATACCTTTTCTTCAAGAAAGTATATTAAAAAGTATATAAATCAGATCTTAATCATTTGATGAACATCATCACAAATGCTGCAGAATATTAAAACTTAAAAGAGTTATTTCAGAGCTGAGTCAGCATGTTTACTCTGTGTGCGGTGGGGGCCGCCTTAAAGTTTCATGAGCCCGAGCCGCAGGACAACTGCCTCACACCACCATTGTGTGTCCACCTATATGTGTGTGTGTGTGTGTCCTGGGTTGTAGAGTAAAGTTCACATTGTCAATTTGTTTTTCATGATGCTTTAATGAAGTTAGATTGATTATTTATAAGCAGAATAACTTCATTGAAATAATAAATAAATAAATAATCGTGATACAAAAAATGTAGGTGTTAAAATATAAAAAATGTCTTAATGAATTTATAAATATATAAATGGAACTAGTTAGATGAATAAAAGAATTTTGTCAGTGTCATCCATGGGCGTGGCCTTTTCTTGCAGTGGGCCTGGTCTCGGTCTTCATTGGGTGTCTCTCCAGGTGAAACAGTTGTGATGACGCAGAAGGGTGGACTCTAGGACCTGGAGCAGATCTCTCCGCATAGCCATCCAACCACAGGCTGAGCTGTCCTGAGTGACAAACAAAGAGAGATACGCCCCTTCAGCTGTGATTGGTGCAAGCGTTGTGACAGACAGATTATGTATATATTTATATATTATTTTTTTGATTATTTTTGGCTGAAATTAATGCAATGAAATATTTTAAGTTAAACAACTTTTGCATTGGTAATAAAACCAACAGTAGAACTGTGCAGAGGAAGTCATCCATGTGTCAAACAGAAGGGGGTGAGTGAAAAACGGACCACTTTAGGACTGATGGTGCCTGAAACATGATGCTACCTGCTAAACTACTTTGATCTCAACATCTACTCTAAAGAGTGGGCGATGTTGGCGCATGAAGTAGTGTGATGTGCTGGGAGCCACAAGGCTGGCGGTTTCCAATCGGCGAACCTCTAACTGCACCCCAATGTCCATCCATCCCATCAATGTAAGTCGCTTTGGATAAAAGCGTCAGCTAAATGACATCTATGTAATCAATGTAATGTAATGAAGAGGACCTCCACTGTGTCACTAAAACAGGCGGTGGCTTGAAAATGTCCTGCTAAATGTGGGGACATTTTTGGCACTTAAAACACAGCTGTCAAATGAGTAGCCAGCAAAGTGTATGAGGACAGCAGGAAGAGTCGCTTGTCCTCCAAGATGATCACATGTGTGGAGTTTGTGTTTAAAATACAATAAAACCAAAAGTCTAAAAGTCTTCAGAAGAAAAACACATTTATAATTGCGATTAATCTAGATAAAGGAAATTCAAAACATTTGAGATTAATTAGTTAAACACTAATGTATATATATATTATATATATATACATTTATGTTTATATGTTTCTTTAAAAAGTATTTACCTGCTGCTGCAGAACTGCTGTCACATTACTGAAGTAAGAGGATAAAACCACTGATCCATCAACACTGGACAACTGGAGAGAGAGAGACAGATTAGAGAGAGAGGGATATTCAGATAGACCAGGGGTCTTCAATGTTTTTCAGGCCAAGGTCCCCCAAACTGACACGAGATGGAGCAGGGACCCCCTATTTTACAAAGTTTGGTTCGCAATCTTTTATTTTTGAGCTTTCCCGCTCCCTTTAGACGTGAGCATAAACACGATCTGATTGGCTGTGCTTTCGTATTTGCATGAGAGGTGCTGTGAATGAACTGGTGCCCAGCTTGAGAGAGCTCTTGTAGCTGCGGAATGAAAGATAACGTCTTCCCCATCAATTTATCCGTTCACTACAGTATGTTGGACTAACGTTATTGTGTATTTAAAGACAATAAATATGATTCTGAGGACGTCTAAATTTGTGGGAAGAAAATTGCCTTATCAACCAAAATATGTGCGACCCCCCCTGCACCTCCGCAGACCCCCTGTTGAAGACCTCTGAGATAGACAGTTACTCACACAGCGTCCCTTCTCCAACAGTCGGTGTTGCAGGTGTTGGAAGTTGATGAACTTCTGGTTATCCCAGGAGAAGCCTTCCACTCCGACAGGTAACTCATGATCCTCAAATATTTGCTCCGTCTCCTGCAGTGACTCATACACCACCCATAATGCTCGGCGGCACTACAGGTAGAAGTTAAGAGGTCAGTTTTTTCAACCAGCAGCAGAGATAAAAAATAAAAAAACTCAGTAGACATAAATGAGCTCTGTTATTTTTTTTTACAGGTACGAAGATTACCTGAATGGGATTGGCTTTGGCAGCAGGGAAGGCAGAGTATGGAAAGGAGATGTTGGTGTTGTATTGACGGCAGTAATTGGGAAATTTCCCTGCCTACAGGAAAGAAAGGAAGCAGGCGAACCTTTACAGAGTGCATCTTTATCTGAATAACTGTACCAACCCTCTAAAGACTAAGGTTAAACCAAGTGTCACATGTTGTGTTCAGCTATTGAAAGATTAAAGCTCATAGGTATTACCAGGTCTCGAAGCAGGTGGTGGGCCGACTTGACTATGTTACCCTCCAGAGAACAGGTCGGCATGGCAGCCACCATCAGGTGGAGGCTGTAGACCTGCAGATGGATGAGCAGGACTGAAGACATCGTCATGGTCCACATAGTTCTTGTCTTTAGCGCGTCTTCAGATGGTTATGGTCCCTCAGATGGTTCTTCAGGTGGTTCTAGTCCCTACGGTTGTTTTAATGGTGGATATGGTGGTTCAGGTGGTTGTGGTTCTTCAGTTCTGAAATAGAATTTGGTTTTAGTTTAAACTTTACAAAAAACTACTACTTGACTAGACTACTTGAAGTCTGACTTTTGAAAACCTTCACCTAAGGCGAATCCAAGACCTGGTACTGGGCTGATCTGGGCTGAGAATCGTCAGGTATTTTTAGGTGCCTCGAACAGAGCCGCAAATGTGAGGCCCAATCAGCAGACACTACCTGAGTCATCAAATTCTAAACCGTCTGATATAAACCACAAGGCCAGGTACCTGTACCAAGTTCCTTGTGCCCCGTGAGTCACTGCAGGTTGAGGCAGGTAGGTAGACACCTCTTTCAACTAATTTAGTCTGAGATCATTTATGTCTTTTAAGGAAGAAACTTTATATGTGAAAGGGTGTCGCGAATTAATCAAACCAATACTATGGGATAATAATAATAAAATAAAAGATATTATTGGTAATAACAGTATAAGTAATAATAATGATAATTACGAGATTATGATAATAATGATGAGGATGATGATATAACAATGATGATGATAACAATCAAACTAGCAATATTAATAATCCCAATATTATAATATAGAATAATATTAACAATGATAACGATAGTAATAATAATAATAATGCTGGACAGGGTGAACGGGTAGTTTTGTCACAATAACCAATTGACTTTCCGGATTGAACCCTCAAGCCTCAAGTCAGAGATGGAAATAACAAAGACACAGAGTGAAGTTTCATTTCACTGGAAATTAAGGGACTGATGATTATCAATGTGAAGGTGAAGCAGTTAAAAATAATCAGTCACACGTTTACAGCAATAACAAATTATAATGTTAAGTTTCACCACTGATCAGAAGGAGCTGTGAGTCAAACTGATCTTAAAGCAGGACTTCCATAGCTGACTAATGTTTCCATCTGTGGCGCATGGACGAGGAATACGAGTTATTGTCCTTACATACATACATCCATTACGATAACTGAGAGCTGTCATCGATAATCGGCAAATTTGATACATTTTAAGTATTTTATTGGGAGGGAATAGTTCAATGTTCATTCGTTATCAATACTCAATACTGCTAAAAGTACTTCTCCTTCTTTGTAACAATAACTGTTGTTCCTAAAATACTACTACTAATCTGTAACAATACTCTGTTATTACTAGAAGTATTTATACCTGTCTGTATACGCTGTAACTAGTTCAATAATTATTATTAGAAAAATAGCAATGTAAATTTTTTGTTAAATAAAAGTTATTACTAACAAATTGCTAACGTTGTTAGAATTATTAACACGTTTTTTATCATTGATATTGGAATTACTAATACATTAACAATATAAAAACTTTAATTTACTTAAATATGAATATTATTATTAACATTATTACTCAAACAATGTTTTTAACATTATTACTTCTGCATTAATTATATTAACATTTTAAAATCTAGAAACAGCAAATATATTTACAAGAAAAAGGATTTCAACCATCTTCTAATAAATGAAATAACTGTCTGGAAAAATTGATTATTGGACTAATAATACTTTGTATAATCTATGGAGTTTTCTTCATATATTTTGTCTGTTAGAATCTTAATTAGTAAAAAATGTATCGCTGCTAAGTAAGAAAAGAAGTACCTTAAACATGTACTTTAGTACGTACTAAACATACTTACTCTGATTCGTTATTGATCATTTCTTTATAGGACAATGAATTATTTATTTAAGTAATCATGAAAAGTTTCAAATTGATTAAATGAATGAAAATTTACTCTTAAAATATAAAGTTAATATCAGAATAGCTTTGTTTAATCCTGCAAAAAGAATATTTATAATATAGACAATCTGAATGTAAATACATTTATAGTATACATCTACATCAATATATCTATCTATATAGATATATACACACCGATTTATATTTATATACATAACTAATTCAATAAATCACCGTGAGCGTGGTGCCGATCCTCTTGAGGTTCTTTTAGGTTGTGGTCCTCTGGAGGTTTTGGTCCCGTGGCGTTTCTTTAGGTTCTGGACCTCTGGAGGTTCTGGTCCTGTGGTCGAGTTGCCGGTGGTTCTGATGAGCGTTTCTGTCATCTTGTGGTTTAAATAAAGTCTCACCCTGGACGGATAGAAATTGAAACTGATGTTTTCAAAGCAAATCAATTCAGAAAATTCTACAAAATTTGGAAACCCCCCCTCAGGGTACCACTCTGAATGTGGAGCATCTTACTATCTCTATTACTCAGTGGCAGCTGGTGGAAAATATTCTAGTTAGGCTCATCCAATTAATTTCAGAAAACATTCCAGTATCATTAATGTAAAATAATGAATGTATAAAAAAGATTTGCAGTTAAATTTTTAATATGTATTTCAAAACAACAAAAAGCAGAAAATGAAACTGCCCATTTTAATTTTGTCACCTTAACAGGCAATTCAGTATAATATGATATATACTGTATATATACACAACATCCACCAATCCCCTTAAAATCAGAGGGTTGTCAAATGAGTCAGTCTCTTCATGCCCACGCAAGGCCAACTCAAAAGCTCCACAAAACTTGACCTGGTGGACCACCCTAGAAGCTTCTCACCAGTCTGCTGTCTCATTGTGAGCTCAGATTGATCTTCAGCTCCTTTAACGTTAGTTTCACCTCCAAAGTTCTCCTCTCGAATGGCTCTTGGAGGAGAGATTTTACGAGTCGTGGTTAGTTCTTGTAAGAGTGGTGCAACTGTTCGCACTCGATGGTGAGTGCGAACAGTTAATGTTGTTAATATCGGACATGAATCGTAGGCCTCGACTAAAAACGCTAACAAATTGTAGCACTTCGATTTTTGATGTGCTTCTTGTCTATAACAAGTTGTAAATCAGCTTAGTTCTTGTTGTTCTTTTGGGTTTGTATTCTTATTGTTGAAATGCCCTTTTTGATGGATAAAAGAGTCAGCTAAATGACATGTAATGTAATCATAGGTACATTCCATATTTGGAACACAAAGATATATGTAGTATTTATTATAATTTATGTATTATCATTATTTTATCTTTGTTGCTCAAGCAGGGCCCCTTTAGCGGGGGCCACCCATCGTCCATTATTGGCCAGCCGACACGGATATTACTACCAAAGCACACATTAAAAGCACATGAGAAATAATCAGTTTTTGTTCTAAAACCACCCACATAACTTCAATTTAAGTCAAATATTGACCTTCAAAAGACATCAGAAACTTTTCGCCTGTACATTACATTTAACACAAAATGTTCAAAGAACCTTCTAGCAGTATTTATTATAGTTATAAAGATTCATTTTAAAACATTTGCTGGGTTTGATTCAGTTTTTATTTCATCTCAAATATCTGAAGTGAGTCATTTAGTAAAGGTATAGTTTAAGTCTATGTATATATAAATAATATGAAGATGCCTTTATGATGATTCACAGGAAGAAGCTTATTGTTCCACAGAATGTTCTTCTCAAAAAGGAATTATTGCTTTAGCTGTAAAAGGTGAACATATGTCGGTTAAATAGAAACAGGAGTTTGCTGCATCATGACTTCTCCGCTGAGGAGGGGATCCAGTTCCATGTAGACCTCTTCACGTTCTCTGTATGAATCAACGTAGAACCCGTCTATGTCGTCACTCCTCCACTCGCCCAGGATGTGGTTTAACCCCCAAGCGTATTTCACTTTACATTTACACAGAAGAGTTGAAGGCAGGAAGTTCAGCAAAAGAGACTATGAACCACAGAGGAGGATCCGAGGAAACAGGAAGGAGACCACTAAACTCTGTCTGACAGGTCCTCACACATTTTCAGTGAGGCGAAGAAGGAAAGTCCTCCCCCAGTAAACTGTAGAGTTTTGAAAAGGGGAAACCTTCAGTGATAGTGAATAGACTTGACATTGGTCTTTGTGGTGCTCTCAATGGACAAGAGGTTCACGTGTCTATGAGGTCTGGGCTTCAGATTATACGGACTTTGTACAGATAGTTGATCCATCCAGCAGAAAAAGAAAAAACAGCAATTTAGTGGGAGTACTTTAAGTCGAGCTGTGTTAATCTTCCTTCATCATTAAAGTGTTTATGTAGCATTAGTTAGCTTGTTAAATCTGCATTCATCCAACATATTTTATGAGATCTTTGCATCTCTATAAACAACCTACAGGGACTTTTTTTTAAAGACTTAATTTAGCTTAAGAAGTACAATGTATATATGTATATATATCTACATTTACCGGCACTTTATTAGGTCCACTTTTCTAGTGAATGGTTGGACCCCCCTTTGCCTTCAGAAATGCCTTAATTCTTGGTGTTATACTTTCAACAAGGTGATGGAAACAGTCCTCAGAGGTTTTGGTCCATATTGACATGACAGCATCACGCAGTTGCTGCAGGTTTGTCGGCTGCACGGCTCTATGATGTGAATCTCCTGTTCCAGCACATCCCAAAGGGCTCTATTGGATGGAGATGCGGTGACTTAGAGGCCATGTTCAAGAAACCAGGTTGAGCTTTGTGACATGGTGCATCATCCATATGTACGTGCATGTGCCCTGGGATTCGTAGGTGGAACCGGTAGACGGTTAACTACGTTGTAGCCAGTCAAAGGACTCGCTGTTGTCTGTGGATTGGAGAAGCCTGCCAATTAGTGATGGGTTGATGGGTTGACCATCCGCCAAGTCAAATTCCATGTATGTCTAACATATAATGGCAATTCCTGATTCCTGATGAGGCCTCATGAAGCGTCATGGCACATCACCCAAATGGTATTGATACTGTGTTGCTCAATACTGACACCTGCTGGATATTAAAAATCATTACAGGCAACCTAGTTGACAGGATCATACTAACATACTGATTAATGACATAGTATATAGAATAACATAGTTAAAGTTATTGTATTATTTGATATCTTAATTTAAGTTTAAAATATATTTGATATCTTCTGAATATCTGAATGTGCGGATGCTTATGTACTTTATGGATTTTTATTCAAAAAAAGTTGTTCAGGTGATGACGTTTTGAGTTCTCCAGCTTTAGAGAACACCCGTTCACATGGCACAGATGAGGCTGGTGTGCGCAAAAATTTTAGGGACAGCCGGAAGAGGTTTGGGTAGGTCTTCTTTTGGTTGTCCCAATACTTTAAAGGATCCTGGGACCTTGGAATGTTGCCCTCTACCAGGTATTTCTGAACCTCAATGATTGGATCGGCGGTGACGTTGGTGTTCTGGCTGCCAACTTCCTCATACAGGTTATCTAAAAAACAAATTGGCATTTTAGTACATGATTTGCAAGCAAATAAATACACAAATAAACTGATAAATTTGAATAACATGCCTGAAGTGGGTGCTGATAGCAGCACTTGTGAAGAAGGACCAGGATGTGGCTCAGTCGATGCGCAGCCAATTACAGCCGCATGTTCAGATTTCAGTCTACTGCTTCACTGCATTTGCAGGATCTATGAAACCGAGTGATTTAAATCGAGTGATCAACACAATTAATGACTCCAGATTGGTAGCAGTGTCTGTGGCTCTTTGCCTCAGGTGCCTGTGGAGGCGTATTGCTGTCTTTTTGAAGCGTTACGCTCAACTGCACGATAAAGCATTTTCATCATGGAGATGACCTTTGACCCTCAAACTCTCTTCTCTTCAGATAACACTGTAGCTTGATGGAAAGGAGCAAGCACAAGAAGTGTTTCTCCTGTGATGGTAAACTCATCAGCCGTAAGTGGAGTTATGTCTGTTTTTAGTGAGGCGAGGGGTACCCACACTGGTTCCTTCTCATCATGTGTGCTGTTCCAGCATGTTTGTACCTCATTGATGAGTTCCAGGCCGTCTAATCTGTTGCTGCACTTGAGCAAACTTCTCTTTGGCGTCATGCTTGACCTGTCTGAATGATGTAAATTAGGGATTTGATCACGTGATTTTCTTTACTAATAAATTTAGAGAGTGAGCAATGCAAATTGAATTCAGAATTTGGAGAATTTTTGTGGATGAAATCACGTGGTGCTGCGTCACAAGACACTTTACTTTATTAGTTATGGCCCAGTCCTCCATCACGCCCCTTGTGACTCGGTCTCTCAACACAGATGTAAACAACTGCATATTCTCATGAATGTAGTGACAGATAAGAGCCAAGTAAGCCTCCATGTTCACACATGTCCACATGTCAGCTGTTATACTCACTGCCACAGCTTGCTGTACTTCCATTTTCACTCATTCTCGTTCTTCACCCTTTCTTTGACAGTCTGACAATCAAACCAAGTTAAACCAAAAGCAAATCAATATATTTAAATTAAATATTAAATTAATTGGATATAGCGACTACTTCTCTAGACATTTCACTTTCTGGTTGGCAAAACATATGATGGCTCAAGGACCTGAGGCAGTTCCCTGAATCCCTTGAGAGTCCTTGAGAATGAAACTGCCTGGTCCATGCTTCCTGGAAGATTGATGATCAAAAATGAAGTAATGATCAATAAAGTGACCAGGAGGAAGTGGAGGAAAAATGTTTGTGTACCTATTTGTGACCTTATCATTTTCATGCTTCAGCATTGACAAGGTGCTTTTATTAAAGTAGGACAGTTCTGTCGAACAAAGCGAGAGTTAACCTGCGGAAAGTGAATCATTTTAACGAAGAGTCACTTGAAAAAGGATTTGATTCTGATAGATTGAGCAGAAACTGAGAGGAACGGGATGAAACAACAAGGAAATGAAAAAAATACCTTATTTGTCGATATAAGATGAAAATGGTCCCACACGGCAGAAACCTTTCTTTTTCTTTCGGGCTGCATGGCTTGAAGTGAAGAACCCTGGATCCCGTTGACAGATGTGACAGGCCAAACAGCAGCTGTGTCGGTCACGTGACTCTCTTAAAGCGATACGCGCACCGACGCGTCGCACCACGATACTGCGAATCCTTATTCTATTCAATGCTTTTGATTGTAACTTTTCGAACAAAGAGATTCTAAGTTTCTTCCTTTGAACATAACACATTCACCAGTGTTTTATTAGCAGGAGGTCTGTTTTTATACTGAACTATGACTTTAACTTCCTCATATTTGTTTAATGTTATTTTGTTGGCTCAGTAAACTATGATCGGTCAGTGGGAGAAGCTTTGATATCAGTTGATGTGTTGTTCAGCATCCGTTACCATGGTAATCCACCGGGTAACAACTCACCTGGATGGATAGAGAAGTTTCCCTCAGGTCAGAAATGTCCTAAGGTCATAGGCTGTTACCTGGAGAGAGGGGCGGGGCCTCGGACACCTCCCCGAGCAGGAAGCGGAGCGGTGTTCCGCATTCTCTGGTTACACTTCCTGCTTCAGAGCGCAGAGAGCAGCCCGCTGGGTAGAAGGTGAGTCTCGCGGTTTCTCCTGGTTTCTCCTGAATTCTCCTGGTACCGGCTCCCGTCCAGATACCCGTGGGCCCGGTTCTCGGCGGTCGATTGTTCGGCGGCTTTGTTGGAGTTCGCGCGTAAACACGGAAATAACTAATATCTGTTTGTTGACGTGCGGGGTATCGATAATCCCTTATTGAGAACTGTTTGGCGGTGTGACGTCACCTAGCTACACCGGGTCACAGGTTGACTTTAACTGCAGGCTCAATGACTCAACGGGATCCAGAAAAGCTGGTTCGCTTACTTCTAGAACCGAATCAGCCGAATCCTAAACCTTTTTTCCCAACGAGGTCTGGGGAAGAAGACTCCTGGAGTGTAACAGGAACGTTTCATATGGTTGATAAAAACTAGTGTGAGTGTTAAACATTACGAGTGTGTGTCTATGGACTCAACTGGTCCGTGTTACACACCTACTGGTTTCCCCACGAAAGCGTGTCTGTGTTTACTTAACAGCAGCAGCTGAGCGTGCCTCGGTTTCCGGATTCGTCACACATGATTATTATTATTAATGAGCTTAATCAAGCTTAAACAAATTGCTTCTCATATCCATTGCAGCAAGTATGAACACATGTATTTAAGGAAATATATTAAAGGAAAGCTCTGAACGGCTTGGATTAAAACTCGTTGGAGCAAAACTTTTAAAGTGTTACATTGGGCGGGTCTTTCCAAAGAAATGTTTAGTATGTAGACCCGCCCCATGTAACACGCTGTTTTAGAGCCCCACACCAGAAGGTTTCCTCCACACATACTACGCATGGTACACAATAAGAAGCACACCACAGCTCTTTGTATAGGACAGGTCTGATGACGCATTGTACTGCGTCTTCGTTGACATCAGGGGATTAGAATCCTGGTCGTTCCAATCGTTTAATATATTTTCTTAACTGTATGTCTTTGTATGTGGCTGTGATGTACGCCGCTTTATAACCGTCAGACCGCTACTGCATTTATTTATGGCCTCGAGAACTAGTTTTGAGTTAACGAGCCATCGAAGTTGTGTGTCGTAATATTAGTGTCTTTCCAAACCTGCTTTCTAACGGACAACTAGTCGGCTTGATTTTGGCGTTAGTGAACATGATGTTATGTTCCGTTACGGTTACAGACCTGCTTGGAAGAAATGTAACGCGATTCCGTGGTCATAAGAGGCTCAGATGTTGATTAGATGATGCTGTTCCTGGAGAGCAGCTTGATGCACGTGGCTCAAGGTGAAAGTCAAAACAGAAGTGAAGGGCGTGCAATACAGTCCGACTATTTTATTAAAATGGAGAAGCAGGATATTCTAAATGCATCCTCTGCTTCAGTTGAAAAGTACATTTGGAAAAGACTGCAAGGAAAAGGCACATGGCTAAGCAGCGCATTCAGGCCAAAGATTCATCAATGGTCATATTTTATGTATTTCATATTTCACAAATATTGAATATGTGAAAATGTGTCAACTTTTCCAGCTCTTAAGAGTTTTGCTTTGATAATACTGACGATACTTTGATACTCTTGAAGATGCTTTGATACTGATTCCTTCCATTGCTTCCTCTCCTTGCCTCCTAGGCCCGTCCACTGGAAGTGAGTCAAGGAAGCAGGAGGCGAGTAATCAGGTATTTATACAAATGAGACAACATCCCTAAAAAATGAAACATAATTCATATAAAATTAAAAAATATATATATATAACTTGACAAGGGAACACTTACATGTAGAGTCAGTTCTGTTCATGAGCTGCTCCCACTATATCAGCCCCCCCAAAAGAGTCTGGAATAAAAAATGTTTCCCCCCACATGACAGTGGCACGCATGCTCCTCTGGAAAGGAGCACGGTAACAAGAAGGAAGTTTGCTCCTTGGTATGACCCTCAAACCCGCAACTTAAAACAACGGTTATGGTGCTCCACCAAATGAGAGAAATCTAGGCCTGTTTGGTGAGACTAGACAGAGTCACAGCTCAGCTCAGCAAACAGTTCGGCCATTATAAAAAATGTAACTTGGGGTGGGGGTGCCCCCCTGTTAGAATGACAGGGAAACACTGTTGTCCATTTGTGCTGTTATCAGAAAACACTGCATAAACTTGCATTGTTAGGAAGACGTACTCCGTTGTATCTGTGGATCCAGCCAATTCCTGTCATATAAGCTGAATGTATTGTGCATCTTTAATGTTGTTCATTCTACACACATGACATCTTGTAGTCTGTCCCACACAGGAGAGGGATCCCTCCTCTGATGTTCTACCTAAGATTCCTTCCTGTTTTTGGGGGGAGTTTTTCCTGTGCCGAAGTGAGTATTTGGATGATGTTGCATATGTACAGACTGTAAAGCTCTATCAGGCAAATTTCCAATTTTGGGCTAATTTTTGGCTTTCTCTCCTTCACAGTGTGTTGAAACTGCTGATCTACTATGGACAGAGCTGGACTAGGACTAACAGACTAGCTACTCCTAAGAGAAGGAAGAGTCTGTTGAGACTTGCTAGATCTGGTCTGAGTTGATAAAGTTTGGATTACGTATTCTGATCGGGACTACGGTGGTGGAACTGAGACTTTAAGATGATCAACGTTAAATCTTTGACTGCAGTCCTGGTGTCTGCACTGATCCTGGGGTGAGTCCCACTGCTAATGCTACTGCTAATGCTACCACCTGCTAATGCTATGGCTATTGCTACTTATTGCTACTTATCACTTCCCCCAAGTAAATACCTGACTATGGTGGGATACTATCTATCCCGCCCTAATATACAGCAGAATATATGTTCTCCTTTTATGAACCGTGTCAATGGATCGGTCTCTTGGCTCGTTAGTGCGACCCTTCAGCGAGGTTCTGGCACACCGCTGCCATGCGGTGAGAGGGACAGGGAATATATGTTTGTGTACTAATTTAGGTCATACAAGTGATCCCTTCTTATTGGTTATTAATCAATAACTGTGTTTAAATGGAAGCTCATTCAGTGAGCGGCTCTGGATGCCCAAGTGTTCTACTGAACGACTCAGAAGGTCTTTTATTCCAGGAGCTGTTTGGTTTTTGAATGAAAAAGAAAAATGCTTTAGGTTTAGCATTTTTCTGATGTCGATCATGTTTTTCATGCATCTTCTGGTCTTGTTAATTCCTTGTAACGTGTTTCTTTCGTCTATTCTTGTCTCTATGAGTCAGTACACATTCTTTGGTGGAAAATCAGTTTGAGATGATTAATAGTTTTGTAATCTCATCTAATGATTGCCTGTATTTCTGTTTTAACCCCCAGAGTGCTGTACTTATGCAACTCCCTGTCGTACAGGTAATCCATATAATATACACTAACAACAACATCATTCTATATTTAGATAAACTGTGTGAATGTTGGATGACAAGAAGATGTTAAAACTTTGAAGACAAAAAAGAGCACAGGTTACACAACTAACAACAACAAAATACACAACAAACAATCCACAGAATCAACAGAAAAAACATTTGATTTGAGTAATGTAAAGCTTTATTTTAATGTGTGTGTTTTATTTTGTCCAAGCAGAACATCACCCCAGCAGAACATCACACCAAACAACATCACACCAAAGAACAGGTCAGTACCACTATCCCTGCGTGCATCTTAATCAAACAGACACACCCGTTCACCTCCTTGCACCTGTTCACACCTCCTCACAGACTCACCTGTTCACGCCCTCTCATTCAGACTCACCTGTTCACACCCTCTCATTCAGACTCACCTGTTCACGCCCTCTCATTCAGACTCACCTGTTCACACCTTCTCACAGACTAACCTGTTTACGTGGTCCAACTGGTATTGCCTGAGGGTTAGGGGGTTAGATTGAGTAGTGTGATCATTGTTTAACACACATGACGCCCCTCCCAAGCCACTACTGATAAACCTTGTGACTCTACATGTGTATTTAGAGAAAGTGACAAGGCACTTTCAAAATAATAAGTCTGTATACAAACATGTGTCGATATGTTTATTTATATACATACACATATATGTATTTATTTACATGTGTGTATATTTGTGCACAGATTGTCTGCTGATGTCAATGCTATGAGTAATGAAGTCCACCTTGTGGCTCCTGACCAGTGAGTAACATCATCACATTTTGTGTTTAACACCTGTTAATAGTACAAGTGTACTTGTACTCTCAGTGTAAACATCGGGGGACTTTTTGGTTTATCCTGTTGTATCACAGCCTACTGTGATATGAAACGTAACGTCTTGCTGTCTCTCTGTGCTACTGCTACCTCTGCTGACACTGCTAGCAGTGCCAACAGCCTGTTGGACTGTTTCATGTTCTAATGAGATCATTGTGTGTGTTCCAGCCTGCAGTATGAGCAGCCAAGCATCGTACAGGGGTGAGCATCCTTCCTTGTTGTTGTTCTTTTGTTTGTTTTTGTTAGTTATTTACGTCCGTCTGTGATTTTAACAGCAGTCGGACCGACGTGGTGACGGTGACGCCCTGGATGGCTCCTATTGTCTGGGAGGGAATCTTTAACCCGGTTCTACTCGACGGCATCTACAAACCAAAGAACATCACCATCATAGCCACCGTTTTTGCTGTAGGAAAGTAAGTCTGACATACCTCAATTTCCTTGAGAGGTCGCTCTGCTCTGACCTATGACGGAGAGGTGACCTATCTGACTGTCTGCACAGCTACATCAGGTTCCTGAAGAAGTTCTTGGAGACAGCCGAGCAGCACTTCTTCGTTGGGTTCAAAGTGCACATTTATGTGTTCACAGACCGGCCCAATGAGGTACCCCAAGTCACAATGGCCTCCGGCAGACAGGTAAATAAAATCAGGAAGCAACCCAAACGAACATCACACTCAGAGTTTGTCTCTGGTTTGTTTGACAAGAAACGACTGCACCTTTACCTCCAGCTGATGGTGCGGTTGGTGCCCAGCTCGAAGCGTTGGCAGGAGATCTCGGCTCGGAGAATGGAGCTCATCCAGATACTGATTGAAGAGCAGCTTCCCAACAACAGAAACTACATCTTTTGCCTGGACGTGGACTCGGAGTTCCACGGCCGCTGGGGAAGCGAGTCGCTGGGCGGACTCGTGGCTGTGACTCATCCAGGTGAGTGGTTGGTACTTGTGCTGATGGTCCATAGATTCTCATAAAAGTGTATGTTTGAGTCCAGGTGAGATGCGTGTTACTCGTGTCAACAGGTTATTACAGGGACGCACGCAGCAACTTCCCATATGAGCGCAGACCTTCATCGAGAGCCTACATAGCCCCTGGGGAGGGAGACTTCTACTACTGCGGGGGTGCCTTTGGGGGTCTGCTACAGGAAGTGCATCAGCTCGCCAAAACCTGCCGCCACAACTTTGAGGCTGACGCCAAGGAGGACATTGAAGCTGCCTGGCAGGAGGAGAGTCACCTGAACAGGTCGAGAGGAGGAGGGCCAACTTGTGTTCAACCGTGTTTTGGTTGTTAAGGTTTTGATGCTAACTTCTGTTCTGTGTTCAGGTACATGTGGATCAACAAGCCCAGTAAGGTGCTCTCACCTGAGTACCTTTGGCAGGATTTCAAACCCAGAAATCCAGAAATCCACATTGTCAGGTTCTCCGGAGTTGTCAAGAACTACGCTGAGATCCGACCCAATCCCTGATACCATTTTAAAGTTACTGACACTTGTTGCTCAGCAACAGACTCTAACCCACCTCTTCACCTGACTTCTAGCTGCCAGAGTCCTCACCTGAACTATTGCAAGACGCCAGAGAATTATAATAAACTAAAGAGGCATTTACCTGTTGTTGCTATTGTGGTTATAACCTTCTTCACAGTATGAGAGGTCACATGGAAACAGGGTTCTAACACTCTTCCACAGTAGAAGAGATCCTCCTGCTAACATTCTGTTAGGGTTCTTTGAGACCTTTTCAACTTTTAAATTGACTGCAGGAAACTGTCATAAACCATGGCTCATACAAAACCAACAGGGATGTAGCTGAGCTTTTATACAGTTGTAATCAAAATGATCTATTCACCATTGTAATAGGGTTATTAAAATTGTGCAATTTCTCAGCAGATTGCAATGAACAAAGTAGACAAGAACAGCTTAAATAGTGAAAAGTGGTCGGTGCAAGATTCCCTTTTCAGAAAGGCTCCGGTGGTCGGATCCTTTTTCAGAAGGGTATCAGAAAAGCTGATCTCAGTTGGGTATTTAGCGGCATGCAAAGTGTAACATTAAATGAGTCTTCATGGTTTTTATGTTAATGTTTTATTCTAACTTTATTGAGAATCTGGCACAACACAGCGAGCTGCAGGAAGCGCAGCATCTTAAATAAAGTGACGTATGTCTTAATGCGAGGCTTTAGAAATGAACACAAATGGATTCTGTATTTGCTCATGAAGTCAGAAACTATTCGTTTGGCCAACTGACTGTACTTTTACCCTTTTACTTTGAAAAGCTTGAGTTGATTCTTCAACTTATGCAGATATTTTTAACTTGGGGGTGCACCAGAGATTTTCAATAGGGTTTAAGTCAGCCCCTGAGTAGTTGCACCAGGTGTGCTAGAGACAGGAGCTGTGTCTCAGAGTCGCTAGGCTGCATCCTTAAGGACGCATCACTTTCGCTGCTTGCCTGTCCCGTTCCGTCGGCTCCTCCGAACGCGGCCGAGGGACGCAGCCCCCCAGGAGCCGATTCTACGAAGGCTGCTAAAGGCTGGAGGCTACAAAGATGCAGCCTAGCGACTTTGAGACAAGTTATGCTTGAATCATTTTGAGACTGTAGTAGTCATTAAAAAGCACTTTTGTGTTCAATTTGGGTTAAAAAGCCTTGTAGTATTAGTTTTATTTAACTATTTACAGTTTGTGTGTAATTTGTTCACTGCAAATAGCTGAGAAATTGTATATTTTATCCATAAATATTATGAGTAATGGCGCTTTAATGGTGGAAACGCAGTGAAACATGATGCATGATGGGAGCAGAAGACAAAGCTCACTTCTGGCTCGTAGTGCTTAGAGGCCACTAGATGGTGGCACATGACAACGAGTAGGTCCTTTTGTCTCGAGACTGAATACTGTTTCGGCCTGAATGACATTGAGCTGCAGTCTGATGTGAATGCTGATTAATAAAAAGTAAGCCATCAACATGGAAACAAGGTCATGTACATCAATCCTTTCATTGTGTGTGTGTGTGCGTGCGTGCGCGCGCGCGTGCGTGGTGCGCGCGCGCGCGCGTGGTGCGTGCGTGTGTGTGTTTGTATAGAGAGACATGATCTCATTAGCGCTCGTCTGAAGGACAGTGAGAGCTGAGATAATCCATTTGGCAGACGGAAGATTGCTCAGTGGATGTGAGCAGGACCAACTCAATCTTTACCAAGACACAGAGGGACAGCTGGTTTGACTTCTTTGATTCATACGGATAATTCTTCATAAAATAATTACTAATATTATATTCTGTAATGACTGCATGAATTGCCGTAGCAGTGTCCCCCCAAGCGGTTACCAGGGAAGTCTTCAGATTGGAGTTGAGCGCCTGTACTCATAGACCTAAGGGTACAATATTGTAAAGTGCATTTGGTCCCTGCTGTTTTTGTTGTTGTCCTCCAGATGTGTGTCAACATGGCGACAGGTGTGGTGGCTTTGCTCAGCGCGTGGGTTGGTGTGTGCGCAGCGTTTAACCTCGACACAGCGTTCTCACTGCTGAAGACGGGCGGAGACGGGAGTCTGTTTGGACTTTCGGTCGCTCTGCACCAAGACCTGAAGAAGGGCAGTTACCTGTGAGTGTACAGCTGTCTGTCTATCCCGTTTGTCTCTTTATGTCTGTCCCCTCTCTGTCTGTTTCCAGTTGTCTTTTATGTCTGTCCCCTCTGTCTCTCGGTCTGTCCTCTGTCTGCCCCCTCTCTGATGGCCCGTTATACGTCTGTCCCAGTTTGTCTTTTTGTCCCTTGTCTGTTTGTTTGACTGTCCCCTTTCTGTCTTTCCATTGTATATCTGTCCCAAGTCTGTCTCTCGGTCTGTCCCCTCCCTGTCTCACTGTCTGTCCGTTGTATGTATTTTTGTCATCTGCGTGTTTGACTGGCCGCTGTCTGCCTCTGTCTGTCCACTGTCTGTCTGTCCCCTCTCTGTCTCTCTGTCTGTCCGTTGTATGTCTGTCTCTCAGACCCCTTCCCTCCAGGGTCTCAGGCGCGTGCGCGTACACATTCTTCAATATCTCGTCCTGTCTCACACGTTTCTTTCTCTCATCCTGTCTCAACTGTTTTGTCCTGTCTCACCTGTCTCGTCCTGTCACAACTGTTTCATCTTGTATGAACTGTCTTGTCCTGTCTCGTCTGTTTCTTTGTCTCATCCTGTCTTAGCTTTTTATTTCTGTCTCACTTATTTTGTCCTGTCTCACCCTGTCAGGCTATTGGTGGGCGCGCCCAGGGAGAAGGCCGAGACTAATGTTCCAGCCAATCGAACAGGAGGAGTGTATAGCTGCCCGATCAGTGCTGACCAATCAGAGTGCAGCAGGCTGAAGCTCATAGACCCAAGTGAGACTCACCTGTAGTCATGTGATGTCTTTCACAGGAGACAACTTTCATTAAATCCTGTCAAAATACTATTGTAGAAAGAGATTTCCTCCTCCTTTGAGTAGACCACCATCACCAATGTTTAAGGCCTCATAATAAAGGTTTATGTATTCAATTGACAGCAATACACTACTACACTAAAATAATAATACAATACTACACTAATACAATACAACACTGGTAAACGGCTAAAGTATTACACTAACACAATACAATACTACACTGTTAGACGAATACAATACTACACTACTTCGCTTCTACACTACTACACTAGTACACTGCTGCACAAATACACTAATAGACTACAAACAACACATTATTAGTTGCCGTCCTTTAAAAAGAATATTGAAGATGACAGAAGATGTAACTGAGCATCACTCTGCTTGCAGGCCGCATGTTGCTCTTGGATAAGACGGCTAAAAGAAGTGTGATTTCACTTCCTCTTCTGATAGATTCCAATTGCCGAAATGGACCTTGCGTCTCTCCGCCGTGGTAACAGAGCCCACAGCTCATGTTTAGTTTTCATTAACTCAATGAACTCTCAATTTAGAGCTTTTAGAAAAATAATGTCAATATCTGTTTTCAGTCCTGAGATCGCTATCGCTCTCTTGATGCATTATGGGTGGTCCAGCCCTCACTGAAAAATGAGCTGCTTTTATTGGATATCTGAAGTAACCAAGGCAACGGCCATGGTCGCCATCAGAGTAGTTTGTTTTTTGATATCAAAACAAACATCATTACTGATAAAATACATTCAGGATGTGCCAACTTTTTCAGACGTGAATCTGTCTGAAGACCTGATCGAAGACATGTGGTTGGGCGTCTCAGTAGCCAGCCAGGGCAGACCTGGGGGGCGGGTCCTGGTGAGTCCCTGTTTTCATTGGCTGTTATTGACTCAAGTTTCGCTTCTGATTCTTTATATTAACTAAGCAAATAACTGTGATTAATGATTCATCTCATTATCTTCCTCTAACGGAATAACTATGTATCTAAATGCTCACTGATAAACAAACTAACTGGTTAACTAAATAACAATTTAACTTAGTGATGGACAGACTTTCTATGTAACAAACTGACTACTTAGCAACTGATTGACCCATTAACTAGTTACTGTCTACCCTTCTAACCTGATTAACAACCTAGCAGTGTTAATTTCGTCGAATAAAAAATTGACAAAAAATGTTGTTAACGACCTTTTTCCCATGATTAGACGAAGACGAGACGAAAACGGATCTAAAAAAATAATGACTAAATCTATTCGAACTTTTCTTAACGAGACTATATACTATATATTAATATATTAATATATATAATACTTTTTTTCCCTTCGCATGCACCTGACAGACATGGGCAAAGTAGGGCCCCCAAACGGCAGTTATTATAAGTGTCATGATGACATCATCCACGGACCCAGAATGCTCAAGTACTGTGGGAGCAGCGGTGTTTCTTGTGCACCGATACGGACCGCAACGACCATTGTTTCCTCGGCTGGATGAGACAGTCCGTTACGGTAGTCTTCTCCAAACACGTCTAAATAATAAACTCCTTGCAGGGTTCTGAAGCCTTGACCATGAGACACGCGCACTTCAACCAACTCACACGCCACATCTTAAAAAGACTGTGTTAAACCGTCTCGGCCACCGTACGTTTGTTACTAAGCAACAAAGAACGCGCAAGCACACGTGACAGGTGGAGGCTTTTGATAGAGACAAACACTTCAACCATTTGTTGAAGTCAAAAAGTTTGCCCCCCCCCCCTGCTATAGACCTATCCTAGGAGGGATATCTAAAGGACAACTTAAGTACTGTAAGCTAGACTATTATGCAGCTGTAGACGCAACACAGTGGGTCTGGGCCTGAGAAGGGAAGAAAAGGAGGTTAATATGGCAATTAAATGTGACTAAAACTAACATGCATTTTCGTCTAAAGAATAAGACTAAGACTAAATCAAAAACAGCTGCCAAAATTAACATTGCAACCTAGTTAACTAACTAGCTATTTTCCTAGCTAACCAACCCGTCCCCTTGCTCTCTGCAGGCATGCGGTCATCGATTCGTTAAGCTCTATGGAGCATTAAAGCTCAGGCACATGATTGGACGCTGTTATCTCCGTGGAAACGACCTCCAGTACGACGTCACAGACATCCACTGGCAAAACCCAGACCAGCCCTGCAGGCAGGTCACATGACACTTGGGTTACGTGAGACACGCAGGACACATGACATGCAAGCACAATGCACTTCCTGTCATTGAATGTTTGTTTGTGTTTGTTCAGTCACTTGGGTGATGTCAGCAGTGAGGTCATGTGTAACGTCGGAATCTCCGCCTCCATCACACAGACTGAGGTCATAGTCGGCTCACCTGGAAGCTACGAATGGCAAGGTGACCTCTGCTCTGTCTGAAGGTTGAGTGTTTCTCTGTTCAATCATGAACATGACAGTGTGTCTGTGTGTGTGTGTGTGTGTGTTTTAGGTAACGTCCACATATCCTGGATGAATCCTCATGTTGTCTTCGACACCCAAAGAACTTTTTTCCCAAACCTGCAGCACAGAAACATTTATACAGGTGAACCGTCTTTTTGAATTTCCCTCATTAATGATATGTGTTTATCTCATCTCATCTCATCTTCAACCGCTTATCCGGGGTTGGGTCGCAGGGGCAACAAATCCAGCAGGGGACCCCAAACTTCCCTTTCCCGGGCCACATCAGCTCTGACTGCGGGATCCCAAGGCTTTCCCAGGCCAGTGCAGAGATATAATCTCTCCACCTAGTCCTGGGTCTTCCCTGGGGGCCTCTTCCCAGCTGTAAGTGCCCCAAGGGAGGCGTCCCGGGGGCATCCTTACCAGATACCCAAACCACCTCAACTGGCTCTTTTCAACGCAAAGGAGCAGCGGCTCTACTCTAAGCTCCTCACAAATGGCTGAGCTTCTCACCCTATCTCTAAGGGAGACCCCAGCCACCCTCCTGAGGAAAATCCATTTTGGCCGCTTGTACCCTTGACCTAGTTCTTTCGGTCATGACCCATCCTTCATGACCATAGGTGAGGGTAGGAATGAAGATTGACCGGTAGATCGAGAGCTTTGCCTTTTGGCTCAGCTCTCTTTTCGCCACAACGGTGCGGTAAAGCGAGTGCAAAACCGCCCCCGCTGCTCCGATTCTCTGACCAAGCTCACACTCCATCTTCCCCTCACTCGTGAACAAGACCCCGAAGTACTTGTGTACAGACTGTAAAGCCCTCTGAGGCAAATTTGTAATTTGCGATTTTGGGCTATACAAAATAAAATGAATTGAATTGAATTGAATTGAACTCCTTCACTTGGGGTAAGGACACATTTCCTACCCGGAGCAGGCAATCCCTCGGATTCCTGCTGAGAACCATGGTCTCAGATTTGGAGGTGCTAATCCTCATCCCAACCGCTTCACACTCGGCTGCGAACCGCTCCAGTCAGAGTTGGAGGCCGCAGACCGAGGATGCCATCAGGACCACATCGTCTGCCAAAAGCAGCGATGAAATCTGCAGCCCCCCGAACTGTGGACCCTCCTTCCCCCGACTACGCCTCGATATCCTGTCCATGAAAACCACAAACAAGATTGGTGATAAGGCGCAGCCCTGGCGATGGCCAACCCCCACCGGAAACAACTCCGACTTACTGCCGAGCACCCGAACACAACTCTCGCTTTGGGCGTACAGGGATTGGATGGCCCCAAATAAGGGTTAGGGTTAGAGCTGCTCTGTCGTTCCACGACCAGGACGAAAACCGCATTGTTCCTCTTCAATCCTTGGTTCGACAATCGGGCGAACTCTCATTTCCAGCACCTTGGAGTCGACTTTACCAGGGAGGCTGAGTAGTGTTACCCCTGTAATTGGCACACACTCTCTGGTCCCCCTTTTTGAAGAGAGGTACCACCACCCCGGTCTGCCATTCTTTTGACACTGTCCCAGACTTCCACGCAATGTTGAAGAGGCATGTCATCCAAGACAACCCCCCCCAACACCCATTGCTTTTAGCATCTCTGGACGAATCTCATCAATCCCCAGGGCTTTGCCAATGCGGAGTTATTTGACTACCTCAGTGACCTCCACCAGGCAAATTGACAAAAATCCCTTCTCCGTCTCCAGCTCCGCCTCTACCAAAGAGGGTGTAGTAGTTGGATTCACGAGTTCCTCAAAGTGTTCCAAAGCCCAAAAACCTCCTCAGTCGCGGTCAACAGTGTCCCATCCTTACTATACATAGCTTGAATGGTTCTCCGTTTCCCCTTCTGAGGTGCCGGATGGTCTTCCAGAAGCACTTTGGTGCGGACTGAAAGTCCTTCTCCATAGTTACACCCAACTCCTCCCACACTTCCTGCTTTGCCTCCATCACGGCAGAGGTTGCTGCCCTTTGTCGGAACACTGCAGCTGCCTCCAGAGACCCACCGGATATCATGACCCGGAAGGCCTCCTTCTTCAGTTGGACGGATTCCCTGACTACCGGTGTCCACGATGGGGTTCGAGGGTTACCGCCCCTTGATGCACCTACGACCTTGAGGCCACAACTCACTGCGGCAGCTTCAGCAATGGAAGTTTTGAACATGCACCACTCTGGTTCAATGTCCCCTACCTCCACAGGAATGTGAGCAAAACTCCACTGGAGGTGTGAGTTAAAAATCTTTTGGACTGGAGCCTCCTCCAGACGTTCCCAGTTAACCCGCACTACACACTTGGGTTTACCAGGTCTGTCCTGAGTCTTTACCCATCCTCTGACCCAGCTCACTACCAGATGGTGATCAGTTGACAGCTCTGCCCCTCTCTTTACCCGATTGTCCAGAACATGTGGTCTCAGATCATATGATACGATTATAAAATCGATCATTGATCTTTGACCTAGGGTGCTCTAGTACCACGTACACTTATGGACATCCTTATGTTTGAACATGGTGTTTGTTATGGACGATCGGTGACTTGCACAGAAGTCCAATAACAAACGACCACTCAGGTTCCATCACGCTTCTCCAGTTATCTCCACCGTCGCCCACGTGCGCATTGAAGTCTCCCAATAGGACTATGGAGTCCCCTACTGCAGCCCTATGCAGGACTCCCTTCAGGGTCTCCAAAAAGGCTGAATACTCTGAGCTGCTGTTTGGTGCATATGCACAGACAACAGTCAGAGTTTTCCCCCCCACCACCCGAAGGCTTAGGGAGGTGACCCTTTGGTCCACCGGGGTGAACTCCAATGTAGCAGCACTCAGCCGTGAGTGTGAGTATCCCCAAACCCATGGGCCACTCCAGAGTAGAATAGAGTCCATCCCCTATCCAGAAATGCGGACTCGAGTTTGAGACTCGGACTCGCAGTGACTTCAGACTTGACTTCAGACTCGTCCTCGAAAGACTTCAGACTCGACTCGGACTCGAGCTTTGGCTCGAGCTTTATGTTTAATTTTAGGAAACATCTGATGAGCTCGCTATACCCCTCCCTCCTTTACCTGCCTACGTAACACGTACATTGACATATGTTGCTGGCTGCGCACGCGGGGCCACACACGAGGACAACAATTTGTTGTTGTGCCATTCGTCGTGAGCTTTGGGTTCAAAACCTTCCAACAAGACGGCGCAATGCATAATATGCGCCATTACAATAAAAAATTCTGGCTCAACCACGTCAAATTTGATCAGGCATCTGAACACCCACCCTGATAGGTGAGTATACACGTTTAGCTAAGCAAGCATTGACCATCTACCGCAGGGGTGTCAAACTCATTTCAGGTTCGGGCCAGATGCTGGCTCCAAATGGGGGCCCCGGGCTTCCTCCGGGCTTCCTCCGGGCCGGGTAGCGCTTTTCCTCTTCCGCTTTTTCATAGGGTCTTTTTGGACCATTCTTAGTCTGGCCCCTTGCCTGAGACCACTTTGCCAAGGGTAACCCTACCAGGAGCACAAGGCTCCTGACAACACAGCCTTCAGGGTCATAGGGACACACAAACCTCTCCACCACGATAAGGTGATGGTCCCCAGAGAGGTATGTGTTTATGTCATGCATAATTTATTTATGTGTTATTATTCTTACTGTCATCATCCTACTTTCTTTCTTTCTGTATGTACAGTATGTATCTATGTCTGTGTCTTTCTCTCTCTCTGAATGGAAGGAGTGCTAAGTGCACGGAGCGTGATGTGAATTGTGTGGTGTGAATGTGTGACTTTTGAGTAAGGGCCAAAATGTCGTAAAAAATGACGTTTCTTTACAAAAATCAGAAAAATTGGTCTCACTCTCTCTGTAGGATATTCCGTTACTCAGGCTCATCGTCTTCTCTCTCAGCATGATGAAACCATAGTAACAGGTGAGCAGTGAATGAGTGACTAGATGGACTAAATTAAGTTTTGATTAATTTAATTATTGATGGACTGATTGAAGTTTTGATAAACTGACGTTTTGCTGGACCAATTGATGTATTAATGGTTTTAGCATATTTTTTTGGTACTAGATAGCATAATAAAAATGATTTTGTGTAATGCTTACGATCTTATTAGATTAAACTTTGTCATTGCACAGAGGACAGACACTGAGACAACAAAATGCAGCTTAGAATATAACCAGAAGAGCAAAAGAGAAAATAAAGTTGTGTAAAGAGTGTATCTGTGGTATAGATAAAGAGTATATCCTTTGAATAACGAGTACCAACCATATTAGCTGGTTAACCCCGCCACAAAATTAAACATAAGCAATGAAGAAACCTCTATAAGTAAAACCATGTATTTTTAAAACAAACATGGCAATCAGTCTATTGGTTATGCAAGGATATGTAGAGTTCAGGTGTGTGCGTTGTTGGGAGAGAATAAGTAGACATGGAAAATAGTTTCAGCAAGCCCCAATGTAGTAACAGCTCAGTTCCTAGGAGAACTGCAGGTTTTCCAACCCCCTCCTCCGGGAACGCTTCAATTAGACGCCTTGATCAGATAAGCTTCGGTCTGCCCGATGGTTAGGACTCTTAGTTGTGATCGATTTTATATGTTGCAACTATCTTTTTGCAGAAAAATAGATCAGGACAGAATATTATTGCCAAAATATGTTCGAAATACAAGGAATTTGACATGACGGTTGGTGGATTACATCAGACAATAGAACAATGAGACAATGAACAAGACAAATAACAGTACAATGTTGACGTACTGATGACCTATTGATCCCTGTGTTGGTGAACAGGAGCTCCTAAAGACAGTAAAGACGATGCTCGTGGCTCAGTGCTGCTCGCTGTGAAGCAGTCTGACAAACTGAAAACCCAGCAGACTCTACGTGGTGAACAGACGGGCTCGTACTTCGGTAATGCCGTGGCTACCACCGACCTCAACAATGACGGGTAACAAAGGATTGACTAGAGGTCATATCACACTACTCGGTTTTCTGGGGTCCCTGGTAGACGGAGTACACCTCTACGGTTGGCTTTTGTTTAACAGTTTTATTGCTCACAGCTCACGCAGGGTTGTCACAGTTGCAGCGGTTTGAGGCGTCTGCGTCTCTCCAATCAGGAGAGGCAAAAGCCGGACCGGCCACTGCACCGCCGGCCAGCCACATGCCTCTGCCCCGAAGGCATCCAAAAATGACTGGATGTTATCTTCCGCCATAATTCAATGTAGCGTCAGTCTGGCAAGCGCAGAGGCCCGGGCTCTGGCAGGGCGGCAGCCACCAACTTCTTCAGTGCCTGGGCTTGTCTCCCCACCTGGGTCTGGAGCACCACCAGGAAATGCCGGTTGGCCTCTGCTTGGTCCCGTTGAATGGCCATTAGCTCGCCGATCATCTTGCCCAGCGCAATAATCGGCTGGGCCGGTATCCCCTGTTGGTTATCCTCTTCTGCCATTGCCCCCAGCCAAGTCGGGCGCCACTGTAACATGGTCGGTTCTCTGGGGTTCCGGATAGAAGGAGTACACCTCCAGGATTACCTTTTGCTTGACAGTTTTATTGCTCCCAGCTCATATATTCAGCGGTTTGAGGCGCAATCACAAAAGTATTCTGCTCCAGCGTCCAGAGCCCTCGTCTCATCTGCCTCTCTCTCCAACCCCGCTGACTCGCCACTACTGTTTTTGCACAGGGAAACAAACAATTCATTATTAATTATAGCTGAGGCCAATTACCCCTCTGCAGCCGAGCCGAACCACGCCCGCCACCAGTCCTTTTCTTTCTGGTTTCTAGAAACCAGATGGAGAAAACATAACCTAACTTCTGTGTAACTTTGCAAAAAGGTTCCAACTGCAGAAATACTTTAAGTGTAAAAATTCTGTTTGGCTGTCAAATACTTAATTTGTCTAAATAAGTCAACAAAAAGTCAAATTCCAAAAGTGATTATTGCATTATGCAATTATGATGTTTTTGTCTAAAAGCTTGAAATAAGATGTTTATTCTTTAGATTTAGAGAGCTGATCTGAGCGTTAATTGTAATAATAAAATAGTTAATTGTAAATATAATTGGGAATCAGACAAGGTTTAGAATCAAGTTCAATTCATCTGGTTTTCTTTCCTCCTGTAGGTGGAACGATCTGCTTGTGGGCGCTCCCTTTTACTTCCATCGTCAGCAGGAGGCAGGTGGGGCAGTGTATATTTACATGAACAGGCAGGGTAGGTTTGATTCTCTGCCCAGCGTGGTGCTGAGAGGACCAAGTGGATCTGCGTTCGGTATGGCTGTTGCTGCTGCTGGAGACCTGAACCAAGATGGCTTCCAGGGTGTGAAACTACTCTGAGCAAGTCATCATGAACTTATTAATGTTCTGAAGGTGTTTAATAAAGAAACTGACCGTTTTTCTGTGTTTCAGACTTTGCAATTGGAGCTCCTTTCTACGAAACAGGAAGTGTTATGATCTGGTTGGGTAGCCACGTTGGAGCCTCTACACAGCCCAGCCAGGTCTCACAGTAAACTCGACTTTGTGCGATAAGAGTCAATGTGTAGGTTACACCTTAAACCCCCCACCTCTGTCTCCCCGTGCAGGTGATCCTTGGCAGCAAGGTCTCTCCTCTGTTCAGGACATTTGGGTACTCTTTGTCTGGAGGTCTGGATGTTGACGGGAACAAATATCCAGACCTGCTGGTTGGCTCCCTGGACGACACTGTCGCTCTGCTCAGGTACCTGGAACCTACAACTTCTTCTACCTATCCGTAACTACCTCTAACTCTCCAAACTAAGATCAAGATCTACCTATGACTATCATTCTTCTTAGTTTTTGTCCTTGGGGACTTTAACAAAGGTAATCTCAGCCATGAACTTCCTAAGTACAAACAGTTTATTAAATGCCCAACCAGAAAGGAGATCACGCTGGATCACTGTTATACAACAGCCAGCTGTCCCTCATGCTGCACTGGGAATCATCATGGTCCATCCAATTCCTGCATTCAGGCAGAAACTGGACCAGTGAGGCACTAGAGCAGGGGTCTTCAACAAAGCAAAGGTCTGTAAGATCATAATGTGACGACTTAGAGTGATTAAAAAGATGAATAGAGGAATGGAGTTGTATCAACATTTGCATGTACTAGGGTTGACTAACAAATCAAATGAATTCAGTATGATTCTAAAACTCTTGACAATATTTATTGTGACGTAACAAAGAACTCAACATTTGTGGCTGCAAATATAAATAATATTATCTCAATTCACTAAATAAAAGTAGGGCTGCATTTGAAAAAATAAAAATGGAAAGATAAGCTTGAGCAGTTTAACAGAGATCTAGTTTTACCTGCCAGGACTTTAAACCTGTACCTGAATGCATCAGGGCTGTTCTCCTCCTAACATGAAGAAGCTCATTGAGCCTCCTGATGACGTTTCAACAGGTTCTGAGCACATGAGACACTGGTTTAATGTGGGAAGTATGAACAGAAACCAGTCCTTCCATTGAGGATTAAATGCTCTACTGTTGCTGTCCATTTGTCCCTCATTTGTCTCACCCGTCCCTTTGTCTCCCTTTCTCCGCCTCACCGTCGCATCTTTCTTTTCTTCCTACCGTCTTTTATTTGCATTTGCCGCTCCCTCTCTCGACTGTCCGCAGTATTGAGACGATATCATCGTCCTGCCTACAATGCGAAGACTTCACATGGGATGGTTTAAATTGAATGCAATTGGTCTGTGCTTTAAGCGACTACCGTAAAGATGAGTAAAGCTGCACAGTCAAAAGGTGTCACTTTTAAATCACAACGAACTTTTTTTTGCTTTTGGTCCTGGTCCGGATGGGACGGCTGTTGGGTCCGGATCGGGACCGTGGTCCGTCAGTTAGTGACCTCTGGGCCAGAGGATCTTTGAGCGTGTTTGAACTGAACAGACTGGGATGTTTTCAGGACTGCTTCAGACAATCTGGATGAGTTCACAGAGGCTGTAACATTGGCTTCTGTGAGGACAGCTGTGTACCATCATGCACCAGGGTGAGTTATAACAACGACAAACAATGGTTCACAGCGGAACTCAGAAAACTGTCTGCAGAAGGATACGGCATTTAGGAGTTGGGACAAAGACTCTGAGTCTAAATACAGGTTTAGAGAGGCGGTGAGAGACGCTAAACGACTGTACTCTGAGAGACTCCAACATCACTTCTCAGCTAATGACTCTGCTTCAGTTTGGAGAGGCTTTAAACACCTCATAAACTACAAGCCCAAAACCCCCCACTCCATGAATGACCTCCGCCTGGCAGACGAGCTGAATGAGTTCTACTGCAGATTTAAAAGACGATGTCCTGACGCCATCCACCACAACGCGACCACCCCTCCCTCCCCGACCCATCAGCGGCTCACACCTTTGCATTACCCTCCCCTCCCCCCACCCTTAACGTCCCTCTCTGTCCTGGAGAGAGACGTTAACCGGATCTTTAAAAGTCAGAACACCCGTAAAGCAGCCGGTCCAGACTCAGTCTCGCCCCACACCCTGAAGCTTTGTGCTGACCAGCTGTCTCCTGTGTTAACCGCCATCTTCAACACCTCCTTGGTGACATGCCACGTTCCAGCCTGCTTCAAGGCCTCCACCATCATCCCTGTTCCCAAGAAGCCCAGGATCACAGGACTGAATGACTACAGACCCTTCCGTTGAACGGCTAGTCCTGTCCCACCTGAAGACTCTCACCGACCCCCTCCTGGACCCCCTGAAGTTCGCCTACAGAGCCAACAGGTCTGTAGACGATGCTGTCAACATGGCCCTCCACTTCATACTTCAGCATCTGGACTCCCCAGGAACCTACGCCAGGATCCTGTTTGTGGACTTCAGCTCTGCCTTCAACACCATCATCCCGTCTCTGCTACAGGACAAACTCCCAGCTGCACGTGCCCGACTCCACCTGCAAGTGGATCACTGACTTCCTGTCCGACAGGAGACGATGTTCTTCCTGAGGCAGCTGAAGAAATTCAACCTGCCAAAGACGATGATGGTGCACTTCTACACGGCCATCATGGAGTCCATCCTCTGCTCCTCCATCACTGTGGGGTACGCTGCAGCCACAGCCAAGGACAAGGGCAGGCTGCAGCGTGTCATCCGCTCTGCAGAGAGGGTGATTGGCTGCAATCTGCCGTCTCTTCAAGACTTGTTCGCTTCCAGGACTCTGAAGCAGGCTAGAAAGATTGTAACCAACCCCTCTCACCCCGGATATGAACTGTTTGTGTCCCTTCCATCTGGCAGGGGGCTGAGGTCCATCAGGACTAAGACCTCCCGCCACACTAACAGTTTTCTTTCCGTCGGCAGTCAGGCTCATCAACACACCCCGGGTCCCCCCTGACTGACTCTCACTCTCTACATGCACATACACTTTGTCACTTTCACTTGTCACTTTCTGTTTAGCTGGTGCACTTTATCTTTATTTTTATTTTTAATTGTATCTTTATTTCTTAATTTACTAACCCATAGCTTTAGCGTACTAACCCATAGCATATATCTTATTATATTTTTTATCTTATTGTTTCACTACGTTGTCTGTTGTCCATTATTGTGCTGTCTGCTGTCATGCACCAACCGCCAAGTCAAATTCCATATATGTCTGACATATGATGGCAATAAAGGTTTCCTGATTGAGTTGAATCAAATTAAACTATCAGTAACTACGTCTAACGGTAATAACTATCCGCCCTATTCGCTTTTTTTATAGTGTATGTACTTTTTGAGTCGATAAGGTGAATTGTTACATGTGACATGTGATCATCTGACCTTTCACCCTCACATCAATTTGTCAACTGGGATCAGTTACTTAGTTAGTAGAACATTTGTAAACTGGAGAATAAATTATGTTTTATTTATCTTCAAATGTTATTCCGCATTAGATAACAAATATTTTCTCAATATTGGCTTGATTGTTTTGATTGCCAAATTGTGAATCATTGGTTGATTGATTGAGTTGTTAAATGTTTGGTTGATTTATCGATTTAATTCATTGATTGATTGATTTCCACAGAACTCGTCCAGTCGTTCATCTCAATAAAACCATCAGAGTTTCTCCAGATGTCGTTGATCCAAGTTCTTGTGACTTTTGGTGAGATTAAAACCTGTTAACAGCTAGCAGCCAACAGGCCAACATGATAAAAACTAATGTGTTTTTGTGTGTGTGTGTGTGTGCTTGTGTATGTGTGTGTGTGTCAGTATCCTGGTGGAGGTGTGTTTCTCCTACATGTTTAGCACTGGAGAGCGGAGTGACAGAGACAACGTCAGTAAGTAAACCATTAGTTAAATTGAATTTATTTTATTTTGTATAAAATCGCAAATTACAAATTTCCCTCAGAGGGCTTTACAGTCTGTACACATGACAGCCACCATCAGATAGAACCACCGTCCACTAAAATGTATGGCCGAGGCAGGAACAGGGTCCAGATAGACCGTGATCCATGTAAACCTGTGAGGCGAAAAAGCTCAAATACTCCGTGGAAGAAACAAAGTTTGTGATATGCATTAATGTTGTCAGTAATAGTAATTATGGTGGATTATGATGTGCAGGAGGCAGCACCACAATAGAGTAGAATTGAATAGAATAGTATTCAGAATCAGAAACATTTATTTGCCAGGTATGTTGGACATACAACGAAAATGTCATGAAAACAGGAGAAAAGATGAACATTCAATTAAATAAGCGGATTTACTACTTGCTAAAGATTATCCATTATAAGTACTTTAAGTAATTTAAGTGCTACAATTTTAGTCTTTTTAGTCAAGGTATAGTCTGACACAATTACTATTCATCTGGAAGCTTTTAGTGGACATGAGACCTTTCAGGCGTCTCATTCATTTGACCAATCAGAGACAAGGTTACACTATTGGTATGACACAAAACACATTCACACATGCGCACACACACACACACACACACACACACACACACACACACACACACAGGTAACAAGGGTTATATATATTATATATATATTAGACTGACAGAGTTGAGTTAATTGTTGAGGGAATTATGAACTGTTTTAAATGACTTTCTATCATAGTCAGTAGCAATATTAATCATTTTAATGAGTTTCTAAACTGATTTTTCCTTGCTGTTAGAGTCTATAATCACGAATAATAATGATAATAATACAACAAATAATATTGTATAATCAATTATACATTTTTTATTGATAATCTGAATTACACAAAGTAGAACGTAATAGCAGTAGAAAGTAGTTTAAAGAAGCAGAAAAAGAAAGATGGCTTCCTTTATTGAACCCTCTCTCTGTCTGTCAGCCAATCAGATGGCTTCCCCTCTTTAACTTTCTTTTTCTCTCCCAGCCATCCACTTTGCCATCGAAGCTGACGTCACCGGCACAAAGTCCCGCCTCCTTTTCCGTGAAAACGGGCAGAGTGTGTACTCCGGTTTCCTGTCGATGCCGAATAAACGATGTGACACTCGGAGAGTCACACTACTGGTGAGAATCACACACTCAACAGGTGACTCATCGGCGCCTCTGACATACTTCTCCTGAAGGAGGCGCTAGAAGAAAAATCATGGGCTCATCTACTGGAAAGCAGGAGAGAGGTCAGGATTTATCTTGGTCTGTAGATGAATCTTTGATAACTGGTTTAATTGAATAATCTTATCTGCGGTGTAAGATTATAGAAGATAAGATGTGGTGTGCTAATGCTAATCTGTTTGATCTCTGACGGGATGTACGGAGTTCTCTTCTTGCTTCTCCTCGTTGTAGTTTTTAGTGCATTTGAGCGTACCATTTAGTGCGTATTAGTGCATGTTGAGTGTGTATATCAAAGCATACATTGTACATGTAAACCTACATTTTAGTGGACATGTCTGCATGTTAGTGCACGAAAGTTTGCCCCACTGGTTAGTTGATTGCTCTTGTACAGTGCAGACCTTCCAGTTAATACTGTTAGCATTCTACTAGCTACTACTACAATCTACTTGCTGCTGACTCAGTTATTGCCATGTTGAGAGATATGTGGAATCAAAAGAATCTCCCATTGTTCCGCTTCTCAGTGAAGTGAAGGTGTGAGCAGTAGAGATAGAAGACCATCACACTCCAACACTCTTACACCCTCACACTTGATGTCCTTGTATGAGTGTGTCGAAGTTCTTGTGTCCCTCAGAGTCCAATCCGGGACAAAGTGAGACCGCTGGTCTTCTCCTTGAACGTCTCTCTTTACCAAAGGTTTCCAAAGAAGAAGAAGAACACCGTACAGGACCTGAAACTCCTCCCTGTACTAAGCGAGTCGCCCCAAACCATCAGAACCCAGGTCAGAGCTTAAAGGAATCCTGATCACAACCCGACAACTGTGAGTCACAGCGCCACTGACTATTTGAACATTTCTTCATCCATCAGATTCACATACAGAAGTCCTGTGGTTCTGATAACCGTTGCAATAGCAATCTTCAGATGACAGCCCAGTTCACAGATCAGAACCAGAACCCCTTCCCAGTGTAAGTGAACCAAAGGAGATAACAAAATAAAGGCTCACAACTAATTCCCTTGTTTGTGCTTCAGCCCTTTAGTAAGTAACTGATCAGATCATTGAGTATATGATTGATCGTCCTGAAGGAAACAGTACTAGTCTAAGACCTGCCTAACAGGACTGTGGACTTATCTTGTCCTTGACTTTGACTCATCGTTACTGAGGGACTTAACTACTTCACTTAAAATTTGAATTTGGTTCTTCCTTTGAAGATGGGAGTTTGAAGTATAAACTCAAACTCAGACTTACATTCCCCTAGGAAGCGAAATGTTACTAGTTGCTATAGTTCTCGGGTCCTGCAATTTGGACCATTAAGGCATCTCTGAGGATATCAGTGACTCCTTGAGTGAGAGTGGACCCTGGAGCTCTGTCTCACATAAATTAAGCTTCATGTAGTCACTAATGGCGCGTTTCCACCGAGCGGTGCGGTACGGGTCGGGTCGGTACGGGTCGGGTCTGTTAACCATGATTTGGCGAGCGTTTCCACCGCCAACAGTACCCTTACTTGATAGGCGTGGTATTGGACGGAAAGTAGATTGACGTCATTCGATCGCGCGAACACTGAAAGCTAACCGCAAACAACAAAGGAAGACATACAGCCGATCCTGTTCTTGCGTTTCGATATGTGGCTGTTAAAGTAAATGCTGTGCGGCGACATTGTTGCGACGGTGTTCCTTCGTGTGTTGTCTTTCCCCTTGCGGCACGCGCAAATGACGACACTCTTTCAACCAATCATCGCTCTGCAGTGAGTCTAGCTCCACCCTTTAGTACCAAACAACTGTGCCAGGTACCCCAACGGAAGGGTACCCAAAAAGTGGTACGGTACGGTGCGGATCTTTGGTACTTTTCTCAGTGGAGACACAAATAAAAGGGTACCGACCCGACCCGTACCGTACCGCTCGGTGGAAACGCACCATAAGCCACAATGGCATCTCTTAACCAATGACATCCTGCTGATGTAACATCCCGTTGATGTGATAGCCCGCTGATGACATCATGTTGAGATTTGTGTATCTGTGTTTTTCCAGACAAAAGGGCCATCAGCTATTGAACTACAACGATGGCCTTGACAGACTGCATCTGGAAGTCAATGTCACTAACAAAGCGTCTCTGGGTCGCGAGGCAGAGGACGCTCACAATGCCGCTCTAAACGTCAGCATCCCTTCATCGCTCATCTATTCTGGGGTCCGAACAAAGGTAGGGACTTTATCCCAAAAGACTTGACTAATGGACCCTGAAAGACTTGACTGGCTGACTTGAGACTCACACTGAAACACTTGACTGATTAAACTTGATGGACCTTGAAGGATTTGACTGACATACTAGAAACACTGACTATGGTGGACCATGAAGGACTAATTAACCCTGAAGTTGAGACACATCCAAAGGACTGGACCGATGGACACAAAAGGACCCCGAAGGACCCTGGGATTTGAGAGGCCTACACTTATTCCTGTTTATGTTTAAGGGTGACCTCCAGGCGGTGATGGAGTGTTCTGTTGAGGATTCTGTTCTTCTGTGTGAGCTGGGGAACCCGTTCAAAAGCAACCAGCAGGTACAAAGTGTCGTAAGAGCCGTTCTGTGGATCCACTAGAGAACATCCGGGACATCATCTATCCATCGGCGCTCCAGATGAGACCCTAACGGAATGTATAATTTTTGCGCCTCTCTGTGTTTTAGGTTCAGGTGTTGATCATATTTCAGGCATCTGGAATCACTTTAGACACCAGAAGGATTGAGTCTCTGCTGCAGCTATCCACGTAGGAGATGAACACACACACACACACACACACACACACAGATGCACTCATGCACACACTCACCTGTTTCGGGTGTCTTCTCCTTTCTCTTTCTCTAGGTTCAGTGAGCAGATGGATCTGTCTCCTGTCTTTCTCTCCATGCTGGTGGAGTATTCTCTGCAAACATCTCTCACTCTGTACGACCTCAGCTTTAATGTTAACCTCTCCCCTGTTGCCATCCCCTCGCTGATGGGTTGATTGTGTTCTGACAGAATCAACCCTCCAGGTCCTGCCTCCTTTAGGGGTCATGTGACCGGTGAGTCTGCCATGGAGGAGACGCAGGATGTCGGCAGTTTGCTGCTCTTCACCTTTCTGGTCAGTATAAAACTGGTCTGACTTACAAAGTGTAAACAGGCAGGGTGATAATCCACAACCTCCTCTAATAGGTGCACCTGAGTGGGAAGCCGCTGGGTCGCCTAGGCAACCTGGAGGTAGAGTTTGATTGGCCAACCGAGGTGACCAATGGGAAGTGGCTGCTGTATCTCACAGAGATCAAAGTGAACGACTCATTAGAGAGTCGCTGTACGCCACCTGGCAACATCATCAATCCCCTCAACCTACTGGTAACTATCATCTACCCTGAACCTAGTAGTGTAAGGGAACATGATACATGATACATGCCCCCTTCAACCTATGGGTAACTATAGCAACATCCTTAACCCCGTCAACCTAATGGTAACTATGACAACATGATCAACTCCTGTTACCTACTGGTAACTATAGCAACATCCTTAACCCCGTCAACCTACTGGTAACTATATAAACATCATCAATCCCCCTCAACCTACTGGTAACTATAGCAACATCCTTAACCCCGTCCATCATCTAGTAACTATAGAAACATCATCAACCCCCCTCAACCTACTGATTGTTCTTTTGTTTTCAATCTGACAAATGAAGTGTCAAATTGGATTATCATGTTTAATTTAAATGATCACCATAAGTGTGTCCATAGACTGGATTCACAGACTCCGCCTAAAGAAGAAAAAATATTATAAAAAATATAATAATAAAATAAATATTGTTATAATGTATAACGTTTTTTTAATGCTTGAGTTAACTTTCTGTTTAACCTTGTGTGTTCCTGTTTTATCAGCTGCCAAAGGAGGAGAGGAAAATGAGGAGTTCAGAGGATCAGGTGGACAAAAACAAGGAGCAGAGAGGAAGAATTCTTCCTCTCTTCCACCACATGAAGATTTCTTACATTCTGGTAAACATCTGAAAAATTAACTTTTTTTTCTTCTTTTGGATTCATTTTTTATTCATCTCAAAAACAGATATGTACATCAAGGGGAGTTTGTTGTATTCTTCTCTTTACTTTCGGGAAATCATTTCTTTTCAGGACTGTTTTCACGGGGCAAAATGTGTGACCTTCGTTTGTCCTCTGACCAACATGAAGAACACAGCTACTGTGACCCTCAAAGCTCGACTGTGGAACTCCACCATGGTGGAGGTAAGAACTCTGTTCCAGTGGCGGCTGGTGAATTTTATTGTAAGGGGGGCAAAATAAAGATTTTTGTTTTCACATACAAACAAAGCATTCTGGTGCATTCTGACAAAATAATAAAGACAAAATAGAACATCTTACAAAGGCAAATGGGGCCAAGGAAAATGTTTTAACTTAATTTATTTGCCTTGTAGAATTTAGCAAGATTAAGTGCAAGTACATCAATAGAAATTGGGAATTATACACAAGTTAACATTCTAACAAGTTACCAGAATGTGATTCTAAAATGGGTGAGTGTGTTACGGCCAATCTATTGTGTTGGTAATATCCCCCCCCCTTGCTCTCTTTGCTCAGTTACGTATGACGCAAGCACGTAAGTGCGAGCCCCAAATCCGCCCCTGCTCTGTACTCTACCTGCTCAGCTACTCTGTTCACTACCTGCTCAGCTACTCTGTTCACTACTTGCTGTTATTCTGTTCACTACCTGCTCAGCTGCTCTGTTTATTACCTGCTCAGCTACTCTGTTCAATACCTGCTGTTATTCTGTTCACTACCTGCTGTTATTCTGTTCATTACCTGCTCAGCTACTCTGTTCATTACCTGCTCAGCTACTCTGTTCACTACTTGCTGTTATTCTGTTCACTACCTGCTGTTATTCTGTTCACTACCTGCTCAGCTACTCTGTTCATTACCTGCTCAGCTACTCTGTTCACTACTTGCTGTTATTCTGTTCACTACCTGCTGTTATTCTGTTCACTACCTGCTCAGCTACTCTGTTCATTACCTGCTCAGCTACTCTGTTCACTACTTGCTGTTATTCTGTTCACTACCTGCTGTTATTCTGTTCACTACCTGCTCAGCTACTCTGTTCATTACCTGCTCAGCTACTCTGTTCACTACCTGCTGTTATTAGTTGGAATGCTTCAAGCATTCCAAGTATTGTTCTTCTAATCTTTATTCAACTTATTCAATTTTAATCTTATTATTCTTCTATTTCTTCCGCCGCACCTTTCAACTCCTTCACACTTTCAGTTATTAAGACCATTTTAAATATTAAAATGTTCAGCTCCTTCAGAAGAGGTGTGCTATGACTTTTCAGCTTTTTAGCTCTTATAATTGAATTAATATAAATTAAAATCATCAACTTTTTTTACATGGTTTCCAATGGATTACATTTTCAAATCCTCTCAAAACTTCTTCAACTTTCAACTGTTTCAGCTTTTCCAATCTTTCAGCTAGAGACACCATTTAAACTTTAAAATGTTGACACAAGTCTTAACAATTTCATAAAAGCTTGTTGATATCTATTATAGTTTACTTATAATCACTAATTATGTTTTATTAGTTTTGGGGTCCTTTTCGAATTTACAGTGAGCGCTAGAGTGAGGACAAAGTCGGAAGACAAGAGAGGGTCCATGTTTTGTAAACTGCTGGTAGAGCAGTTTTAAAACACATAGAGACATAAAAACTACACTCAAACGTTCGGTAGAGTCTTGTGTCTCTCAAAATGTCATGTCATTTTGGCTACTCCAAATAGTTTTGCTCCAGGAAGCATTTGTTTGAGGTGTGGGTTCTCAGTAACTGTCTGTGAGCTAAGTGCAGCTGCTCCGTTGCCGCGACAACGAGCTGGGGCTCTTTCTGTGACTCACAGCTGATCCTAATTAGCTGATTAGTGCAGCCTGACATGACCTCCTTCTCTCCACCTTCTCTCATCATTTCAAACCCCCATGGAGGGATTAGTTAATTAGTACTACAACCACTACTAATATTTCTAGTACTTCTAGTAGTACTTCAAGTATTTCAACTGGTATTATTACTAAAATGACTTTTACTACTACTAGTACTACTAGTATTTCAACCCCCATGGAGGGAATTCTTACTGTAATGTTTGATGAGGCCTATTAAATAATATATACTGTCTCTCAACCCCCCCCACACCCCCACCCACTCACCCAATACCATCATTTCAAAATAAAAGCTGCAATGATTATGTTATTTAAACATGAAGCTTAGGATCAAGCTGTTTCGTTGAATACGTATTGCTCTTTCAAATAGTACTACAACCACTACTAATATTTCTAGTACTTCTAGTAGTACTTCTAGTATTTCAACTGGTATTATTAGTAAAATGACTTTTACTACTACTAATATTACTAGTACTAGTATTTCAACCCCAATGGAGGGAATTCTTACTGTAATGTTTGAGGCCCATCAATTAATAACTTTAGTTTTATTAGCTTAGGGCGACTGTGGGTGAGTGGGGAGCGCGGGCGGCCGTCCTCCAATCAGAGGGTTGTTGGTCTGATCCCAGGCCCGGCTAACCTGCATGTCAATGTGTCCTTGGGCAAGACGCTTAATCCCAGGATTGTTCCTCTAGCTGTGACTACAGTGTGTGTGAATGTTAGTTACTGGTTGGGCAGGTGCCAATGTGTATGGTAGGTCCTGTCATTGGTGTGTGAATGGGTGAATGATCTTATGTAGTGTTAAGGTGCTTTGAGTGGTCAGAAGACTAGAAGAGCGCTGTACAAATCTATTTTACCAAGTCCATTTGGTTTGAATAACAAACATTCTGTCTCTCTAACCCCCCCCCACCCAATTCCATTATTTCAAAATAAAAGCCTCAATGATTATCTGTACCTCAACAATAGGTACACCACAATTACTTTCAAATACTAGTGAAACTAGTACTTACTACTTCTACTCCTGCTAGTACCACAATTACAACTATAGTACTAAACCTTAAATTACTACAAAATGTATTTTTTAATTCTCAGCTTTTCTTATTTCTATTTCAGCAATGTTTAAATTAATTTCAGCTTTTATTATTTCTGTGTTTTAAAAATTCATAGAAGCTTCTCCCATTTAGTTTTTTTTGCAATTGTTTCAAGTTCATTTCAGCTTTTCTCATTTCTGTATTTTCAGATATTTTTAAATGTATTTCAGCTATGTTTAGAAATAATTTCAGCTTTTATTATTTCTGTGTTTTCAAATTCATAGACGCTTCTCCCATTTCAGTTTTTTTGCAATTGTTTCAAGTTCATTTGAGCTTTTCTCATTTCTGTATTTTCAGCCATTTTTAAATGTATTTCAGCTTTTTCCATTCTTTCAGCAATGTTTATAATAACTTCAGCTTGTTTCATTTCTGTACTTTAAGCAACTTTTTGAAATTAATTTCAGCTTTCTGCATTCCAACGCATTTTCAGCAGGAAATGCATTTTCTAGTTCTGTTCATTACCTGCTCAGCTACTCTGTTCACTACCTGCTCTAGTACTCTTTTCAATACCTGCACAGATGTTTTACATCAGATGTTCTCTTGTCTTTGTTTAAGGACTACAGCGACGCGCACAGTGTATTGGTTCGAGGCAGAGCAACTCTAAAGCTGCAGACGAGCAAACCCACCATCAATATGAAGCCTCAAAGCACAGAGGTATCTGGGTACACCTCATCCCACCTGAATTATATTACATTATATTACATGTCATTTAGCTGACACTTTTATCCACAGTGATTTACATTGCATTATAACCCATGCATTACATACATTTTCCCTGGGGGGCAATTGGGTTTGGGTGTCGTGCTCAGGGACATTTCGACATGGCACATGGGGCAGCCGGGATTCGAACGGCCAACCTTGTGACTCCCAGCGCACTGCACTACTCCATGCACCACCACCTTCATCCTACCTATCCTGTATAAAAGACAAAAAAACATATTTTTTTAATCAGCTATAAAAATATTAATATCCAAGTCCAATGATTATTCTTCCTGCAGTCATGTGATTGAGAACGAGGTTTGAGACGGAGCTAAAGAGACCCTAGTGACAATGATGAACGTGACTCCAGTGCTTCTCTAACATGATCCAGCTCCTGAATTGGTGTGGTTCCTCTGCAGATTGAGGTCCATATCTATCCAGACTGGGGACAGCAGTCGGTCTCCAGAACCCCCATGTGGATCCTGGTAGCCTCGGTCCTGGTGGGGGTCTTACTGCTGTCTTTGATCTGCCTGCTGCTCTGGAAGGTAAACAGAGTGGAACTAGCTGTTCCTGGTTTTAAGATCTATTGCTAACCAAGGACTTAGGAGCTTTAAACGACCCATCATATGTCCATTTTACCACAAGTTCATATGGTTCCTTAGGGTCCTAATGAAATGTCTGTGTCTATGAAATGTAACATACTTTGGTCAAAATACCACAAGGCTTCATTATGCTGCTAGCTATTCCATGTGTTTATTCCTGCTGTGCAAAAACAAAGTAAAGTTCTTTGGCAAATATCATTAGTGAGTGGGGGGAGGGGGGAGGGGGGGGGGCAAGGCCATGTAAGAGAGACTCCCATTTCATAGTGACGAGAGCTGAGGAAGCTCAATCGCAGTCATTCAAGCATGTTTCTGACATATAAGAACCAGTAGACGTGCCATGTATATACATACGTGTAGAAGCACTAAAAAAAGTGTTCATTAAAAAAAGTTCATAAAATGTCCCCTTAAAGTCAAGATCAGAAGCTATGGGTCAGGAGCTTTGATGCTGGACTAAGGGTTATGGCTATTTCCTGTGTTGTGTCTGCAGTGTGGTTTCTTTGTGCGTCAGAGTGCCTGGCGGACCTCGGCGCTCCACCAGGGACGGATTATGGGTAAACATGAGCGGCAGCTTCGGGACACTGAAGACTTCCTGATTCAAGACCAGGTCTCCTCATCCAGGATGTCAACCAAACACTGGGTGACCTCCTGGACTGAGACGAACTGAGACGCAGAAAGGAAACACACCCGGCACCTTACCAACCCGGACCATCACCCACTGAACAGAACAAACACACTGCTGTTTTTCTATAAATGAATGTGTATGGTTGCTTTGAACTACATTTTATAGAACATTTTGGTTAAATGAAAAGACATACACCAAGTTTTAAAGGTTAAAGGACTCATAACATAAGCATGAGTCACGTGTGCCACACTGTAATCGTGTAAGAGCTTTTGCTGCTTTCAGGTGGCTGACGGATCCTGTGATGTTTTTACTTTATAAATTCTCACTGCCTTTTTATGATTGTGATCATTCTGACGCCCTCAAAGCAGCGTATGTTGTGTGTCATTTCGTTGACGTGTGATTCTTTTTTTATATATTATCGGGTCTCTAACATCTACACCCTCGTTGACAAACTAGCTCATTGTTAACAAATGCTACCTTGTTATTGTCATAGTGGAAATTGTAGCACTTTTCTATGTTTTGAAACTGCTTATTTTACAAAAATTGTACTTTCTTGTTACTTGTTGTTCTGAGTTTGTAACTTTACGGTTGAAATGCACTTATTGTAAGTCACTTTGGATAAAAGCGTCAGCTAAATGACATATGTAATAACATATACCACTATATAAACTCAACTTGACTGTCATTAACATACGCCTCCTCATTATAAACAAACTGCCTCACTAACTTTTACAGACAAAGTCATTATAGCGGGTCACCACAATTGGACAGTTGAAGACTGGAAAGATGTTGCCTGCTCTGATGAGTCTGGATTTCTGTTGAGACGTTCAGATGGTAGAGTAAACAGAATGAGAACATGGATCCATCATGCCTTGGTACCACTGTGCAGGCTGCTGCTGGTGGTGGTGTCATGGTGTGGGCTATATTTTTTTGGCACACTTTAGGCCCCTTAGTGCCAATTGGGCATCGTTTAAATGCCACGGCTTACCTGAGCATTGTTTCTGACCATGTCCATCCCTTTATGGCCACCATGTACCATCCTCTGATGGCTACTTCCAGCAGGATAATGCGCCATGTCATTAAAGCTCCAATCATTTCAAATTGGTTTCTTGAACATGCCAATGAGGTCACTGCACTAAAATGGCCGCCACAGTCACCAGATCAACCCAATAGAACATCTTTGGGATGTGGTGGAACGGGAGCTTCGTGCCCTGGATGTTCATCCCACAAATCTCCATCAACTGCAAGATGCTGTCCATCAATATGGGCCAACACTTCTAAAGAATGCTTTCAGCACCTTGTTGAATCAATGCCACGTAGAATGAAGGCAGTTCTGAAGGCGAAAGGAGGTCAAACACAGTATTAGTGTGGTGTTCCTATGGTTTATATTGAAAAGCTTACTTAACAGGAAGTGCTTTTACTTAAGACCGGAGGTAGCTTAGTACATTTTGTCTTGATGTAAAGAAATGGGAATGTGAGCCTGTATCGATATTCAATGCAGAGTTAAGACAGTAAAAGGTGTTCTGGTCCTGATTAGAAGCTCCATTAATAGGAGTTAAATGTATCGTAACCCTTTTATGTTGTTCATTGTTCACTATTAACCTTAACGGCCTCATCAACATATTCTACCTAATTAACATATGTTATTTTAAAAGCATTAGAAAATCTGAGCCAAAAAAAATTAACATTAATAAAACCTATTTATTGACCAACATGAAAACGTTGCAGTGAACCGTGGTGATATTTCCCATAATGTTTGCTAGTCTCCTGGGAGTCTAAAATACAGTCAGATCCCACTCTTCTTCAGCAGGCTCCTCTTCATCAGCAGCAAACTCACTCCAGGAAAACTCCTTCACCTGAAAGACAGAGATTTAACGGACATACTTTAAATGAACGGAATGTTTTGTACATCTTTCCCTCCGGACACATGACATCCATTGCAGGCTGTCCATCCTGATGGAGGGATCCTCTCCTCTGACCTGCTCACCTTTTTTGACCACGTGTGCTTTCATTTTCTGTGCTGATGTGAGGGTTTGGGACAGAGGATGCCACATGTGTACAGCTAATACGGTGAATTTGTAATTTACGATATAAAATAAAAAGGAATTACACGTATGTAGATCTATATAAATGTTCACAATGAGGGAACATTGTTATGACACACTGACTTTTAACAACATGCTATCCTGTACCGGACTACGTGCTGCTTATGCCGCATGCTCCTTTCGATCTGAACACGCGTTGGTTGGTTACAGGATGTTGGCAGTGAAAGGAGTGTCACATCAACGTTACCCTCTCAGAAAAGTAGAGCCTGGTGCTGCTACCCGTGTCTCAGATTGGGGAAAAAGAGGATCTGTTGCGTGTCATCAGCATAGCAATATGAAGAAGAGCCATGTGAGGGAAGAGGAGGGAGCCCAGTAGTGAGATGAGGTGGGATGAGAGGGGAGGGAGCAGAGTCTGAAACCATAAGGTCCTGAAGGGAGGGAATGAGGGTCTGGTGGTTCACTGTGTAAGATGCAGCAGAAAGGTCAAGGATAAGGTCAGAGGCGAGTTTACCTGTAGGAGTCCTTCTGTCTCATCAGGTAGAAACGGATTTGAAGACTGTTTCAGTTCCACCATCACTTTACCGTTACCTACAGAGATAAAGAACCTGGTCATGGTCAACTGGGTCAGAGATCAGCTCTGTACATATGGAGGACCAGCCCCTCCCCAACAGTGCTAGTAGTATTTATACCTAGTAGTACAAGTAGTACTGGAGAGAAGGCGTTGACCAGAGCTTGCTCTCGGACCAGCCGGTGCAGTTTACACCTCTTCTGTATCAGAAGCTCTGGATCTAAAGACAAAGACGTTTCCATCAGTTATGGTGCAATTCTCAATATCCTTCAATGTCATTCTAGTGTCCCCGTGGACTTGTGAAATTGAGTTCTTGTGTCCTTGTGGCTCCGTCAGCTAACAACAGGAAACTAAGACTACAATTCACACAGGCCCATCACAAAGGGACAATAGAAGATACGTTGTTCTGACGAGTCCTGATTTCAGCGGCAACATTCCGATGTACGGGTCAGAATTTTGCTTATTCTTGGCACACTTTGGGACCCTTGTTTTAAATGCTGCAGCCTACCTGGGTATCGATGCTGACCATGCCCATCATAAACTGGTTTCTTGAACATGGCCTCTAAGTCACCACATCTCCATCCAATAGAGCCCTTTGGGATGTGCTGGAACAGGAGATTCACATCATAGAGCCGTGCAGCCGACAAACCTGCAGCAACTGCGTGATGCTGTCATGTCAATATGGACCAAAACCTCTGAGGACTGTTTCCATCACCTTGTTGAAAGTATAACACCAAGAATTAAGGCAGTTCTGAAGGCAAAGGGGGGTCCAACCATTCACTAGAAAAGTGGACCTAATAAAGTGGCCAGTGAGGGAGGGAGGGAGGGAACACACACACACACACACACACACACACACACACACACACACACACACACACACCTGTGCAGGTGAAGCAGTCCTCCACCACTGCTGCTGCTCTAGTCGTCTGCCTGTGATGAGGGAAGGAGAGCTGCAGCAAACAGCCAAACTTCAGCCTCCTCCATCGGCCTCCACCTTCATGCTCCTCTTCAGCTGCTTCTTCGTTGGGGAGCTCCTTTAGCTGAAGAAAACAGACAGACAGGAAGCCACACTTACTCACATGTACACTCACCGGCCACTTTATTAGGTACCCCATGCTAGTAACGGGTTGGACCCCCTTTTGCCTTCAGAACTGCCTCAATTCTTGGTGGCATAGATTCAACAAGGTGCTGGAAGCATTCCTCAGGGAGTTTGGTCCATATTGACATGATGGCAGCAGACAGTTGCCGCAGATTTGTCGGCTGCACATCCATGATGCGAATCTCCCGTTCCACCACATCCCAAAGATGCTCTATTGGATTGAGATCTGGTGATTGTGGAGGCCATTTGAGTACAGCGAACTCATTGTCATGTTCAAGAAACCAGTCTGAGATGATTCCAGCTTTATGACATGGCGCATTATCCTGCTGAAAGTAGCCATCAGAAGTTGGGTACATTGTGGTCATAAAGGGATGGACATGGTCAGCAACAATACTCAGGTAGGCTGTGGCGTTGCAACGATGCTCAATTGGTACCAAGGGGCCCAAAGAGTGCCAAGAAAATATTCCCCACACCATGACACCACCACCACCAGCCTGAACCGTTGATACAAGGCAGGATGGATCCATGCTTTCATGTTGTAGACGCCAAATTCTGACCCTACCATCCGAATGTCGCAGCAGAAATCGAGACTCATCAGACCAGGCAACGTTTTTCCAATCTTCTATTGTCCAATTTCGATGAGCTTGTGCAAATTGTAGCCTCAGTTTCCTGTTCTTAGCTGAAAGGAGTGGCACCCGGTGTGGTCTTCTGCTGCTGTAGCCCATCTGCCTCAAAGTTCGACGTACTGTGCGTTCAGAGATGCTCTTATGCCCACCTTGGTTGTAACGGGTGGTTATTTGAGTCACTGTTGCTCTTCTATCAGCTCGAACCAGTCTGGCCATTCTCCTCTGACCTCTGGCATCAACAAGGCATTTCCGCCCACAGAACTGCCGCTCACTGGATGTTTTTTCTTTTTCGGACCATTCTCTGTAAACCCTAGAGATGGTTGTGCGTGAAAATCCCAGTAGATTAGCAGTTTCTGAAATACTCAGACCAGCCCTTCTGGCACCAACAATCATGCCACGTTCAAAGTCACTCAAATCACCTTTCTTCCCCATACTGATGCTCGGTTTGAACTGCAGGAGATTGTCTTGACAATGTCTACATGCCTAAATGCACTGAGTTGCCGCCATGTGATTGGCTGCTTAGAAATTAAGTGTTAACGAGCAGTTGGACAGGTGTACCTAATAAAGTGGCCGGTGAGTGTATGTTGATGTGAAGTAAACTAAGTACGTTTTCTCACCGTGATGATGTCAGAGGTCCAGCCATTGAATCCTAGGCAGTAATTGGCCAGTTCCAGGCAGCGGGCGTGGCTTAGAGGTCTGCTGCTGTCAGACAGGAAGGAAGACGTGTGCTTGGAGCTCAGCCTCACCTGCACGCACAGAGTATGTCTCAATGCCATGGGCTGCATCTTTTAGGAGGTCACTTTGCCAGAAACTCTGCTGATGTACATGTTATGATGTAATATACAATACTGACGTTATGTAACGTTGGTAACCAATGTCTTCTTTTAAAATACTGTTGAGAGGATAGCATGATATGCAAAATGTATTATGTTGTTATATGACTTTTTTAAGGTTGAAGAACTATTAAGGGTTTAGGATGGAAAAGGGGGACACATACATCCGAAATGCTTGTGTTTTAATCTTATTTGTGGGACCAAACACTTTTGATAATATAATCAGCCATATTATGGAGTACATATAAAAAACATGCGCTGTAGTTTTACCTAGGCTTAACCTAGGGGTCGACTCCAGGTCCCTTGGAGCTTGGAGAAGATGTACATTGGTCCTCTTTTAGTGGAGTTTAGTTATTTTCGGGATTTCTGAGCCCGAGATAAGATCATTTATCGGGAGATTAAGTACGTTCCGGGTGGTATTTGCTCCGTCGCAGTCGTGACGATTAAAAATTCCTGAAGAAAGTTCTCCGAGTTGACCGTAGAGGTTTAGAAAAATAAGCAATGCTCCCCCGTTCCTCCGCTCTTCTTCACTCGCAGTGCGGTGCAGCGCGACCGAGATCCTGAGTTTCATACACGTCTCACGACATGCAGACTCACACACACTGTCTGAAGTAACATAACGCTGCCCTGATCCTGGCAGGTTTTAGCTAACTATTCAGTAAAACTTGTAAGAGTTCATTTATTGTGTAACTGCTCAACCTGCATCACTGGAAGTGTTTTCTTCTTTGACTCATATTCAAAGGAAAGAGGAGTCTTTACAAACTTGTTCCACAAAAAAAATGAAAACATTTCTATTCTGTACGTTAACTTGCTGTTGCTCCAAGAGTGCCTGTTAAAATGTTCTAATGACATTACGTAATGCTACGGTTCTGCAATGTCAGAAAATCAAAGATTGGTGTATGAGGAGCCACATCTCAAAGTAGAAGTCAGACTTGCCTTGAGCGGACAGCTTTGGAGCAGCGGGCGTCCGTCAGTCTGCCGTTGGGCCTTTGAGGCCTGAGCAGCAGAGTAGAACTTGATGAGGGCGTAGAACCCCGGCGGGTTAAGAGCAGAATTCTGACACACCTTGAGCAGGTAGAGAGGCCCGAAGCACGAGAAGACGCTGAGTAGACCAACCTGAGGAACCGCACACAGACACCTGAACCCAGGTGGACTCACAGACACCTGAACCCAGGTGGACTCACACAGACACCTGAACCCAGGTGGACTCACGTAGATCTGATCCTCAGAGTGAGTCGGCTGGATGTCCCACACAAAGAGGGTCTTGTTGTTCTCCGCAGGGACTCTGAACTCCAGGATGTCCACCTCCATCTCACCTGAGAACAAAGAGACACGTGACATTTACAGCCTTTAACCAAAGTTCACTAAGATATCTAATGATTTAAGGTGTGTTATTAATACGACAGCTACAGCAAACCCCGGCTCCTCTCCGCTAACCGTTAGCATGACGGCTACAGCAAACCCCGGCTCCTCTCCGCTAACCGTTAGCATGACGGCTACAGCAAACCCCGGCTTCTCTCCGTTAACCGTTAGCATGACGGCTACAGCAAACCCCGGCTCCTCTCCGTTAACTGTTAGCATGACGGCTACAGCAAACCCCGGCTCCTCTCCGTTAACCGTTAGCATGACGGCTACAGCAAACCCCGGCTCCTCTCCGTTAACTGTTAGCATGACGGCTACAGCAAACCCCGGCTCCTCTCCGTTAACCGTTAGCATGACGGCTACAGCAAACCCCGGCTCCTCTCCGTTAACATTAAATCCCGTTAAAGTTGATCATACTTTACCGTTCCTTCTCGTTCTCTCTTTCTTCTCGCAGCGAACAGTTTGAGTTTACCGCTTTTCCGGGGAGGGGCGGGGCCTCCTCCAGCAACCAATGACGACGCAGAAGAAAGTGACGACATGTCCGTCACTCAGAAATGTCCTGACAGAAATTCATTGGCCACTAAACAGTGGTACTGGTATTGCTCGACTTATTGATTCATTGATGACTATCAACATGTCCATCTATCTATATTAATACTATATTTATTATATTATCTATATTACTGTATTATATCAATCATCAGTATTATTGGTATTGATCAAATTATCGATTCATTGATGTTTTTCGCCATCAAATGGGATTTATATTTATATATTATATCCTCTCAATCGATACATACCGTCCTGACCCCTCGTGACTTCAGCAGTCACGAGGTGTGCAGGTGTGGCATCATGCGTTACATCATCAGCAGTTTCCTCGCCAAACAGAAAGTGAAAACCGAAAGAGAAAACGCGGATTGACGTCGAAAGACGTTCGGGAGAAATCATGGAGAGTTAGAAAAAGACGCGGCAGTTATCAGTAAATCCGACTCGACTTTCACTAAGTTACGTAGTTGCGATGGACGGAGACGCATGTTAGTGACGTCAGTCTGCATCTTAGATGCCTTCACCCATCAGCTCTATATCTACCTGTCAGTTCCCTCAGTGAGAGAGAATTGCACAACTCGAATCCATCTCTGACACATGCAATCAGAGGCAGTTGGTTTGGAAAATGAAAGTAAAAGAAATCTTCCCACATTAACAGAAACAAACAAAACCAAAAAGTTGAAAGTAAAAATTATAATTTATTTTCAGAGTATTTCATAATAAATGAAATAACATGATGATCTATAAACAGATAGTATATATTCATTGAATTAATTGTCAAACACTGATTCTGATGATTGACTGAATTTCTTAGTTTATTGGTAACAGTTGAACATAAATCAACTAAATCTAAATATAGTGATTACATCCATTATTGCTGCAGTAGAATGTATATTATATTTAAGAATATAAATATGTTGTGTTACATATATATTGATTATTCACACAGTATGTGGTTTAGAAAGTGAAAGACAGAAATTCCCACTTTTCACTCTCACTTTTCTCACTCGTTTCTTCTCTGGAATAAAAGTGTGAGATCGGCAGCATGTCGGACACAAACACAATCCTCCTCCTCATCTTCATCATGACAAGCTGGACCAGCATGATGGTGTTCTTCTTCTGCAGTGCCGGGACCCCCGGACTGTGCTGCAACTGGCTCCAACGCTATGGACACCTGAGCAACAGCTCTCTGACTCTCATCCAAACCATGGTGAGTATGGCAAAAGATGGCGAAAGATGGCGAAAGATGGTGAAATGGATCATTTGGTACTGAGCCGCACCACAGAAAGAAAACATTTATTTATTTATTTTTGGCATTTGACTGTTTTATTTTGAAAAATGACCAGATTCTCTCATAATTACTGAGCTTTTCCCTCTAGACATATTTATAATTGTCCACTCGCAGCTCCAAAGGTATCAGACACCATGATACTGTTAAAATAAAGAGTTTTCTCTTGCTATTTTCTCCAAACCTTGCCAAATCCAGCTTGAGGGGTTATCAGATTTAGTTCATAAAGTTTGTAAAACCTTGATTATAAAGTTCATACAATTGAAAGTCTAAAGTTAAAATTAGATTTTAAAGTCAAACTTTTCAATATAATTTAAAACTAAAAATGTAATCAAGAAGTTGTCTGTTGAATTGTGTGTTTAAAGCTGGCGTCGTTGGTACCATTCGGAGATGAACTATTTTGTTGATGTTTATATACAGTATATGAAGATAACATTCCCACAAATTGAACAAAAGTGATTGTGTTTGTATGTTTTAGGGCGGTCAGCTGACTGATCAGGAGAGTCCAGTCGCCTTCCCATACCAACTCTACAAACGCATAAAAAACAATACGGTAATCAATACATCAATCAAATGACCAACCAAACAATGGCTCCATCAATCAATCAAACTACCATCAATGCTTCAATGCATCATTGCAACATTTATCAATGAACCAGTCAATCGATCGATCTTAACTGTGAGGTGACACTTACACCACCAGGTAGACACCCAGTTGGTTTTCATCAGAGACAGTCTGAAGTTGATGGCTGGTCTCTATCGCCATGACAACCTCTCCTCTGTTACCTGGGATACAAAGAAGATGGAAGACTTTCTAATAATCATCCACAGACAAATAGACGGACTGAACAGTTGTGTGAGTACAGAGACACATCAAGTCCTTCTATCTGCTCACTGCTGCTTTCAGTACTGACTCTAGTTTTTGTTGTCAGGTGTCTCAAAACCGAAGGAACAGGCCACTGTGCAGGTACTACCACAGACTGAAGAAGAATACTCTGTGCAGCACTGTAAGTACCAGCATATTGTATACCTACCAGAACCGACTAGTTCTAAGTGTACCGGGTGGTGTATAAGTACTAATACTCACTGTAGTTCTGTGTGGTATAAGAACTGGTACTGATTGTAATTATGTATGGTATAAGTGGTAATAGTGACTGTAGTTCTGTGTGTACAGGGTGATATATGTAGCAATACTAACTGTGTACTTTGTGAACAGGGAGGGAGTCCTGCATCCTGGGAGCTGATAAGGAAGGAGAGTAAACTGCATCTGGATCAGTTGAACCAGCTGTGGGGCTTCATGGTGGAATCAGCAGGCGCTAAATGACACAAAGTGGGGGTTAACATGGATACATTGTTATGCTATTTATTTATTATCTATATTTATGTTTCTATTTATAAAAATAACTATTTATTTATATTTACAAATCATGAGTTTTACTTGATAACCTTTTGATACAGACAATAAATATATTGTAAATCAATGAACTATTTGTTTTTTTTTCGCAAAAAAGAAAATGGTGTCAAAGTTGCGATTGGTTAGAGGAGTACTGAGACTTTTATCCGACTTAGAATAAGTGCATTCGACCTAGAGGAAACAGACCAGAACAACAAGAAAATAGAAAGAACAATTTCTTCACCAAAGCCAAACTACAAAGTGCTGTTGTCAGCGCCGTGAGTGTATGCTCATGAAATGATTCAACCCGTTCTGGGTTTTTATATCAACTCACACCAACCCTGAGTCTCTCCAATCCCCCTCTTCTTCTCTCGCAGGAATCTGAGCCCGACATCCTTCACAGTTTGCATGATAGACTGGAACACATCTTAGAGAGGCAACCTCTCAACATTGAAGGGCTATAGCTAGCATGCAGTTAGGATTTAGTTTTATTAAGTGCTCTACATGACATATCGGATCCAAGAGACAGGTAGAACATTTAGACTTCAGTTGTAGAAGTCAGTGGATCAAGGTTGATGGAAGAGAAGCCATCCAGGTAGGTATCAGGGCCCACTGCTGCATCCAAGGCAGGAAGTGAAACTAACCCAGGGACACAATAGAACACTGGAAACAAACCCAAACCTAGTTCAGGTGTAGTGGGTAAAGGTGCTACCTGGTCTAGGAATAGTGGGTAGAGGTGTGTTTTTATCTGCTGTCTCCATGTTGTTGGGGAGCTCATTCCACCATTAAGGAGCCAGGATGAGATGTTGTTGAGTAGGTAGCTCTTTGTGAGAGAGCAACAAGCAGATTGATGCAGAGCAAACTGAGCAGGCAGGGGCGTAACGTTAGACCAGGTTCTCAAAGTAGACTGGACCTGATCAATCCAGGTAAGGTCAGACCAGGTCCTTACACTAAAGATGCATTTGGAATATAAGTTACATGGTTTGTAACGAACAGATCTAGCCTGGAGGGCTCTCAGTCTGTAGTTACTGCTTTTGGCCTGCAGGGGGCAGCAGCCTACTACACACTAAGTAATGATTTCAGTAACATGTTTGGAGGTGGGCGGGGCTTGATTTCATATAATTGATAATCATATCAATTAATGAAAAACAGGAAGAGACCGGTGTTTAGTTATAACAACATAACGGACAAATATCACAGGATGCATTTTTATTACAGTTAAAAACTGGAGCTTTAAAATAGACTCCTAATCTTCAAAAACATATTTTCAAATGTTTATGATCATGTTTTATTTCTGACCTTTCAACAGAAAAACATCAGAACATTTTTGGGTACTTTTATTCCCGGTAGAGGTAGATAATCAAGATTCATTTCCAAAGAACCTTTTAATCTTTCATTATGATTAATTTAGAAAAAAGAGTATATTAAGAAGATTAATCAATAGTTTAAAGAAGCCCAATTTACATTTCAATTTGAACAAAACATTATTTAACAGTTTAATAAGATTAGCTGAAACTAACAATAATTTGTTTGGTAAAACTACCCACAGTTATGTATTTATTTGTTATAAAATGTAAAAACATGATAATAAATGTCATTGACAGAAATCAGAAGTTTTTAAGCTTTCAGGTTTTATCCTGGATTTGTTATCAATTTTAAACATACTATACAACTGTATATATGTTGTACTATCATGTACTATCATGTTGTTATCATTTGAAGTCATATTTTAAACTAGGCACCATTCTTATCACACGACTGGACATAGTTTCCCGGGAAAAATCCCCTGTTTCCGTGGAGATACCCCTCAAACCAGCCGTCGTCGCGGCGAAGCAGCAGGTAGACGACGTCGCCCTCCGTGAGCGAAAGGTCGCCAGGTTTGGAGGCCTCATAGCTGTACAGCGCCTCCACTGGACACATAAGAGAGTTGCATAATACAGCTATATCTATGGATATATATTTATAGATACGTATAAGCTCTCTCTATATTTATATACATATAGAGTACTATGCATATCTGTGTGTGTGTGGGGATACCTTTTTCCAGATATTGGTCAGGAGCGTCTGTGTGGTGGTCAACCGGTGGAGGGAGGGGCGGCATAAGGTCATTGAAAGCACCCAGATCGTCCAATAGGAAAGGAGGGGGCGTGGCTGGGAGCTCGAGATCTAAGAGCATAGAGGTGCTGTGAGTGACAGCAGGGATTGGCTAATAAGGTCTCTAGAGGCAGTGCTTTGACAAAAAGCAGCAAAGTCAAAAAGTTTATATTTTCAGTTGTGTTTACCCCTAATTTATAAGACTACTGCTATTAATGTTCATTGCTACTGCTACAGTGTGTAGTACTATTATTACGGATGTACACTACTACTGCCCTACTACTGTCATTGTACTGCTACTACCAGTAACTATATACAAACTAGATATGTTGGTTTTCTTACCCAAATGTTTGAGGTGAGCAGGCAAGCAAAGTTGAGTTGAGGAAGAGGAGCGTGGAAGCAGGGTGGAGGAGGAAGAGAAGGATGGAGGAGCATGGGGAGGAGGGTAGGGGGGAGGAGGGGGGATCATCACTGACAGACAGGGAGAATAGGGAGAGTGATAATCTGCATTGACACAACATGTATGGATCCACAACTAAGGACTGAAGAATCATCTGAGAAAAAAAAAGCCTAAAATGTCTTTCCTCAAGCATGCCTAGTACCCCAACATCTTCAGGAACTCCGAGAACGCCAACATCCAGATGAACTCCTAGTACCACAACATCCTAACGAACTCCTAGTAGCCCTAATACCCTTACATCCTCAAGAGCTACTATTACCCAAGCATCCTGGAGAACTAGTACCCCCCGTTCCCCAAAATCCGAAAGAACCCCTGGTGTCCCAACATCTTGGAGAACTCCTAGTACCTTGAGTATCCAAACATCCTCAATAAGTCCTAGTAGCCCCAGATCCTGAAGAACTCCTACTATCCCTAGTACCCCAACATCCCGGAGAACACCTAGTATTCTAGTACCCCAACATCGTCAAGAGCTCCTAGTACACCAAAATCCTGACGAACTTCTAATACCCTAAAATACTCTCAGTAACTCTAACATCCTTAAGAACTAACTACTCCAACATTCTAGGAAAACGTAAAACCTCCCCAAAGAACCCCTCTCCTCCTCAAGCACGACTAGAATTTCCTCAAGGACCAAGATTACCTTTAGGGCGTCCTCAACAATTCTCAAAACTCACTTACTCTTATGTTGCGTACAAACCAAACACAAACGCTCTCAATGCGCCGCGCACCCTTCCAGCTTCCAGCGGTACACGAAGCTAACGCGTAGCCCGTTTGATAGCTTGTTTGCACAAACTGTCCCCTGCCAAGGTGGCCAGGCAATGTGAGCTCAAACACATCCAACCTGTACGTTATTATGAGCAAACGTTCTGCAATATTAATATTGAGTAGCAATGTTTTGTTAAACAATATAATTATCCTTCACTGTAATGTACATTCTACATCTACATTCAACTATAAACAGACACAGCTAATGGTATCATTACTTTATCCTTTTTCTGATTCGATAACTGTCTGCAGAATGTCAGTGACAACAGGGGGCATCTCATCAAGGCTGTAGTGCCACGCCATTTTCTTGCCAAAGTTGAAATATTTCAAATTTTGCGTTTGCTGCGTCTGACGCAACTTTGCATGAATCGACTTTTCCGCAAACACACGCGCAAAAAAACGCCACGCAGAATGGCGTGGTTCCAGTCCTATCGTCGGTGCATGTATGTAATCCTGTGTGAAGAATTTGTTTCACGTTTGGTGTGAATGCAGCATTAGGAGTGCAAACGTCTCAGACACCATTATAGATAAAAGTAAATTCATCATTTTCTTTTAAGTTCTGCACTGAGTTTCTATAACATCAAAGTGAAGTCCCTTCCTCGGCTTACGTGATTGGACAGCAGGTAGGAAAAGAGAGCGAGTGTGACTGCAGCGGGATGCAGGGCTGGAGCGAACCCTCAGAGAGAGGGAACGAGCTGCAGGGGGCGAGCGACGGCGGCAACTCCTCCTCGGCAGAAGGCTCACTGAAGAAAACACGACAGAAGAAGAAACTGGAAAAAAACTGAGCGTAAAAGAGAACCAAGAGGAAAACACCAGGAAAGAAAATGACAGAAAAAAAACACAAGAGAGAGAAACACCAGAGAGGAAGTAAAAACTTAAATCTCCATCAGGTCCGTCTGCAACCTCGGCCTCTGATTTGGGGGATTGAACTCAGAAACAAGTGGAGAAGTACCGGGAACCAATGAGCTTGTGTAAAGTACTCACCACCTGACCAGTACAGCCGGGTACTGGTGAATCTGTGTGCCAGAGACACAGTACGAAACAACAGAATAGAGCAATAGAGTGTTTCCTCCACTGAGTCTGGGACACTGTGATAAACTAAAAGGCCTCTGAGCACCCAGAATACTACAATGACCTCGAGAACTTGTGAGGTGTTTGGTTTAAAACCAAACTGTGATAAAAAGTGTGATATTTCCCCGTCTTTGTTGTAAGTCTGTTACTAAGCAGAGCTGATTCTGTTCCTCCTTAATGGTCTGTAGACACATGAACACATGAATGCAAACCGTACAGACTATGCGGTACCTTCTACTTCCTGGTTGGGTTGAGGGAAAAGGGGCGGAGCTGGCAGCTCTAAGGCCTCATTGGGCATTGAAGGAAAGCCATCATCATCAGAGGGAGGAGGGGGGGATGGAGGAGGGAAGCTGCTCTCTTCCACCACTAAGGAGAAAGACGCGTGTGATGTCATCGTGATGTCACTGATTTTGACCAATGAAGGATTTGTACGTTCTACCACAAATAATGAAGAAGTTGTTTAATTACTCCTGGCTAAGCTGTGTCTCAAAGTCGCTAAGCTGCTCCTTAACGACGCATCTGTCGACCCGTCACTTCCGCTCCTTTGGCCCGTCGGCTCCTCCGAACGGAGTTCACGTCGGATCTATCCTTTGCGGCCCAGAATATCCCAGCATGCAGTGCGAGGATTTAATTTAATCAGGACGGGGGCGGGTGATCCGACAGCGCGGAAGAGTTCACTTTTAAATGTAACATTAAGTAAAAGAATTCACTCCAATATCTACCAATAGAAATGGTATAATAAAATATATATAACATCACATTTGAGTTTGAAATCGCTGAAGTTACGCGATGTAACTGATGTTGTGTTTTAGACTTTAGGACAAACTTCTCTTAGTTGTAACGTTAACTCGGTCATGCTCCCCCCCCATACAGCTCCTGACCCAGACTGACCCTCACCTGAAACCCCCCTTGGTCCATGTGCTGTTCTTATGAACATGTACCAACACACGTTTAGAACAAACACACGTCTGCCCACACTTAAGATTGCAATATTACTTTTAGCTGAAAGTAATTATAAATTAGTGAAGTATTGTACATTAACTTATCTAGTAAGTGTATCTTCCATATCTGTTTTTTCGTGTTTTAAGGGTTATTAAGCTCAGCATGGAGTGGAGATAATGTTGATGACGCAGGCAGGAAGGAGGACAGACCGTCCCATTTCAGAGAGCGTTCGGTTGGAGGACAAGTCCAGGTCTATGAAGGCCACAAGGATGCAGACTAGAGACTTTGAGACACAGCTTCTGTTACCATGATGGTGAGCCTAAATAATGGTCACGTTAACATCCAATGATATCGCTTTAAAACTCACCTGTCTCAAGGCTGAGGGAAGGAGCCGGTGGAGGAGCGTTGTAATCGGCTACAGCCTCTGAGGGAGGCTGGGGAGGTGGTGGGGGGAGCAGATTCAACAATACTCCTGGCAAATCAGGCGGGGGTGGAGGGGGCGGGGTCGAGGTATTAGTGACCTCATCATCCTGAGCTGAAAACTCATTTAGTGTAGCAAAAGACGGGGCTTCGTTCAGCAGCATGGTAATAATGTCCCCATCAGTTGGAGGTTGGCAGGCGGGGGGGATAGTGGGCGGAGCTACGGGTTTCCCAAAACTAGAGCTGAAAAAGAAATAAGTTAATATAAAGAAGTTTGTGTTTAATCTTTTTCAAAGATCTTACATTTCTCTCTTGAATATAAAATGAAAGTATTTTATCTTTAAAAGATGTTTGATATTTTTCTGCCTGATGGATTCATTTGATACTTTAATAACTTAATATTGATATATAGTAAGTTGATATTATCATTGTATATTATAGTATTGATGGATGTTAGTGTAACAGCTCCTCAGTGCTTTATTACCACTGTGTTATTACCTGCTGACAGGGGGCGCCACTGGACACTGCACAGGTTCTGGAGGTTTAGTGGACCTGCACAGACACAAACACACACACGTGCACACACACACACACACACACACACACACATATGTCCCGGTTAGAAGCGCTTTAGATGAAACAGGAAGTGGTCATTAACAGAGACAGCAGAACTTGAACCTGATGGAGGTGCCGTGTTTGCGGATTGTTCCGGTTTGGTCGGCCTGTTTCCCAGAGACCTGATGAGGGGGGGCACACACAGGATTGTGTTAATGTGTGTGTTTGTGTTTGTGAGAGAGCTTCAATAGAGTCTCTCAGGCAGCTGATTAGTCTCTCCAAACATTTTCTCACGCTCTACAAAGACTGTGTGTGTGTGTGTGTGTGTGTGTGTGTGTGCGCGTTTGTGTGTGTGTGTGTGTGTCTGTGTGGCTGTACACCAGCAGCAGAAACACACAAATTGAGCAACACACTCATGACACTCATGAATGTGTTGAGGATACATTTCCCTTATTGGTTTTCTTCTTGAGTGGAATATTCGTCCATCACTTTTCAACATGTTTCTATATTATAAATGTCATCAGTATAAATGCTGTGTTTCCCTGCAAAGCTTCAAGTTCTCACTGGACAGGTTTATAGCACTTAATATAATGTTACTGTAGTTTGTAGTGTTTTACTGTAGTTTATAATAGCTTATAATATTTTTGTAGTTTGTGTAAGTCTGGCTCAGGGGGGAGAGGGGTCGGCTACAACCCTTCTGTCCGGGAGGGGCGGCAGTTTGCAGCCCATCACCCTCTCTGCAGAGCACAGAACTAACTACAGTGGCTAGTTTATAGTACTTTACCATAGTTTGTATGAGTTTGTAGTATTTGACTGTAGTTTACAGTACTTTACTAACTAAACAAGGTCACAGCATGAATGAGGAACTTCTTCTGTTTCTGTGGTTGTTCTGCAGCCCCCATCGCTTCCTGTTAGCATCTCAGAGCAGAGACTAAGCCTCACTTCTGCTTCTCTAAATACTGCGATCAGAATACGAGAATATGGTAACTACTTCAGAAAAACCCTGTACTTGGTTTAGTACTGAAGCTCATAGTTTATCTGGAAGATCTTCCCTGCTACCCATGTTGTGTCTATGTGTATTCAGAGCCAGTGGGCAAAAGACTTTCAAAACAAGACATTTTTGTGCGTTAGCGCACATGAAGAAATTGTTGCCGTTGATGAAATAATGTGTTGACCAGATATTAACGCATTGTACATATTTATATATTAACTTCTGTAGGTGATGTACCTTCATGAGTTCAGTATTTGTACATATCTATATGTATATATACTGTATCTGCGAGTGAAGTACCTTCACGCCGTGGCCAAGGCTGTCCAGCAACTGGTAGCTGATTGGTTGACGGCTATAAGGTGGGCGGGGTTGCGAGCCAGAAGGAGGCTGCAGAGGATGGAGGATCTTGTGACTGCGAGGAACTCGTCTCACGGCCGTGAAGACACCTATCTCCCTCCTGGAAACCTTCTCCTTGTGATTCTCCACCGTCTGGAGTGTGGAGAAGAACCCCATAAGTGGAGAGGCATGGGGTGGTTTATACCTTTCATTATTTCATATTATATATTTTAATTTAAGGTAAAAACCAAAACTTAAAGATAAAGCACATTAAATAAGATAGTATTCATTAAATATGTATTTACTCTTGTAAAAACATTTAAAAGTAAACCACAAAAGAAGGAATTTAGGACTTGAAATCTAGTAGTGAACACAAAGAACAGAGGCCCCATTCATCCATTCACAAACAGACACACATGCATACACACAGAGACACACAGAGACACACGGAGACACTTAGAGACACTCAGAGAGAGACATACACACAGAGACACACAGTCTAACACTTACTAGCAGGTTTAATACAGCCTGTTGTCATGGTGACGCAGACCCACAATGAGTGGTCCCTTTAAAAACTGCTACCAGAAAGCAAATTAAAGAAATCCCACCAGCACTTAAACTACACCCCCACAATGCACCTGGCCACATCACACATAACTTTCAACAACAGTAACGCTGACACCAAGGTTTCAGTGGGCGGGTCTCACCTGACCAATGAGGTTGATGGAGGACTCCAAGTGACGCAGCTGATTGGTCTGAGCCTCCAGCAAACTCAGCATGCTATTGGCCAAAGAGTTGATCTGGTATGCCACGCTGGCCAGTGATTGAGTGGTGAAGTTCTTAGTCTCCTCCAACGCCTTCATGTCACCTGACTGGGTGTTAGCTTAGCTTAGCACAAAGGACAAAAATAGGGGGAAACTGTTGTACTACTATTAGTATTTTAAGTAGTAGTACTAATCTGTAAGTAGTTGGTGTGGCAGTAGTCGGCTACACTCAGCAGGTTGTCGTTGAAGTCGTAGTAGTACCATTAGTAGTAGTAGTAGTACTGACCTGAAGGTAGTTGCTGTGGCAGTAGTCGGCTACACTCAGCAGGTTGTCGTTAAAGTCGTAGTAGTACCATTAGTAGTAGTAGTAGTACTGACCTGAAGGTAGTTGCTGTGGCAGTAGTCGGCTACACTCAGCAGGTTGTCATTGGAGTCGTAGTAGTACCAGTAGTAGTACCAGTAGTAGTAGTAGTAGTACTGACCTGAAGGTAGTTGCTGTGGCAGTAGTCAGCTACACTCAGCAGGTTGTCATTGGAGTCGTAGTAGTACCAGTAGTAGTACCAGTAGTAGTAGTAGTAGTAGTAGTAGTACTGACCTGAAGGTAGTTGCTGTGGCAGTAGTCGGCTACACTCAGCAGGTTGTCGTTAAAGTCGTAGTAGTACCATTAGTAGTAGTAGTAGTACTGACCTGAAGGTAGTTGCTGTGGCAGTAGTCGGCTACACTCAGCAGGTTGTCATTGGAGTCGTAGTAGTACCAGTAGTAGTACCAGTAGTAGTAGTAGTAGTACTGACCTGAAGGTAGTTGCTGTGGCAGTAGTCAGCTACACTCAGCAGGTTGTCATTGGAGTCGTAGTAGTACCAGTAGTAGTACCAGTAGTAGTAGTAGTAGTACTGACCTGAAGGTAGTTGCTGTGGCAGTAGTCAGCTACACTCAGCAGGTTGTCGTGGTTTTCCAGTAGAGCTCTTCTGGCGTTTGGGGCTCCTTCCATAATCTTCATCACCTCCTCTTTAACGTTCTGGTCCTTCATCACTGATTCAGGATGTAGTTTTATGTTTCTAATTAATGTCTTTCTACGTTTCCTTCATATGAGGTTCTTCTTTCCCTTTCATATGCTTCTCTTTGTACTCACTTCTGTGTAGGTCTTGAAATAATACAACACTGCTGAATGTAGATACAGCTTAATATTTCATTACATCAGGGACATGTTGCACTTTTTTTAGCACTGACAGCTTCACAAATTTAAAGCAGTTTATGAGATATAATTTACAAATTTTTAACTGTGAAATAGTGCTTTTTCATGTTCATGTTTAACTTAGAATTCACTTTACAATACATGTGTTTGATGAAGTAAATTATCTGAATACAAAAAGAAAATTAATCATCTTCATTTTAAAATCAAAGGAGAAATGACAAAAGTTTAAAGACTCACCAGAAATATTTCAAATAGAATCTGTAGAAGTTCAAGAGGGAAAATGGAGGCTCTGATATCGCTCTCTGTCTGTCTCTCGTTTCTCTGTCCTCCTCATTCTGTAGAAACATCAACCTACAAGTCTTTTTTCTGTTTGGCACCGACCTTTAGCCAAAGATCGTCTCTCCTGCCAGAGAGGTGTCACTCCTCTTCGGCATCTTCACTACTCTTTTTTAGGCTAGTCAGTAGTAGTTGCTGTGCAAAAAACACTTAGGTGACGTTGTCAAGAGGGACAACTGCATGTAATTGGGGAGAATCAATCAAATATTTTTCAGAAAAAAAGCTTTCTTTGCGGTCCTATACCAAGAGACCGGTGGTACATACCAGAGAATCAAGGAACTAACTGAGAATAAACAGTTATTTGTATTTTGTAGACATAGTGGAGGAACTTGCAAACACATTTTAAGAAGTAGAACTGACAGAAGTTGAAACAAAATTCTCAAAATGTATTTGACATAAAATAATTCAATCTTGCAACAGTAAGCAACATTATGAGTCCCTTCTGTGCTCAGTAACTCAGAGGACAAGGCAATCCATAATATTGATTTTGCACTGATAGACTTGGACAACAGCTGCTATCAATCCAATCTTTAAATGCAGCCGTTGACCTTTGCAGGAGCCAACAGGACAGCGAGAGGCTTTAGTCTCCATGAACGAGGTCGGAGTGAGATTCCTGCCTGGGTTTCCTGTTCTGCTCAGTTTAAACCACTTCCTGTTTTACTGAGAACAACTTAATTATCGTACTTACTGCTGAGAGTAACAGTTCATACAAGAGTTGGTTCATTTATGTTTATTAAAGTTTATAATCAACACATCAAAGGAGACACGCTCTGTGATAATGGTGCTGGTAATAACACATGTTAATAACACATGTGCTGTTACTACATACCAACATTCCTCCACCCAAACTCCTTGTTATAAATATTTTATCACAAGTCTATTAATGAATATTAGTGCATATTAATGAAGAATCACAGAAAGACGCTCTATCACAATCACAGTAGAATTAAGTCCGTGGCTCGTTGCTCGGGGCAACCGGGTTCCAGGGCTGTTTGCGTGGAGCTCCATCTTTGTCCTTCTTCTCCAGAGGCTTCAGGTGGCATGTGAGCACCAGGTCTCTGACACACACAGACACAAACAACGAGCAAATTACAAGTTACAACGGTACAAATGTTCCTAATGAAACACTCACGTGTCTGTGTGCTCAGAACCTTATTCCGTATTCATGTTTAAAGAAACACCCTAATGAATGTTCTCCGTGTGTGTGGTGGATACGTCCAGGAAGTGGAGGTGTTCTCGGAGCCTGGATGCTTCCATGCTACCTGAACTGGCTGTAAGAGGAGCCTCTCTGGCTGATGGCTCTCAGCTTGGCGTCGTTCTCTCTCTCATGTCGTCGCTCGGACTCGACCGCCCCCTGCAGCTCTCTCTCCAGCGCTGAGAAGTTGATGACATCACACTCTGATCTCGCCATGATCTAATGATGACGTAAAAGGTTCAGATCTTTACACTAAATTAAACTTGTACAATAAACAAGTAGATGGGCTGATCACATGATCAAAATTAGATATTGATGGCACCTTTAATCAAACCACGAGAGCAGAACCGGACAAGATCATAAACAAGACCACAACAATTCCATTACCAGATCTGTACGAGTCCACTACTGGACCAGAACCAGACCAGTCCACACTGTCCCAGAGTGGGTCTTAAGGTTTAGTGGATATCAGGCTGACGAGTTGTGACCTAACGTTAGTTCTGGTCTGGTTTGGTACTGGTCTCCCACATGATGGATTACACTGATACTTTACTTTAGTAAAAGTACTGTTAGCATTCAGCTCATTGGCTCGGCTGCTAAAGCTAGCTGCTAACAGACCTGGCGGAGTGATCCAAACCAAACGGTTCACCTCAAGCAGCTGGCGCTCCTCGTGCTGCCGGCTGTCTTTGTCTCTGTCTCTCCCTCTCCCTCTGTCTCTGTCTCTGTCTTTGTCTCTGTCTCTGTCTTTGTCTCTGTCTCTGTCTCTGTCTCTGGGGGCTCGCGGGGTTTGGGTTTACTCACGTGGTTCCGCTGTTTCCAGCTGTGTTCAAGCTTCTCGTGGGTCACAAACAACAAACCGTCTCCCTGACGACGGGATAACGCGGCGCGCATGCGCAGTGCAAGGCAACAGCGTTCGGGTTTTAAACATAAATACATGCAGATGTGTGTATAATATATATAATATCGATGATTGAGTGATCAGCGGCTGATTGAGTGCACTTCTACGTGACTGATCCCGGTCGCAATGATCCGTGGACTCACGGTTCTGACCCAACAGACTCGTGTTAAATCTCACAGTGAGAAAGGAGACTTCCACATATGAACGGACCCGTTTTGGTGAGTGATGACGTTAAGCAGGTTGTGAGGTGACCTGGGGATGGGTATCGTATGGTTTCTTTCCGGTACCGACACTTAAAAGAAGAAAAAGCACAACACAATGATTGAAACAAAAAGTAAAGCTGTGATCCAGTCCAGTGTTTTGCTCTCAGTGAGCAGGTCGGGATGGAGGGTTTCACCACGTCCCATGTGCGGTACACGGACCCACCTCTCTGTGACCGCGGTGACGTCAAAAGCCAGCTGCAAGGAGCAGGCGGGTCCGTGGAGCTTTTTTATCATTTCTCGTTTGAAACCAAAATCGGTAAAACCGAAGTGGACGACAGTTTAACCAAAAACGAGACAGACCGACATCGTTACGTTAATCCCTCATGTGGTTTTGCCTAAAAAACAAAAACAGAAGCGTAGCCGCAAAACCGGAAGTCCGTAGATTTTCACAATAAGAGTCAACGCAATGGAACATTTGTATGCTAGAGATCCGTAACATTTGAACCACTTCCGTTTTACCGCCTTTGATTTAAAACGAGAAAATAGTTTTTTTAATGGTTTTTAGGGTAAAAGGGACAAAAGGTAAACGGACCCCGCAGCTTTCTGGGACTTTGTTAAACATATGTGGAGCAGATAAAAACTGAACGCTGCTTCTCCATGTTTAGTTCTGACTGTGGGACCAGGAAGTAGACCAGGATTAGACCAGGAAGTAGACCTGTCCCAGACGACGATAAGGCCTTGTGGTGGGTCATAAGATATCAGCAAATTTGGTCCTAAACCATTCAGTCCTTTATAAAGTAGCAGCAGGATTTTGAAGTAAATTCTATGTTTGACAGGAAACCAGTGTAAAGACCTGAGAACTAGCATGATGTGATCTACTTTCTTGGTCCTAGTGAGGACTAAAGCTGCAGCATTCTGGATCAACTATAGCTTTCTATTGACTTTTTATAGAGAGATGTAAAACACTGTTACGGTAGGTCTTAATCTGGTTAAGACATAAGTCCTCTAATCCTTGGTATATTCTTTAGTTAGGTAGATAGTAGGCTGATTTTGTAACTGAGAGCCTAAATCAGTACCTGCGCTGCCTTCTGTGAAAAGGGGTAATTTCTCCTGATGTTGTAGAGCGTGGACCTACAGGATCGTGTTGTTGCTGTAATGTTGGGAGTAAAGTGTCACCAGTGATGCCAGGACGCGTTAGTATGTCCAAACCAGTAACAAGATTAAAGTTACTTGTCCAAGTGACTGTGCGTTACTATTTTGTCATTAATCGTAAAGTATATATTTTATTTCCTGCGTCTCTGGGAGTGAAGCCACGTAGATGCGACAATAAAGGCACGTTTTCAGCATGAGGGTCCCGTCACGTGTCCATACATAGACCGAGCACGCCGCGACACAAACAACAAATGGAGGAGAGAGAGAGAGCGATGCGCATTTTCAAGTTGGAAATACAATCACTATTTTGAGTATTTGTCAGCTAACAATGGAAATATCAAGGTTCGTTGTGCACTGTGTGCTGGTGGAGACAAAGTGCAGCCAGTGTTTCCCTACCATTATAACACTTTTTTCTGGTGTTCGGCAAAAGTGTTGGAAGTGCAGAGTTGAAATCACACTGCAAAAAGATTCAGCTCTTACAGAGTCAATTGTACGAAAGAGTTGGGAGTCATTATCCAGTGTCAAGATCAGTTAAATTAACTCTTTGTTAGGATTGAAATGTACAGTATCAGTATCATGTTTCAGGCTTAACCTCATGTAATATGGTGTATGGATTGGTGAGGGTGCGCCAGGAACCACAGGGTTGTTGCTTTGAACCCTGACTTACCCATGTTCCATGTCAAAGTGTCCCTGAGCAATACACCTAACCCTGAACTGCTCCGTAGGCTAAAATGTAAACTCCATGTGTTAGAAATGCAATGTAAGTTACTTAAGCTAAATTACGTTGAATTCAACACTGTGTGTTGATTTAACACTGACAAGATTGGGACAAAAGAAACACCAGCACCAGTTAAAATTGAATCTCACAGAGTAAATTTTACTCTCTGAAACTTGCTGTGTACCAGCAGACAGACCACCGCCCGCCGCCAGAGTGCGTCCGGTCCACCGGGTGACAGCCGTGGCGTCAGCGACCCGTCTGCCGTTCGGCAGATGCTGAATGTAACTAATAAAGTAACTTGTAATCTAACTTAGTTCCTTTTAAAATCAAGTAATATGTAAAGTAACTAAGTTACTTTTTAAAGGAGTAATCGGTAATCCCATTACTTTTTCAAAGTAACTGAGGCAACACTGAGTGTCACACCGAGGTTAATAGCGGTCAATGTCGGCGTTAACAGTTGCCAAAGTTACAGTCAGGTCCTGGGTATGAGAACATTTTCCCAGAAAGAAAAGTAGTTCAGTCTTGATCGTGATCTTCAGGTGGTGAGCGGACCTCCACTGAGAGATGTCAGTGAGACAGGCAGAGATCTGTGCAGCCACCTGAGTGCCCGAGTGAGGGAAGGAGAGAATTCGTTGGGTGTCATCAGCATATATATATATATATATATATATATATATATATATATATATATATATATATATATATATATATGTGTACAAGTCTAGTTATAGTCGAATATATTTATATCTCATGTGTATTCCACAAAGCGTCCCCGGGTCAGGCTGCTCTCTGCGGGCTGAGATGAGGTGACCGCCCGGTGTGGAGGTCTGACAGTCCCGTTAAGAATGCCTCACATCTCCCAAATCCTTGAGCTCATTGTTAAGGAATCAGGAAACGTTTATTGCCATAGTATGTCAGAAATACATGGAATTTGACTTGGCGGTTGGTGCATGACGGTAGACAGTACAATAATGGGCAACAGACAATGCGGTGCAGAAATGAGTATATAAATGTATCCTATGGGTTAGTACGCTAAAGCAATGGGTTACTAAGTTAAGAAAAAAATATACAATTAAAAATAAAGATAAAGTGCACCAACTAACAGAAAGTCCAATGACCACAGAAATGTTGCTTCAACTTCTACAGTGAAAAAAATACATTCCGTGACTTAAGTTTTGACTTACAGTTTATTTTCCTCTGCCATTGTTGCCTGTTGCTGAGCTGAAAGACATTTTGGGATATTTGGCTCTAATGTGGGAGTCTGTTTCAATGTATTCTGGGTCAAATGGACGGGGCGAGTCAAATCCAAAAACATTTTGACCATTCTCGGCATGATGCAGATTTTTAATTGGGACAAAATTTGGGCTTTTACTGATGACCTTTCACAAGTCCATGAGGGCACAAGGCCTTGAGGACAGAAGGCCCCAGGAACACAAGCCCACAAGAAGACAAGCCCACAAGAAGACAAGGACACAAGGACACGTCCAGACAAGAACGCATATTGAGAAACAGCTTTGGTTTCTCATTTGTACATATTGTACAATATTGGTGAAAAACAATAAAACTTGCTTGACTTTTGAACTCCTCTTTATTGATTCATCATTTATTGATTCAAATGTTTTTTGGTTTGGTTACTTGCCACATGAAGACAGAGAGAAGCTACATCAGGAAAAAACCACTGAACACAGATCAGATCCTTTTTGCTTCATCTGTTTATCTTCCACATTTACTTTGTCCCATATCTGTAATACTTATATATCAATACTATAAAACATACATCACAGATTATAATTTCTAGAATTCACCCGACAAACCAGAAGTGTTAAACCAGAAGATTAAACATTTTACAAAACAAACACATTTCCAATGTATGTGTTGAAGCCACTGGGGCAAACTGGGGGAAAATGAATGGCCTCGTGTTCTGTGCTCCATATACAATTATTAATGCAAATCCTTGCATTACGTTGCATTTGCTCGTTACAGGCGCCACCTTGTTGACACCTGCGACACGGTCAAAACTGTCTGCTTCCCATCCACACCTGTTCTCATTAGCAGGCACTTACTTATTTGCATTTTACTGGAAATGTGCCCCCCTAAGTTCAAATGTAGCAACTGCCTGTCCCAATTCACTAGGTGTTTCCCTCAAGATCAACAAAAGCAACAAAACCTGCATTATGGCTCCAACAAAGTCAGTATACCAAATCAATATTCTTAATAGAATTTAATGAAACACTTTGATTAAACCTCCGGCTCTCTCAAATAGGTAGATCCAGGATGTGTTTAGCCTAGCTTACCATCCTAAGGGCTTCTTCTGCTCTAGTGTTTTTATTCTTATGACAACATGAATGATTATGTCTTAAATATGAATCATTCAGATTCATTTCGAACTTAAAACACAAACTTAAAGTCGACATATAGTAACATAGTTGAGAAACATTACTTTTATGTTTTGCCAGGCTTGTAGTGATTGTACTGATGAATTGAATCTTTAATTAGAACACTTTATGAACAAATAATGTTTAAGATTAAACTGCAGTGTTTGCCTCTTAAAGGAGACAGTGTTCATTCACACGCATGAACATAGACTTATTGAAGTCAAGGCTTCACGTCTTAAAGCTGCATTCTGTGTAGTGACCAGCAGGGGGCGACTCCTCTAGTCCCATAGAATGAGAAAATTATTTTACTTCTCTCTTGATTTATTCCCTCAGTAAACATTGTGAACATGAGTTTATGGCCTCAATCTCTAGTTTCAAGTCTTCTTCAATACAGCATGATGTTCATTTAGTAAATGATGTCCATGTAGAGTCAAACCGACCATAAGCCAAGGGTTGCTTTAGGGCGGGGCTACACGCTGACAGGTCTCTACCAGTCCATAGAGCAGATTTACATTAAGGCTGCGCGCTGATTGAATTGTTATTATGGAGACGGTATAGACGTCCTGGTCGACCTGTATTGAGATCATTGTTTCCTCTACAGCTTCAAAACCCTTTGAATTTACATATCAACAAAATGTATTACAAGGATGAGGTGATGTTTGTGTCCAAAGAATCCTGAACAGATTTAAAGAGTATTTAAAGTTTTTAGAACATTTTAGAACAGTTTATCCTCAAAGTAAGGTATTCTGCTCAGAGCTTCAGTGTTTCTAAGTTAGTGAGTTTTGGTTGTTTTGGTTAAAGTGTCCAATTTAGATGGTTTCGCTCAGGTCCTATCAGGTGCAGTAGGTAGGGAGGGAGGAACCTGGTGAACCACGTCTTGAATTCAGGTCCCGGAGATCTAAAACGTTCTTCGAAGATGTGGACTTTGTTGGAAAGGTTCTTGCTCTAATGTAAGATGTAAATATGTTTCACAGGGTTTAAAAAGTGGAGCCAGACTGCTTTCAGAATATCAGGGTAGTAAGCAGGGTTTCAAGTTGCATACTCAAAGTACTTGGTCAGAAAGGAGGTGATCACCAGGTTCAAAATCTTTGGAAGAACCTCAGCAAGTGTCCTGGTATTTGGGGGGGCTTGCAAGAGGTCTGAGGGTTCAGGGGAGTGTTCCACAGGACATCCAGGAAGTTCCAGAAGAGCTCCAGAAGGCTCCAAAGGAGCCCCAGGAGGTCCAGGAGGTCCAGAGAAGCTTCAGGATGTTCCATAGGGTCCTAAAAGATTTCAGAGGAGCTCCAGGAGCTTTCCCTAGCTCTCTGAGAAGACAGTTTGGAACTCGTTAAGCATGAGTTCAACTATCTGACTCTGGAACACCATGTGGATTGTCATGCTGGATGACTCAGTCTGGGGGCGGAGCAACGTGGGGCCGAATACGATGGCGACGCTCTGTACCGACATCCTGTTGGATTCTTTGTGCTCGACCACCCTGAAGAGAGACAAATAGACACCTGTTGAACTCACAGGATCAGGAGACCTACATGAGTGAAAGGGTCCCACTCCCAAACACCCCAGGTCATCATCGACACCTCCAAAGAGGGGATGTCAGCGCTACTCACCTGCGCAGGTGTTTGAACAGCAGCTCCATGGTGTCGTGGTTCGGCAGCGGTAGGGATCGGACCAGGTCCTTCATATAAGAGACTCTCAGGCTGTAGTCCTGGACCTCTGCAAGAACACAAGCAATAGCAACTTACTAGTTGTACTGATCTTACTGGTGTTACTTGTTTAAGTGTCCCCAGGTCTTAGTGGTCTTACTGGTCTAGATGTTCACTGGTTTTAGAGGTCGTAGTGGTCTAGATCAGAGGTCCCCAACCATCGGGCTGCGCACCGGTACCACATCAGAAAAATAATACTTTTTTTTGGAAAAAAATATTTATTTTGAAAATTGACCGAAATCTCTCCTAATTACGTGCACTTGTCCATCTTGACCTATTTCTCAAGCATCCCCCCCCTACACACCCGCCCATCGGCCGGTCATTTCGTTGCGTTTATCTGCCACACCTTCAAGATTGGTCCGTGAAATATTGTCTAACTATTTATTGTCCGTGAGGCAAAAAATGTTGCAGACCACTGGTCTAGATGTCCAATGGTCTTAATTGTCTTGTGCTGCTTTCACACCAACACTTTACTCGCACAAGTTTTCTCACCCAACTAGTTATAGTTAATTCACCCCGGTCTCCTTTTCATGAAGTATATTCATGGTATTGCAGCAGGACGGCGGTGAGGACAAGTTGGTGAATTTTTGCTGATTTTGCGTCCTGTAACCCTCCCCAACCATTTGCGTCTGTGCATTGACTTTGCATAGAATCTACTTGCGCGGATGATTTACTTCACTTTTGGTTTGAACGCAGCATTAGTCATCTAGATGTTCACATATCTATTATTGGTCTTAGAGGTCTAGATGTAGCCAAGTCTTAGTAGTCTTAGTCGTATCAGTCTCTGATGGACCACATGTGTACTGACGGATGGCTGCGATGAACTTGTCAAAGCAGCTGAAGGGAAACAGGGGTTCTGGAAGCTCCCTCAAGAAAAGCTTCAGAGCTCCAGTGATCACATGGATCTCCTCCCACTGTCCGTCCTCCAGATCCAACTGCTCCTCTGCAAGGGCAACAAGGACAACAGGTCAACAAGGGGGGGCAACGGGTCAACAGGGCCACCATTTTAACAAGGACAACAGGTCAACAGGGTGAAGATGTCAACGGGTCAATCAAGATCAACCGGGTCAGCAAGATCAACAGGGTCAACAAGGGCACAGCCCAGTAGGTAAAAAAGGTCAAGGTCAAAAGATACAAGAGATTGAAAGAAGGATGGACAAAAGAACAGACAGACAGAGAGACAGGCAGACAGTTACCATGATCAGCTTTATGTCTCAGTTTCTGGATCACAGCCAAGTTTCCACTAACTCTGTAGATTCCGTCCACATCCAGACCTGAACACAAACACACAGTTACACCTGATCAGTGTGTGTGTGTGTGTGTGTGTGTGTGTGTGTGTGTGTGTGTGTGTGTCTGTGTACCTCTCCTCTCCACAGTCCTGATACACTTCTCCATGAACTTCGGGGTGGTGTTGTTCTCTCGGTGACAGAGAGTATCCAGGTGACAGCCAAAGACGTTGTCTGGACAACAAACAAGCGACGGCTTTGAGAATTTCATGTTGGCGGGGCGTGTTAGCCTGGCAACAGCCTCTTAGCATTGGGTTACCTCGGATGTATCCCTTCTCCTTGACGCTCTGCAGCGTTGGCCTCCGTTGGAGGAAACGCCGGAGTTTGGTTCGAACATGCCGTTGTTCTGAGTCAACTATTCCAGAGGATGTCCTGCTTGCTGAGACACCACAGAAGAAGAAGTGGAGGGGTAGGGAGTCATCAAAAATATCTGTAAACCTTTTCCTCATAATATTTTGAAAAAACTAAAATTTAAACCATGAACCATATGGATACAAGCTTGTGTTCTGCTGTGTTGGAATTCCTCAAATGGGAGGTTTGGTTTGAAGACAGCATGTTTTCAGTGTGTCTCATTGTTAACATTGTAAAAACATCTTAGTCTTTAGAAAATAAATAAAGCCTGCTCTACTTTGTGGACTCACTTGTCCTCTTCCTGTCTTTGTCCTCTTTGTCTGAAGCAGCTTCGTCCTCATCCTCTGACACATGATCCTGCTCCTGAAAAATGACACCACCCTCATTAGCAGCTGAACCCAGATCCGTCAGATATGTGATGTCACAGTGTTGTGGTTACCAGCTGTCTGATGGTGTCCTGCATCACCTTCAGCCAATCACTGATGATGCTCTCGGTGTCGTACTGCATCAGATACTCGCAGCCCTGACGAGTTTTCAGCTTCACGGGTACACAAACACACAGACTTTACTACAGCAAATGATAACACTTGTCTCCACTCTTTCCAATACAATCTCAGGGCATCCAATCAGGATCCAACTCTGCATTGCTTAGCAACCATTTGAAGACATTAAATCAAAGATGTTGTTATGGATGTAAAAAACTGATCAAGAAGTAGGAACGAGGAATTAGACAAAAGTTGACCAGGCCAGCGGCATACCTCGAGGACGTTCTTCTTAGAGGACTTGTCCCTGGTCGCCCGGCTCACCGAGGCTCCTCTCAGTTCCACGGTGTACTCTGGAACAATCTGTGATGTTTTACTCTGGAGAAACAGCAAGTAATCAGAATCAGAAGCTGTTTATAGCCACGTTTTAATTTTTCATGGTGGATGGTGCAATACATTTTTTTAGAAATCATTTTATTCTTTAAGACGGGGGGTGCGCGCTGAAGGTCCGGACGGTACAGCCGACAGCGCAACTGGCACCCGGTAGGCCATACCCACTCTGGACTCTCCGGCGGGCCAGATGTTTGACATATGTGATCTAAATGATTGCAGTTTATATAATCAGTGCTACTGGGTGAGTGACTGGTTCGTACTGCGTTCACAGTTGTAGCTGACTTGGGGTCTTTGTGGAAGGTTAGGATCCCACCATGGAGGACGGTCCAGGACTGACTCCAGTTCTTCCTGTCAAAAACAATAACAGGGATTACATCTGTAAATGATATGATGGAAACATTTGCAATGCAAGAGTTTAAATGGTAGGATTTTGAATCTCACCTGATCTTTTTACCGTGATCGACTACTTTGGTCTTATTCATGATTCCTGCTTTCTCCAAATGATGGCCCTGTAAAGACAGACAGGCAGAGAGACACGAGAGACAGGTTTCTTTAAACCTGCAGGTCCACTTGGTAATGTAACTCCTGTGTAAACATGGGCGTGGTGATTGTGAGTGTGTGTGTGTTTTTGTGTGTCTTTGTAGCTGTTGTATGTTGGGTGAAACATCTTTCCATGGTTTAGAAATTAAACCTTTGTGTCCCAGTCAGGAAAACACACGTATCCATCTCAGTTGATCCCCCCCCCCCTCCCATCCAACACCAACTACTACTTCAGCAGCCAATCAGGACGCAGGACCTACATGATGCTGCTGGGAACCTTCACTCCGGTCTGAGAGGTTCCTCTTCAGTTTGTGTGAATGCGAGAGCTTGACGGAGAACAGGATGAATCAATGAAATGATCAATCAATGCATGAATTAATAATGAGTGGATGAACAAAGAATAGATAAAGAATGGATAATGAATGAATAAATAATGAATGGATGAATAATGAATGAAGGAAAAGGGAGGGGGCTTAAACACATTGTGAGAAGCGTGTACCTGAGGACTGTCAGGGGAGGGTCTCCTATTAGACATCTCGTTGATCTCAGAGACGTTCCTTCTGTGGCTGTGAATGAAGGTCTGAAGCAAGAAGTTATTATCCAGTAATATTTATACATTATCGATAGATGTTATTCTCGATTGAAGTTATTCTCTATTTTTTTATTTTTATTTATTAGTTCCTGTTATCATTTACTGATTTTGAGTTATTGTCTGTGGATATTAATGTCTATTCATCTTAAGTTATTATCTGTTGTAATGTTGGTCGGAATCACCTCTTCAGCGACGGCTTGTCTCCAGTTTTTCCCCTCTGAAGTTGTTTCCTCCTCAGAAACTCCATTTCCTATCATCCGTTGGGGCACAGGAGATACCTAGAACAATTAATGGATTAATATATTTATTAGAGTCAAAGATGAAGCACAATATGCAGGATGTGTGGATTTATAACCTGCTGCGGTCTGATTTCATCTTTCGGGTCCAGCTGAGCTCTGGGAATCAAACACACGAGCTGCTGAGGATTCTGGGAAAAACATCAAAGTTAGTGGTGTCTTCACATAGTAAAATTTGTCTCTGTGTTTCTAAGTGTTTGTGTATTGTTACCGTCGTGAAGACCTCGTTGTTGTCATCCTGTACCTGAGGTGGATAATCTTCTTTAGGCAGTGGAGGCTTCAGATATAAGCCGGAATAAAGAAAGAAGTTTTAGTCTTAGATTTATCACACTGATCAGGTGATAAATCGTAATATTATAAACTGTTGTTCATTAGTATTGATTTGGTTCTTATTTGTTGTCATGACATGTGTGATTTAAGTCTGGACTGTCATACCGGCCTGTCGGCTGGGGCTGCTGGGAGGGGGGCGGGTGGTGGCGGCTCCGGGGCGGCCCACGATGTAGTTCCCGAGGATGGGTTGTGGTAGTAGAACTTCCCGGAGGCTTCGTCAACCAGCTGCTCCCAACCAGCAGAACCCTGACAGGAAGCAGCAGGGGGGTATTACACAAAACCAGGTTATCCTGGATTAATTCACCTCTGACTTGGTTGCACGAAAGCAGGTTGAATTAAACCCGGCCAAGTAACCATGGCGATTTATTCTTTGCAGCTTTCAGCCAGGCTAAGATTAATCCTAGAGTCTCATGTGTTAAATCATCCGCCGCTCTGATCCCAAACAAACTGTCTTTAACAGATGAGGGCAATATACAAAGTCCATTCACCATGTTTCTTCCTGCTCCTTGGTGCCCATTTCTGAACCATGTGTTGGATGAAGAAGCTCTGATACTGAGACGTGCTTTCAGAAGTGAGAGGGTGTTTGGGGACAGATGGACCAGCACGAAGCTCTCATCATCCCACAGATGCTCTGTATGGCACTGAGCTTTTTATATGACGAACCTGTAAATAAAGCCACTATTACTGTCTTCTGACAGTACCGGTTCGAATTCCGGCTGCCCCATGTGCCACGTCGAAGTGTCCCTGAGCAAGACACCTAACCCCTAATTGCTCCCCAGGCAAAATGTAATGCATGGGTTATAATGCAATGTCGCTTTGGATAAAAGGGTCAGCTAAATAACATGCAATGTAATGTGAGCAGGCATCTCCATATACCATCTACCCAACCTACATGGGTTTTAAATGAGGCCTCATCTTTAGGGTAAATTTCCAGAGGACCATTAATTCCCCCTGCTCACTTATAAGGCAAAATATAGGCCAAATATTAATTTATTTTTTTATATTTTATTTATATAGTGCTTGCCATGTTAGGCTACTCAAAGACACTTTACAGTAAAACCAGCACATTTAGCACATAAAGACAGATACAGGAATAAAACCAACATATAAAACAATTAAAAGAATTAAAAAGGAGTGTTCAACATTCCTAGTAAGTAGATATTTTTGTCTGCCAGGCTTTTTCTCTGTTTAATTATAGCTGCCATATTTCCTTCTTTTGCATATTGCATGATATATGCTTCACCCCCTTATATATTTGATCAGTTGCTACTCAGCGAGTGAGAAAAATGCTGCGCGGCGTATTCTCAATTTCTGCATCAGTAAATCTGTGATGGACACCGTGGTCTTTTGAAGAAAGCCGTGGACGTGCACTGATCCAAGCTATGTGCACCTAGATTGACTTGGCTCCCCCTTCTCAGCCCGGTTCGACAAACGTGCAACTGATTAAGATCACAATAAGTCAAGCTGCGCTATCTTGGATTTCTTTATTCTACTTTTGTGCAATAGCCCGCAGGTGTTACTTTACAAAAACAGTAATAAAATGATAATAATAACAACCAGGTACCTGAGAGGAGGCGGGGGAGAGCACAGCACCCCCGTCGCTAGACTTGGACCGGTCCAACTCTCCTTCCAACGAGGGAGGAAGGTCTTTGGGGTTGGACCAGGTGGTCTGTCTGGTTACTGGGTGGAAGTAGAACTCTTGTCCGCTGTCCTGGTCGATGTGAACCTGTGAACATAAACAACGGGTAAAGTTGATTCTTTCTCAACCTTTCAACACTATTAATAGTCATATATATATATATATATTTTTTTTTTCACATACATTTGTTAAACCTATCAGAGGTCACTTTACCTGCCAGCCGTCCTGTGGGCTGAGGGGGGAGGCGGGGCTTATCATACAGGAGGAGACGGAGGAGGACGGGATGGAGGGGGTCAGGTCAGGAGGAGGTGACGAGGGGAAGGCGGGGTCAGAGATGGAGATCTGGGGGAGGTTTGTTTTCTTTATGGAGGAGATGTTGGCGTAGATGGGCGACTTTGGATGGAACGAGTCAACAATCTTCAGAGACAGAACAGTAGATCAATTCAGCAATCAACAATCAACGGATAAATGAATTATTCGACCGTCAGAATAATGTTGATGATGGATTTGGTTCTCTTCAGGATGTTCTCTTCTCACAAAGACTAACAGTCTATTTCTAAGTGAAAGGGAGGGAACAGGAAGTCCTCCTTTCATGTTCTAATAACACACACAGACCCACACACATCATACACACAGGCACATATAAACACACATAAACAAAGGTGACTCAGGACAGACCAGGTAAACCCAAGTGTGTAGTGCGGGTTACTGGGGGAGGCCCCGGTCCAAAGGTTTTTCAACTCACACCTCTGGCGGAGCTTCGCTCACATTCCTGTGGAGGTAGGGGAGATTGAACCAGAGTGGTGTAGGTTCAAAACTTCCATTTCTGAAGCTGCGGGAAGTGAGTTGTGGCCTCAAGGTCTTAGGCCCATCAAGGGGTGGTAACCCTCAAACCCTGTGGTGGACACCGGTGGTCAGGGAAGCCGCCCGACTGAAGAAGAAGGCCTTCCGGGTCTTGATATCCAGTGGGACTCCGGAGGCAGTCGCATTGTACCGACAGGCTCGAAGGGCAGCAGCCTCTCCCCTCGAAGGGCAGCAGCCTCTCCCGTGATAGAGGCAAAGCAGCGAGTATAGTAGCAGTTCGGGGTAACTATGAAGAAGGACTTTTGGTCGGCACCAAAGTGCTTCTGGAAGACCATCCGGGCACCACAGAAGAAGAAAACATCCAAGCTGTGTACGGTAAGGATGGGACACTGTTGACCGCGACTGAGGAGGTTATCGGGCTTTGGAAGGAACACTATGAGGAACTCCTGAAACCAACTACTACGCCCTCTTTGGTAGAAATCTAGCTGGAGGCGGAAGAGGGATTATCGTCAATTTCCCTGGTGGAGGTCACTGAGGTAGTCAAATAACTCCGCATTGGCAAAGCCCCGGGGATTGATGAGATTCGTCCAGAAATGCTAAAAGCAATGGGTGTTGGGGGGTTGTCTTGGATGACATGTTGACATTCAACATTGCGTGGAAGTCTGGGACAGGGCCAAAAGAATGGCAGACCGGGGCGGTGGTACCTCTCTTCAAAAAGGGGGACCAGAGAGTGAAAAAATGTGGGAGGTGCTGCGGGAGTACAGGGTGAGGAGGTCCTTACTTGGGGCCATCCAATGCCTCTACGCCCGAAGCGAGGGCTGTGTTCGGGTGCTCGGCAGTAAGTCAGAGTCGTTTCCGGTGGGGGTTGGCCGGGTTGCGCCTTATCACTTATATTTGTGGTTTTCATGGACAGGATATCGAGGCATAGTCGGGGGAAGGAGGGTCCACAGTTTGGGGGGCTGCGGATTTCATCACTGCTTTTGGCAGAAAATGTGGTCCTGATGGCATCCTCGGTCTGCGGCCTCCAACTCTCACTGGAGCGGTTCGCAGCCGAGTGTGAAGCACCTCCAAATCTGAGGCCATGGTTCTCAGCAGGAAGCCGATGGATTGCCTACTCCGGGTAGGGAATGTGTCCTTACCCCAAGGGACCTTAGGGTCTTGTTTACGAGTGAGGGGACCTTAGGGTCTTGTTTACGAGTGAGGGGAAATGGAGTGTGAGCTTGGTTGGAGAATCGGAGCAGCGGGGGCGGTATTGCACGTGCTTTACCCCACCATTGTGACGAAAAGAAAGCTGAGCCGAAAGGCAAAGCTTTCGATCTACCGGTCAATCTTCATTCCTACCCTCACCTATGGTCATGAAGGATGGGTCATGACCGAAAGAACTAGGTAACAGCTACAATCGGACAAAATGGGTTTCCTCAGGAGAGTGGCTGGCGTCTCCCTTAGAGATAGGGTGAGAAGCTCAGCCATTCGTGAGGAGCTCGGAGTAGAGCCGCTGCTCCTTTGCGTTGAAATGAGCCAGTTGAGATGGTTTGGACATCAGGTAAGGATGCCTCCTGTGCGCCTCCCTTGGGAGGTGTTCCAGGCGCGTCCAGCTGGGAAGTGGGCCCGGGGAAGACCCAGGACTAGGTGGACAGATTATATCTCTGCACTGGCCTGGGAAAGCCTTGGGATCCCCCGTCTGAGCTGGAAGATGTGGCCCGGGAAAGGAAAGTCTTTCTTTTTGTGATGTATATGTATTATTTTATGTTTTGACACTTAGGCGAGAATAAGTTATAAAAAACATCCCTAACATGACTATAATTAACCTTATTCACATGAATATTATTTTTCATCATACTGGCCATTATTATTAGTGAGACGATCGCTATTATTATTAACATGATTATTATTACTAATTACATTGTTTCCATTAACATGATTATTATTAATATGAACATTGTTAAGATCATTATTATTGACATTATTCTTTTTGACAAAAGTTATTAGTATTATTATTATTAACATGATTATTATCCAAATGACTAACATGGATAATATTAATGTTAACAGTTAGAGCATTTTAGTCTCAAATGTGATCCATCCACCTGCATTTGTATCTAAATATTCTCATGAACATCATCATCAGTGTTTCTGTTTTAAACCTGTTTCAACACAGCATAAGATTCCTCTGAGGTCAAAGGTCAGAGGTCACACTAACCTGAACACGTTGCTCTTTAGGATCCACAAGCTTGATTATTTTTAACATTCTGAAACCAGTCACCAAAAGTTTAGATCAGGGCTTGAGCACTTCCAAAATGCCGATCTCCGTTTGTCTGCCGTCAAATTCTATCCAACATCAAACACAATATTTTGTGATTTGTCAGCAAGTGAAGCTGTTTCATGTCGTCAGCTGCAGCTCTGGATCCTGATGTATCGGGTTCAGAACAAGTCCATTATGCAGTGAACTAAATAATAATCAATTACTGATCTAACATCAGTTCTGTCTCCTGCTGGTCGACACTGACAATAACTACAGGAACAGGAAGCCCTGAACACCTCGCGAGGTTTCTACACTCCCCCTTTATCACATCTTCCTGTCCGACCCTGAACACATCCTGCAGGCTATGACATCACCTCGTCCTGCCGACGTCACACATCCTGCTGTGACATCACCAGACCCACAAAGAGTATGACACGCCCCCCACCCCGTTTTAAAGAAAGACGAAAAGCACAGTAATTTGATTTTAAAAATGGTACAATTGATTCAATTTAGATTTACTTATTTCATGACTGAAAACTCTCACCAAAGCATCAGAGCCATAGTTGTCTAGATGGAACACCTACCTGTGAAGGGGGCGGGTCCTGTGAATGAGGCACTGCAGGACTTCCTCCCACCAGAGCCTCCAGGTCCAGGTTAAGGTCCTGTATGGATTCATAGATGTGGTTTGAATCCTCCTCCTTTACAGGATCCTCTTCACTGCTGCTCTCCTCCACACAAAGCTCCTCCTCCAGATCCTCCTCCTCTGTCGAGGACTCCCGGTTGTCACAGCGACCTGTGGATGGAAAGGAGGCTTCGTAGTGTGGGTGGGCCAGCGGGACCACCGGCGTCTCCACGGCAATGGGCTGGGTCTGGGTTCTAGGTGAGGGCACCGGGTCTGCTGGACTGAAACTGGGAGCTCTATGTTTGTCAGAGTCTCGGTGATCCTCCGCAAACCCCGGAAGGTGTTTCTTGTCAGCCAAGTTTGTAGTTCCGGTTTTGGCAGCATCAGCAGGGGGTGTGCTGGAATGCCGCGGTACTGACAAAAAAGACGTTTCAGGAGAGTCGAGTGGGAACCCAAAAGTGGACATGCGGTTCTCAGTCTTGCGGTTTTGTTTGGGTTCAGGTCTGAGTCGGATCATCACGTCATCCCCTGGTTGGGTTCTGAACTCTTCCAGAGTCTTTGGGACTGGGACTGGAACTGGAACCGGAACCGGAACCACCACAGGAAGCAGTACAAGTTCAGGACTGGGTGGGTCGAAGTCTAGAGGCGAGTGGAACTCAGTCGGCAGCTCTTTCACGTACTTGGCAGGGATGTAAAATGACTTGGAGCTCTGGTCCCTCTGGACCTGCCACCAGTGGTTGTTTGTCTTAGCCAGCAGGATGTAGCGCTCGTTGGGTTTGATGGAGATTGTGGTACCGTCCCGCCCCTGGTACTCATAGTCAAACTCCACCAAGACCAGACCCAGACCTGGACCGGAGGATCAGAGGAAATAATGAAATGAGTCCAAGATGCTAATGCAAACCAAATGCTAACGACAATGAAAACAGGACTCACCTCTAGCGAGCATGGAGGAAGCTGTTGCCATTGTGATGGTTCAGGGCCAACCCCCCTTTGGTAGATGAGAAAGTGACTGAAGGTGAGGTATCAAAGGTCACATGGGATCATTAGCCCCCTGAAAGTGAGAAATAGCGTCAGTAGTTCAGTATTCAGAGTAATGCTGTCCACTTCGACCGGACACGGGCCACTGATCGGGCCGATGATCGGTCCGGCTGACGGGAGAGGTTTGCGCGTTGACGGTCCGAACGGAAAATGGCCGACGGGGGGGGGTAAGCGCTGCCGATCCGACCAGTGAACGGTATGGCCGACGGTTCACTGACTGATGGTGACAGCTGTCACCCGGCGTACGCACTCCAGCGGCGGGCCGCGAGTTTGACATATGTGGTGTAAAACATTAAAAATACTCTATGTACCTCTGAGATGTAGTACCATCAAACACAGCAACGTGAAAGTTTAAATATTTCAACTTTCAAGTTTGCTGCATTTGATGCGACTTTTCCTGAAATTGCATTGACTTGTTGCAAACTCAAAGCTCCAGTCTCTTCACGTTTGTGCAGACTCGTTTGGTGTGAATGTGGCATTACAGTTGTGACATACAATTACGCACAATAACCAGATGCACAGTGTTTAGTCTAGGTAGTAGCAGAATGCTAATTTACAATACCTGTCCACAAGAGGCTTTTTTAAGGGAAAAAGAGAGAATAATATAGTACAATAAGTACACATATAAACACATACACACCGATGTAATGCTTCTATTAAAAACATTCAAATTGTGTTTCATAGTTTTAGGACTGATTGTCCAAATGAGATCTTGGGCATAGCAATACAACATTTACCATTGCCTGAGACTGTGCGTTCACTCTACTGGTGTAGTACAGTATAAAGTACAATATGTATCTTTGTGATAAAGTACAAAAAGTAAGTAACACATAAAGGAAATAATATAGGAAAGTAAAAGTACAATAAATTGTTATATACATAATCAGATCATACTGTATTTATGATCGGTTAGCTATTGATTACTTATTGATCGGCACTCTATTAAAAAGAAATTAGAATATTAAAATACTGATCAGCTGTGATTCTGTGATCCTGTACAGAAATAGTGCTCCAGTACTCTGTAACATTCCACTAGTACTACAATTTGTATACAGATATTAGTTTAAATATTGATTATAGTGAGGCTTCTGATCTGCTCAGAGTTGTTACAAAAGACCACTTGAGACGGAGACACACAAAAGAAGAGTTTGGTTTCTTCCTGTCAGAAAAAGTCAAACTAAAGTGAGCTCCTCCCGCAGCTAGAGCTAATGCTAAAGCTAATGCTAATGCTGAAGCTAATGCTTATTCCCCACGACTTCTATAGATTAGGTTTTCTTACTGAAATGTTGCGCAATTGGATTTTTTTCACACATAAGAGACCTGTGTCCCAGCACACACAATACATGCAGTACACACACTGTAAACCCACAGTACACACCAGTACTCAAAGTACTCTTACTCCAGTCGTACAACAGGTGGGACTCACCTTTCTATTACACTTTTCTCTCTTTCTGCCATCAAAGTTCCAAGTTCAAAGACTTAAAGGGCTTCCAGGAAATCAAGAGGATATTCGAGAGGCTCCTCAGAGAGACGACACTCACCGGCTCTCTCGCTCTCTCTCACTCACTCACTAGACTCCGCCCAGTCACCAGGTAGAGGGGCGGGCTTAACTCTGACATAACCTGCACAGGTGGAAACCTGCAGACTTTGCATCAGATTACTTCTGCACTTTACGCTGAAAGATGCAGAGGCAGGAAATGAATCTATTCAGACTAGACTAACTCAGGTAGTCTGTACAGTATATATATTTTTAATACGTGTAGATGAAATCCAGCGTTCTGATTGGTTGAGAGTGAGTCATGGGGTGCATTATTCAGCCATAATGTACAGTAGCTGTTCACATTGACCCATTGTTCCATATCACTGCACTCAAAGTAACCCGGTAGATTTTGCGCGACCGTTAGTTGAGATTTTAGCTTTTAGTTCGGTGGCGATCGTCGAAAAAAAAACGTAAATCCCCCAAATGATGGTTTTGAGGCAACGTGAGCTTTCACAAGCGGACATTAAGGTGACGTCATGATGTGAATGAATGAGATGGTGAGGGACCCGACGCTGTTTACGTGCACGTAGGGGACTATTTGTCTCTGGACTGATGACATGTGACACAAAACGGTTGGTGGCTGCAACTATTTTATCAAATCAAATCAAATTTATTTATATAGCGCTTTACAACAACCAGCAGGCATCCAAAGTGCTTCATGCTGAAAGGCAGCTATTTACTTGCTATTTGAACCGTGTTATAAAAGCAATAAGGTACTTGAGGCAGAACTTTATTTTCAATAACTGCCCTCGAACTGTTACATTATTGAAGATAAAGTACAGCCTCTTGTACCTTATTGCTTTAATTTTGTCAGGACTGGTGCAGGCAGGCAGAGGCAGGACTCAAACGCAGACAACTACACTACAAAATAAAACAAGACATCTTCATTTGCCACAATTCTTGATGTTGGGAAAGTTGAATGTGATAAAATTTGACTGTGGTTTGCTACAATATAGAACTACATTTACACCCAAATCAAAACTAGATCAAATGTACATGTACAGTCATCACATCTTCAGCTCTTATGTTGCATTTACACCAAACCGAAGTGAATTTCGCAACTCTTGTGCATGGACTTTGCATGGAATCCAATCGCACAATAATTTGCTTTGCTTCTGGTGTGAACGCAGCATTAGAAGTGTGTTTATTACAAAAATTAGAACTATACATACAGGCACACGGGGCGATTGTGGCTGAGTGGAGAGCACACACACAGACACACTGACAGGACAATAGCAGGAGGCTGATCTCAGACCTGTTCTGTTTATGGAGGGAAGTGTCTGCTCTTCCTGTCTTAGCCCCGCCCACATGGCTGCATTGACTCCACCCCTCAAGGACATCACACGCTGGTATGTGTGTGTGTTTCCTGTCTTTGTACAAGAACAATAGTCAGACTGATCCGCTGCTAAATATTCACTGCTGCTGTTTTCTTGTAGTCAGGTTTCTTTAAACTGATCAGATGAGAAAAGGATTTTTGAAAAAATGATAACCATGGTAACATCTAGTAAACATGATAATCAAGGTAACATGTAGTAAATATCATAACTATGGTAACATGTAGTAAATATCATAACCATGGTAACATGTAGTAAATATGATAACCATGGTAACATGTAGTAAATATCATAACCATGGTAACATGTAGTAAATATCATAACCATGGTAACATGTAGTAAATATCATAACTATGGTAACATGTAGTAAACATGATAATCAAGGTAACATCTAGCGTCATATGTTAAGGTCAGGCTGCTGGCCCTTTAAGAGACTCCATGCAGGTAAACAGTCTCAGACCGGCACACACCTGAGGCAGGTGTGATTCATGTGAGAGAGAGCCTGACACACTGGAATGCAGCACCCCCCCTTTATTCCCTCCTCTATGTTTGTCTCTCCGCCACACCCACCCTACCAGGAATGTAACACACACACACACACCCTCATCCCTTCGATCAAAGGACTAAACTGTCAATCATCAAACTGAGGTTGAGGGTTTGTGGCCGGAGGCGCCCAATCGACCAATGAGAAAGTAGGAAGGGCTCACAGGAGGAGTTTAAAAGAGAATATCTGAATTGTTTTTGTTACTGATCCAGATCCATCACGTGACCTCAGAGAGCCAGCAGCCAATCAGGAATCAGAGAAGAGAGTTCAACCTTTACCCTTAGTGTCAGGGTACACACAGACGCACAAACACACAGTCATACGGTCACACAAACGGTTCATGAAGGTGTTTATATCTGGTGGTGGTCATATTTAAGGGTTTATATATCTTACAGTTTCCTGCAGTGGTCCTGCCTGACATCTACTGCTAATTTCACTCACTATTAATAACACTATTACTACCTTAGTTATGGTTGTTATTTTTCTACATCCACTTCTGTACTCTACATCTTTTACTTATACATTGTATAGACATGACATCTGATATCTATAGATGGTCATTAGATATTACATAATATATTCAACCACTCCGGTTTCTTTACTTTCTTTCCCTGTTGAAGGTTTTTGAAATGTATTTTTTTGGAGTTTCTCCTGTGTGTGAGGATCAAATGTCAGAGGACGTCCAATGTGTACAGACTGTAAAGCCCTTTGAGGCTAATTTGTCTAGAGAAAATATATATGAGTATGTTGTAGTATAACAAAATATTTCGTAAATGTGCAAATGTAGCTATTTTATGTATTTAATTAAATTAAACATTGTAATACATAAATGAATGAAAAATAAAGCTTAAAATAATAAGTATTTAAGTATTTTTTTACGATAGCAATATATTTGACATATTTTTATTTTGTTAAGACAGTTACTTTACTTTTTGTACTTTTTATTTCTATGTACTTGTAGTAGGAAGAAAGTACTGAGTAGTTCTGAGTACTTATTCCACCAATGGGATACTACATAATAATAATAAGTATACATCACAAGGCCCATATGGGTCACCAGTTGACCTCTCCTGCATGTGGTCTTTTATATTATTTAATGTTACATTACATTATATAGTGTGGTACCGGAGACAACCCAGAGTGTATATATATATATACTTATATAGAATATGTTATTTCATATTTTATGTTTTTGCTGTGTTGTTATTGTATGATTCCACTGGAAACCATATAAACAAACTCCTAAAACGTTGGACAAAAAGTCGGCGCTCGAGGCCTCTGAACTAAAGCCTTTTTTCAAATGAACATGTATTGTTATTGTTTCATTCTTGTTAAAACCTGTCAAGAGACTACAGAGCTGACGCTACGATGTGCTACAGTGCACCAAATGGATAAATTGAAATTGTTATCTTATCTTATAATGTAGAACTCTGCACACACACACACACAGACAGACATGGACACACAACTCTCCCCTTACAGCAGGTGCTTTCCCTCATACAGCTTTTAAAGTCCAACCCAAAAGTTAATCAAACACACACAAGAAACCAACAAGAGAAGTTGAAACCTGAAACTCAGACCAGCATTTACATATATATATATATATATAGATATATGTATCCTCCCTCCCTCTCTCTATATATATATGTATAATAATAATCATAATAATGCTTTACCAGCAATAGGTGTCAGATCCAACCATCCTGCGTTTTCCTATTGAGTGAAATCACTGAAACAGGTTCCTCTCTCTCTTACTCTTTAGCCTTGTCCCTCCCTGACATGCCAGTCTTAACTTGTTCTTCTCCTCATCCCCCTCCTCTTCCTCTTCCTGCCTCACTACATCCTGTTGAGCAGAAGAAGACAGACAGCGCCCTCTGGCTGCAGTGACTGGTCATCATCATCAAAGAGATAATTCCTCAGAAACTATAAATTGAGTTTAGTCCTAAAAAGTCTGGTGTATCCAGAAGTGGATTAAACCCAATAGTTCTCAAAAATACCATCAAGAAAAAAACATAATATAATAATGCCACATCTCTCTGGAAAGATGAGAGCCTGCAATGATATGAAAGCAGTTTGAACATGCTCCATGTCACAGGGTGGGGCAGGCAGAGGCAGGACTCAAATCCAAATCCAAAAAAGGTGAACAAAACGCCAGCAGGGACCAGGGACACACACCAACAACATGTAAAGACGCGACCCGAGCTCGGGCACGGCAGCATTACGTCGGCATACGAACGGCGTGGTCATCTTGGACCAGGTGGAGAAGGTGAACTGTGTTGTGGAGAAGGGCCCACAGTGATGGAATTGTTTGTGTCCTTCTGACAGGTGTCCTCAGCAGAGAGCTCTCCAGAGATAGAGTCACCGATCAAAAGGTCTGGATGCAAGTCTCGTAGCTGAAGCACGTATCACCGCAGACACCTTTCTTCTCTCTTAACAACGGTTTTATCTCTTTAAGTAAGAAAGCCAGAGTGGAGACCAGGGAGGGGAGGAGGTAGGATGGCTGGTGAACATCAGGACCAGAGTTCTGTTTTTTATAAACACATTGGAGACATAGACACTGTTACGTTCTGCCTCCCCAGGAGGGGAGTGGGATCCACGCCACTGCCTGACGGCGTCCTGTGGCCAATAAACAGCGTGTGGTGTTGAAGGTGCAAGAATTAGACGTGAGCTTGAAGTGGAGGTAAACAGGCTTGTTTTCATTTGTAGCGCTGTTAACGGGGGAAATGAGGAGAGCTGGCGGTACTAAAGCAAAGAAAAGAACAAAATGCTTCCCACCCCCTTACCTGTCCTATCTCCCAACAAAACCACAACCTAACTGGCACACTACCAAGGCGCCCGAACAAAACTTACATTAGGGGGCCCAGCCAGGTGTAGCTAGTGTTGTTAGACAGGGCTAAACTACTCCTCACCCCCCCCCTGTAATAAAGATAACAAAGAAACAAAAACACTTATTAGTTGCATACACAGGACTCCAAATCACTAGAAATACAAATATTCTACCATACAGCAGCACTCACGTATACACAACCAGAGTGCCACCCACCCAGGTGAAACAAGCACAGGGGAACATATACTGACAGAAGGGCATGATGGGATTGGAGATGAGTGGAAACAGCTGAACCGGGTAACAAGATGAATGGAGATCATGGATGATCAGTACCACCTGTATGCACACACACAACACAGAACACACCCACCAACCGACACACAGAACAGGGGACGTAACAGACACGTTGGTGTTTTAACGTTGTCTGCCATGAATTGATGTTTGCTTCAGTTTTATTTGGCATGAATTGTGTATTTCATAAAACAAAGCAAGGCAACCTGTGATCTTTAGCACATTATTTGTTTGAAATAGGATAAATTATAAATATGTAAAAAACGTGTTTTCTTTATTGCTCTCTCTCTCTCTCTCTCTCTCTCTCTCTCTCTCCCACTCTCTCTCTCTCTCTCTCTCTCTCTCTCTCTCTCTTAGCTCCCTCCAGTGAGCCAGCATTCACTCTAGAAAACTAGAAAACTACAAAGCCCACAATACTCGGACCGCAACCCAGATCATTGCACGGCCTGGGGCAAAACCTTGTGGAACCCTGGGAGTCTGAGTCCTGGCTACACGCTGGAGGAGGAGGCAGAGAGGGAGACGTGTCATGACAACCGTCAGGGAGAGATAAAGGTGAGTTTTCTGTTTTAATATCTTCCTGGTATTTCTCCCCCTAACCTCTCCCTCTCTCTGGTTACATGTCATATTCCTTCTCTCCTTCTCTCTGTTTTCTGGGTTTATCTCCATCATTGATCTGTTTTTCCTCCTCCATCTTTTCATTTGTCAAACATCTTCCTGGTCTGACGATGCATTTTCCTGTTGGAGCTTCTGGGAAGGAGTGTTGTACCTAATGTGTTTGCCTCATTAGCTGTGTGTGTGTGTGTGTGTGTGTGTGTGTGTGAGTGTGAGTCTATCTCCACCCAGCCTGAGACGATGTTTCTCTATGCAGCAAATTGAGACATAAATCACATCATAATAAATAATGAAGTACATCTTGTTAAGACATGAAAACAATGAATGGATGAATCACAAAATAACAACAATATACTAAAGAAAGACTAGAATAAATCCAAGAGACACAATGTAACAAGATACAAAATGTAATTAAAGCTGCGAGCAGCGATGAACGAGCCTTCGCCTCCCCTTGCGAGTGGGGGGGGGTATTCTCACACAAAATAAATATGAAAATATAAATATGTATAACAGGGAGACTTAAAAAAGTCTCCCTGTTATACATATGTCAAGAAAATGACAAACATGTTGGGCAAACATGGCACTGAGCTGCTTCGCTGGAGGCAATCTACCACTTTTGAGCTAAAACGCCACATATGCTCTTGTCATCACCCAATACGCTGACAGAAGTTATCAAGTTTTTGAGTTTTCCAAGCCACCAAAATATCTGCTAGAACTTTCATGCAAAGATAATGTTGTGACGGCAACAACGTTTATCACAAACCGCCCAATATTCAATGTGAACTATCGTCCGTCCTAAGGCTTGTACTCACAAATTTGAGGTTTTGGGGAGTTTTTCCTGTGCCGATGTGAGGGTGGGGGGACAGAGGATGTTGCATGTGTACAGACTGTAAAGCCCCCTGAGGCAAATTTTTAATTTGCAATTTTGGGCTATACAAATGAATTTATTGAATTGTACGATGAATTTAATTTAATTGAGGTCGATCAGAATAAATGGCTAGGAGATGCACATAAAAGTTTTTAATACCTTAAGATGGCAGTGAGCGAATAGTGATTCCCTGAGAATTCCTCGAGAATCGGACCGAGCGTCTGGGAGGAGATTCCAAAAAGGTTTTTCAAAAAATTCTAAATGGCGGAAAATCTAGTTAGCTGTATTTTCATACTATATGATTGGCTTTTTTGTAGCGCATATCCAAGAGCACCTGTGTGAAAAATAACAAGTCAATTTGTGAAACTGGGCAAAAATCTCCCCAGAGGGAGCACTTCCAGGGGGCGCTATTCTGCATTGAAACAAGAGGGAACAGAACCAGATAAACAAAAATCAAGAAAGTACAATTTCTCAAACTAGAAAGTGCTAATAAAGTGCGACCTAGTCCAGGTAAAGTCGGTACAGGTGTGTTTTTACAGGTTATGTGTACGCAGAAGGTCCATCTCCTTCAAGCTCACTCGCACACCCCTTCCTCGCCCTGAGGACCAGAGGTTCGTTTGTAAAGTTAAAGGAATATTAATGTTGTTGATGGTGATGTAATGCCAACACCCTGACTCCACTCTCTTTACTCCCCCTCCTCCTCTTCCTCTCTGAGTAGTTGACCTCTGAAAAAGCAGACTTGTGAGGCAGGTAGTGAGACTCCGCTAACCCACAAATATACATTTCTAACTGATCACTATTAAACACAGAAGACGGTGACTCTGTTGGGACTCCACTCAGTGAAGAGGTCACTTAACATCTGTATGTTCTGTCTTTATGTGTGTTAAGGTTCAGGAGGCCCCTCGAGGGAGATCACACCACGATGAATCAAAACAGTCACCTGGCTCGGATTTTAAAATTAAAAAAGTAATAATAATAACTAAACAAAGTTACATTACATTACATGTCATTTAGCTGACGCTTTTATCCAAAGCGACTTACAATAAGTGCATTTCCACATAGAGATACAAACTCAGAAGAACAAGTAACAAGAAAGTACATTTTTCATCAAATAAGCAGTTTCAAAACATATTATAGAAAAGTGCCATTATAAGTACAGTTTCAATGATAAGGAATACAATTTACAAAGTGAAATATAATGTGAACAGTGATGCATTTCGCAAAATAGAGAATTCTCTGAACAAGTCAAAGGTGACCTATCAAAAATTCTACCAGTTCTTCTCCCGGTTTGGTCCTTTGAAAACTCCCGGGGGGGTCTCCTGGGTGCATTAGTGTCATTGGCTTTTCCTTCAAAATGTCTCCTCCTGGTTCATCCTCTTCACATCCAGGTGTGAATCTGCTGCACTAACCGGAAACCTCTCTATCTTATCCCTCCCTCACATTCCAATACATTCTATGTAGAAACATCTGGCTTCATGCCTCAATGAGTGAATATAACATAGCATTCATAGTTTGTCTTCATCTTATAACTAGTACACTTCAATTACAACACAACATATAAGATCACAGTTCTTTAACACAGTTTATTTGATGCAATACTCAAGATATTTGCCTCACTCGGCTGTCTTGCATCCAGTTGCTCATCTAATACCTGACAGGAGAAAAAACTTTAAAAAAAACCTCTTTGGGGATAAAATTTGAAGAAATCTACTACGACACTACGAAGTACTTCTACTTAAATCCCTAACGTGTGTGTGTGCAGTTTCATCTGAGACATGGCTGAAGACCTGGAGGACACTGGCAGTGTGTTTGGTGAGTACACACACACACACACACACACACACACACACACACACACACACACATGCATGCACATACATGTGTACAAAAACTAGTACCCTCTTATATTAAAGTACAGTTATCAGAACAATATAACAGGCAGGACATATTTCTTTCTTTCTGAAGAGGTACCAGAAGAAACATTAGTCTTTCATCAGGGAACAGTGTGAAGCATAATGCAGCATTGTGTGTTTAGTAGTAAGGGTCCCTGTTCTTTTATCTTCTTTTATCCATTCCTCCGACTTTACATTGTCTTACACGGAGCCAGCTGCTAAGACACACAAGGTCATTCACGTTCCAGATGATGAAGAGCTTCTCTTCTTCGGAACAATATGACCAAGAGAGAACCACCTTCTACAGGTGCAGATGTTGTACTTGAGACTGTCTGCATGTCGTCACTGAGAACAACAGCTGCTGCTCGTTGTAACGCCGTCACTGTGTTTCACACACCTCGCGTGTTCTCCTCACGGCTTGCGAGTTGGTGCGCGTCGTACACGCCTCATTCGCTCACATTCTGAGGACGCTTCATTCTTCTTGCATGTAGTACTTCAGGCTTGTAGTACTGATAAGATACTTCCAGTTTGCAGTGATTACAAATAGCTTTGCTTTTATTGATTACGCTAAAAATGTCCATTTAACAGTGCCGTACCTTTCTCCATTTTCTTGGTTAATGTGGTATTCCCCTCCCAATGCTTAAAAATAAAAAATGCTGTTAACACATGAAGAAATCATTTTCTGCGTTAATGGATTGCTACATTAACGCATTCATAACGCATTAACGTGCCCAGCCCTTATACATGTCTCTTAGTGAGTCGTTAGGCCTCAGTTTCTGCTTTTGTTCTGTATGTATTTTGTATTATTGTCTTGTGTCATCTGGACCCTGAGTCTGAAATGTAGTTATTGATTGGTTTATATATGTTGATGCATACCAAATATGTATGTATATAGTGTGTCTATACATGTAAATATTGGTGTTTATACACCAATAGTGAGTGTGGAGTATTTGAATAGACTTTTTAAATGTATTTATGATATTTGGTTTCATCAGTTGGTGCATTTCTGATTGTGCTTTTATTTTGACAAACCGAAAGTGCGCAGTTAAAAGGGAGACAAAAACCCAAAAGGTTAAAAAGGACAGTAAAAGGTATTAAAACACAGAACAAAATCACGGTTTTATTAGTTTATTAGTAACAAGGTTACTACGGAAGTATATCTGTGTCATCGGGTTTTGAAAGAAGAAGATGATTGAATTTCTAGCACTGAAAATGTATGCATTGAAATTATGTATCTGAATGTTTTTCAACGTTAAAATACTGCAAAAAATTCAACCGCAAATAATTCAACTGCAAAAAATTCAACACCAACATCCGGGACACTAAGGAAGAGCAATCGATTCTAGATTCAAGATCAGGAGCATATGTTCAAAATGCATCCAATCCAATGCAGCGATTCAGATTGTATGAGTGAGCACTACATCACTGCCACGTATGAAGAAATATATAAAATAAATATTTTTATTTAAAAGTTCGCCACAACCTGGAATTCGAACCACGCTACGTCGCCGGCCAACCGAGCTTATAAATTGGTCTGCTGATTTGTATTCTTGTGAAAACGTTGAACATCGTCAGTGGCAAGAAAACATTTCAGGGTTCAGGGTGGACCAAGATAACTGTTTTTTCACTTATACAATCGTAATCGCTGCATTGGATATGGGATGCATTTTGTGTCCTTTTTTCTGACGCACGCTCCTGATCTTGAATCTAGAGTCGATTGCTCTTCCTTGAGGTCCCAGAGGTTGTGGTTGAATAATTTGCAGTTGAATTTTTTGCAGTATTTTAACGTTGAAAAACATTCAGGTACATAATTTCAATGCATAAATATTCAGTGCTAGAAATTCAATCACCTTTTCAATGACAGATTTACTTCCATAGGTTAGAACATGTTCAAGTTCATTCTTTGTAAAATATTATTTGAGATTGTTATTTTTATTTTGTGTTTGGAGAAAAGCAGTCATTGGTGTAATGTTTGATGTGTTATATATATATATATATATATATATAACTATATGTTCTTATTGATGATCATTTCTGTTCACTTTGGAAACAAGAATTCTCAATCAGACCCACCAGTATTTGTTGTTAAATGACCTCATTGATAAAGTCGGTGGTTATAACAAGTGCAGAAATATCAGGGTTCATCCCCCACAATGCTCTCTATCTCGGTGTCTCAGACCTGAATGAGGTCCCGGAGACGGAGCTGCTGGACAACAGCATCCAGAAGTGCCGCGCCCAGCTGTCCATTAAAGCCAGAAGGCCCCGCCCCTCCATGTCCCGTTACCGTGACAGTGTGAGCTCCACGGAGGGCGACGATAGCATCGAGAGAAAGGTGAGCAAAAGCAAAGTGAATTATTCGCACAAGTAGATTCCATCCAATATCAATGCACAGACGCAAATTGTTGCAGATGAAGCAAAGTTTTAACGGCACGAATGAGCGAAGGAAATAAATTGCCATTGAAAGCTCAGTGAAATATTTAAACTTCGGCAAAACGTTTGCCCGACGCTGTCTTGTGGAAGCCAATAAACTTTCAGATGCTGCCCTGGTCATCACCACCATCCTGCTGCCAAAACTTGAAGATGTTTTATGAAAAGGACACAGATAGACAGGTGCTCTGCAGCTGAGATTGAAGTTAGTTGGTGAATCTTAGCAGATGACGTCATGAACCCAAACACAACTCCATATCCTGGCAGGACCATGCACATGAATTGAATTTAATATATACGATTCCGACGTTTGTGTAATTTCCAATTCAATTCATTTTCAATTAATTTTATTTTGTATAGCCCAAAATCGCAAATTACAAATTAGCCTCAGAGGGCTTTACAGTCTGTACACATGCAACATCCTCTGTCCCCAAACCCTCACATGGGCACAGGAAAAACTCCCCAAAATATGAAAAAACCCTTCAATGGGGAAAAAAGGGAAAAAACCTTAGGGAGAACGTCAGAGGAGGGATCCCTCTCCTGGGATGGACAGACTGACATGGATGTCATGTGTACAGAATCAACAATGTAAAAGATGTACAATACATTCAATTCTGGTCCAGGCTCACCTGAGCCAGCCCTAACTATAAGCAATATCAAAGAGGAACGTTTTAAGCTTCATCTTAAATGAACTGACCGAGTCTGCCCCCCGGACTGAAAGTGGAAGCTGGTTCCACAAAAGAGGAGCTTGATAACTGAAGGCTCTGGCCCCCATCCTACTTTTTAAAACTCTAGGAACCACAAGTAGCCCAGCATCAACGGAGCGCAGATGTCTTGTAGGGAAATACGGTGTAACAAGCTCTTTAAGATAAGACGGTGCCTCACCAGCAAGTGCCTTGTAGGTGAGGAGAAGTACCTTAAATTCTATTCTTGATTTAACAGGAAGCCAGTGCAGAGAAGTTAATACAGGAGTTATATGATCCCATTTCTTAGTTCTTGTTAATACACGTGCTGCAGCATTCTGAATCAGTTGGAGAGGTTTAAGCGATTTACAAGAGCAGCCTGATCACAAAGAATTACAGTAATCCAGTCTAGAAGTAACAAATGCATGAACTAGTTTTTTATTTTTCATCACTTTGAGACAGGAAGTTCCTGATTTTCGATATATTACGTAGATGAAAAAAGGCAGTCCTTGAAGTCTTCTTTATATGAGAGTTGAAGGACATATCCTGGTCGAAGAGAACTCCAAGATTTCTGACGGTGCTGTTGGATACCAGAGCAATTCCATCCATAGAGACTGTATCACGTGACAGCTGACTTCGAAGGCGCTCTGGGCCTATCATGATAACTTCCGCTTTTTTCACAAGTACAGAGCAGAAATAGTGGTTATTTCCATGGTGGACAGTGGAAATTGTAATTGTCTTTACGGAGACAAGCCACAGAGATAAGCTTTGCTCCCTTTCTGGTGCAAATGAAGGGGACACCAAAGAAGGCAAATTAACTACAACTGGTTGGGGCGAGTATAGCGTTTTGGTGTGAGCACACGATTAGCCATGACTCTAAAGCTCCTCCTCCAGTTTGATGAGATCACTGTGACATCACAGGACTGTGTGTCCCTGGTGAGATCAATCAGGCTGAGAGATTTATCCAATCAGAGCTCAGAGATTCTTCCCATCAGGGTTCAGAGACATTTAAAACCAGACTGCCACCAATATCATTAACCTAGGTTTCCTAGTTACAGAAGGATATAGTAATCTTTACTAATAAAAGTTGTGTTAATGCTTAGTCATTAAGCTGCAGCTTTCTCACTCACAGGTGCCTCACTCTCCAGTGGACGAAGGTGCCTCATTGGCTGCCCTCCCGAGGGGGCGGTACCATCAGCTGACCAACGCCACCTCACAGGAGGCCCTGGCGACTCCAAGCAGTTCGCCCTCACGGTACTGCCCCTCCTCCGACTGCTCCCGAGTCTACATGAGGAGGAGCAGGAGGCCCGACAGCGAAGGTACACAACTGAGTCCCGCCTGACACACACCTGAGATGCACCCGAGATGCATCTAAAAGACACCTTAAACACTTGAGACACCTGAGAAAACACATAAGACGCACTTAAGAGAGACCTGTCCATTATCTGCAATAATGTTGTTGAACTATTGACTGTGTGAGTGCATGTTTTTGTGTGTGTTAGTGTTGGTTTCTGATTCGAGTCGGGACACCAGTCCGGCTGATCCCGACAGTCCGACCGTTGTCTTCGATAAGAAAACCAAGCGACGTTTCCTGGATCTTGGGTGGGAAACACAAACACTCACACACACAATAAGTAACATAACAATTGCCGCGCCCCTTTAGGAGCACTCGGCCCTGGTAGAGGGCTAGCCTAGCTACAGAGTTAAAAACCATCCACAACGGTAACAGAGGTGTTTATATAAATGCCAGGTAGCCTGCGCCTGGTTCAGATTACCTTTGACAGATAGCAACTCAGCTGTAGGAGATATCCTTGTTTATTCCAGCTCATCGTTCGCATTCTCGTTATCAATAATGTCTCAATCTCTCGCAGGGTGACTCTCAGACGTTCATACATCAGAGTGAGGAAGGATAAATCCAACAGGCTCTCTGTGGGCAGCCGGTGGGTCCGTCAATCACAACAACAAACAAGGCCACGTTGTTGGTGTCCTCACTTCTTCTTCTTCTGTCCTCAGAGAGACGTCTGAGAGTCCGCCTCGCTCCTCCGGATCCTTCGTCCCCTTCTCCTGGTTCACTGAGGGACGAGGATCCGCCTCCTCCTTCAGAAGTCCCACCCCTTCCCCTAAGGTCTCCATGACGACCAGAACCCCGACCCCTCGTAGGTCCCTCTCCCAGGTACTAAACTACACCCCTCATGTCCACAAACAAAGTAGAAAAGGAATCCCATAACTATTTCCTATGTTGGTCCTTCAGGAGTCGGCTCTCAGTGAAGAGTTCTCTCCACCTCTGCCTGACTCCTCCTCTTCCTGTCCTGGTGTTGACTCCTCCTCCTCCAGATCCTCCCACCCGTACCACACACTGTCTCAGTCCTCTGATGAGGTAACAAACACAGTAACCACGGTAATATGGGTATTATGGTAGTAGGGTATAGTTATCTTGTTAGAAACAAAAATGAGGCACGGATGCGGGAGGTGAAAACTTCCTCTTTCTCCACAGCCCTTTGAAGACTCGTCCTGTCCAGCGTCGTCGTGGACGACCCAGCAGGTCTGTCATTGGCTTCGAGGACTCAACATGGAGCAATATGTCCAAGAATTCAGTGCGAGAGACGTTGGCGGAAAAGAGCTGCTACAGATGGACGGCAACAAGCTAAAGGTGAGGAAAAGGAGGAAAGGGAGGAAGGAGGGTAAACTGTATTTTGACTATTTTCATTTAATATTATATAAAAACATCAGAGTGAAACCTCTCTCCTGTCCCCTGCAGGCTATGGGTGTGGTCAGCTCCTCTGATCGAAGCACTTTGAAACGTTGCATCAAAGATTTTCAATCTGTAGTAGAGAAAGAAAGAAAAGTTCTGAGACAGAAAGAAAAACAAAGAAGAGACAACGAACATCGTAGGAACTGACCTCCGCAACTTAGCCTGTGTCTTCGTCCTTCTGGATTCTGTACAAAAGAGGCGACATTGTTCAACCTTGATCTTACGGTGTTCCTAAAGGAAAAAGAGTCCAGAGGAAACATCATTTGACATATTCAAAATTCAGTTTTACCTCTGATCAGCAGATTCTGCATTAAGCCCCGCCCCCTTTGAAAGACACCCTTTGACCACTCCCTCACCTGATGTGGGGGCTGTTCTGCAATGTCTTCAAGGAGGCGGGGTCTGACTGTGTGGAAGAAGCTGACTGGATTCGAAATGACCTCCTTAAATCTATTCCTAAATGCTATTGCTTTACCTCTGGAAAACGTGATGGGGTCAAGGATAGATGGTTAGAAGAGTTCATAAAAAAACAGTATTTAGGGACTCCGACCCCACTCACTTAGCTACGTAGCACCAGCGGCTGTTTGTCTGATGTTGTTACTGCAGCAGAAGTGATTTAATGTAAAAACGACATTCTGTTGTCAGATTGAAACTAAACAATTGTTTCAGATTGTTTTTGATTGTTTCAGAAGTGACCTTTGACCTCTATAGTCAAATCCTTTCAATAAACATTTCTGAGAGAAACATTTTGTGGTTATCTTTTAACTCAATAAGTTACTTTAAATTATAAAGTGATAAGTAGATAGTTAACTATTTCTAAAACTTCATTTTACACTGGTTACCCTTTGTAGCTCTGGAGACCTACAAGCTAGCTAGCTCGCTAGTCAAAAGAAATTTGTTCTTTCGATCCAAAACCTTGATTTGTTTCCGGTCACATGACACAATGTAATAAGTTGTCTCTGAAGCTGAATAGAACGCACCCCAAGATAACAAACAACAATATTAGGAAAATATGTTTATTATAAAATATTATGAATAGACAACAAACACAATTCAATAAAATTAGTTTCTTGGTCCAACAAATAAATACAGTAAATAATTTGACAAATATCTTTCACACACAACATGACATCATCGCTGCTAGGAAATCATACAATATTTCTGACAAACATCTAAACAAAATACACTCAAAAGTTAAATAAATATTTCAACATAAATAAGAAATATGAAAAAATGACAATAAATATTGAATAATAATAATATCAATGACGATCAATAAATATAAATGACAATAAAAAATGATTAGTAAATATATAAACATTAGTCATTTTCACCTTCACACACCTGTGTATTGTTATGTTTTCCTGTGCACCTTATTTGTATTTTATGATCCATTGTTAATTTAATTGTAAATTATTTTACTTTGTTCAATGCCATGTATGCACCACCCACCATGACAAATTCCTCATATGGCCAACCTACTTGGTGAATAAATGTTTCTGATTTTGATCAATATTATAAATTTAATAATGATAAAAATACAAAGAATCATGTAGGAGTCGCATTTAAGTTCATGTCCATGTATTTAAATAACTAATTTTTGTTCTTGCAAAGTGTGCCCCCTACAGGTGAGATGGACGCTCTTATAAGTTGGCGTGAAGGCAAAAGGTCTTTGATCTTGGCCGTGACTCCCTGATGGTGCAACTTATCTTTCTTTCATGTTTTTCATTACAATAAATTACAAGTGATCAACAAATTGCTCCTGGTCTTCTGTTCCCTGCGTGGTTAAAACCAATAGGAAGCATAAACCGGAGCCAAAGGAAAGGCCCAAAGGAACGAGTTTCCGCCACAAGAAAACATTTAGAATAAAGAGCTCTGAGCACCTGGGATTTTTTCACAATAAAAGCATGTGATTCACAGAGGGAGAAGCTTTGAAATTCTGTCAACAGTTATTGAATCTTTTTATGCTATCAATAACGATTGTTATAGATTGATTGATCATCTATTCATTATTCAAGGTTTATGATCTATGAGTTATTGATTAGTTAAATGGTCCTTAATTGTGTCTTGCCTATTTTTAAGGTTCATTCATTAGTTAATTATCTGTTTCATTGTTATTTGACGACAAAATAAAAAGTAGAAAAGATGTTTATACACTGGAAGGATAAACATTTCTAATACTATGACCAATATAAATATAGATCTGATATTTTGGTGGTTTCGTCCTATAGGGCTCTGTAGCGCCCCCACAGGGGAGGAGTCTGAACAGGTTGTGAAGGTCTGCAGTAATCTGCGTTGAGTCCTCTGAGAACTTCAGGAATTTGACCTTTGGGTTCTTTTGGATTTTTGGGTCCAATGGATTTGTTGCTGATTGATCAGTGATTAGCAACTGATCAATAACTGTCGTTCCTCTGAACGAGGAGTTGAAGACAGCAGGACGAGTTCAGACTTGCAGACCTCAGATCAGTTTTTTCATCTCTGCATTCCTGTCCTTGTTCACACAAAGTTCAGAGGATTCTTCCACAATAAAAGTGTAAAAATAAACATCCAGAAATCTAAAAGATGGTCTCTGAAGAAAGACGAATCTCTCAGAGGGTACATTTCTGGGACTAATATAAGTTGAGATGGAATTTATGGAGCCATAAAGTCCAGAACATTATCATCGACATTGTCTTCTTCATCATCATCACGTCTTGCTATAAAATGTCTCTTCCATCATAAAATGTTCCTTGATGCACTGCAAGCCTTCACAGAGGTTTCTTTGGATTCTGGCCGTGTCTCCTTTCAGTGCCTTGTTCCTGTGTGGTGGGCGACGCTTAGTCAATACCTGCAGGGCGAGGCTTGAAGATAGCGATGGCCCTCAGGCTGCGGATCAGGTCGTGACAGAAGGAGCGGAGATCAGTCAGCGTCAGGTGAGTTGCAATCTGCACCTGGTAGTTACCATGGAGACGGGAGGCCAGGTCCAGGTTCTGGTTCTCATCCAGCTCGGGGTCCCTGAGCTGAGCTGCCTCTCTCATCTGTAACTCAGAAACACAGAGTCAGCTGATGAAGTGCGTCATGTGTGGTTGTGCGTTACCGTGGCGGCGTGTGTGCGTTACCTTGGCGACGTGTGTCTGCAGGTCCCTTAGGTCGGCCTGCAGGTCGCTCAGGCCGCTCGCTCGATCAGATAAAACTCCCAGCAGCCTTTGGTACAGCCGGGTGCCCGATGACATGCGGCCCACACAGACGTCCTGCAGGGGGAGACACAGAGATTATGTTCTGTTCATTCCATCATTAGAACCTCTGAAAGGACATAAGCCACCTCAAGAACCCCTACACAGAGAACATGGAGAATCCAGAGAACCTAAAGGACCCAAAGAACCCAGAGAATCCATAGAAAACCAAAGAACCCAGAGAATCCATAGAAAAACCAAAGAACCTGGAGAACCCAAAGAACACAGAGAATCCATAGAAAAACCAAAAGAACCTGGAGAATCCAAAGAACACAGAGAATCCATAGAAAAACCAAAAGAACCTCGAGAATCCAAAGAACACAGAGAATCCATAGAAAAACCAAAAGAACCTGGAGAATCCAAAGAACCCAGAGAATCCATAGAAAAACCAAAGAACCTGGAGAACCCAAAGAACACAGAGAATCCATAGAAAAATAAAAAAAACCTGGAGAACCCAAAGAACCCAGAGAATCCATAGAAAAACCAAAAGAACCTGGAGAACCCAAAGAACACAGAGAATCCATAGAAAAACCAAAAGAACCTGGAGAACCCAAAGAACACAGAGAATCCATAGAAAAACCAAAAGAACCTGGAGAACCCAAAGAACACAGAGAATCCATAGAAAAACCAAAAGAACCTGGAGAATCCAAAGAACACAGAGAATCCATAGAAAAATAAAAAAAACCTGGAGAACCCAAAGAACACAGAGAATCCATAGAAAAACCAAAAGAACCCAGAGAATCCATAGAACACAGAGAATCCATAGAAAAATAAAAAAAACCTGGAGAACCCAAAGAACACAGAGAATCCATAGAAAAATTTAAAAAAACCTGGAGAACCCAAAGAACACAGAGAATCCATAGAAAAACCAAAAGAACCCAGAGAATCCATAGAACTCAGACAAGCAAAAGAACCCAAAGAACCCGGACCAACCAGTGTAAAGTGCTCGGACAGTGGTTTGAGGATGGGGGCGGGGGGGATCCCCAGTGATGTCACCATCGTCTCCAGGTTAGTTGGGTGGGGAGAGTCAAGGGTCAAACCCTGAGGAGAACGGGAATAAATTAACCACAAATAAAGAAGAACAAACAGCAAGAGTCGAGCTACAGCAGCATTGGTTGTCTTGGTTACCTCCATCGTGACGGTGGCGTGGTGCACAATGGAGATGTCTCTCAGAATTTTATCCACCAGAGTCTTTGCTTGTTCAACCGACTCTCTGAGCAAGTCAGGGTCGGAGGGAGAGACTACTGGAGCTGATTGGAGGAAATCCGCCAACAGGAAGCAGTGCAGCAGAGTGGAGACTAGAGGGACAACCATCATCATCATCATCATCACTACCATCATCACAACCATCATAACCACCACCATGATCATCGTTACCATTATCACTATAACCATCATCATCCTCATCACTATTGCATCATCAATGTGATCATCATTATCTTCAGCCACATCAATAGAGACAGGGACAACCCTCCACATCCGCACTAATAAACCTCCATAGAATACACAATATTAGCCTCCATGCAGGCACTAACAACCCTCCATACGGAACCAATTACCCTCCACATACGCACTTATAACCCTTCATGTGATGTCTCAGTAACTTTGTGTATAAGTCACACTCTTCAACCAGACTGTGAATATTTCTGCTAAGAAACGTGCATTTCCGTGATAGACAGTGAAAGTCGGTCCTCACCAATTGCTGGGTTCATGTCGGGCGGGGTCGCGGCCGGTGTCCCGGTGTCGGTGTCTGTCCGCCGGTAAACTCGCTAAAGTCTCGTTCAGCTTCCATTTGCAGCCGTTTGGACTTTTTATCTGCAGACGCTCGCGCGGGGTTTTCCATGGACGGAGTCATAATGGAGAGGAAGCCCGAAGTGACGTAGACGAGTGTTGCGTCACTATCAGCAAGGACAGGACTCACCGGGAGCCTCACCTGCCGCGGTGACACACGTGACTCCACACCTTTACTTTACCTGCACTTCCGGATCCTTCCAGCAGCTTGAGACACAACAATTGAAGTTATTATTAATAATATTGGCTTTAATATCATAGTTGTTATTCCTCTTGAAAATAAAAGAAATTATTTGTACCAATGTTATTATTATTGTTGCTTTTATCAATGTTATTAGTATTCAGTTATTTTATTTCATTAAAAGTATTACTTCAGTATACTCCTTGGCATTATAAAGGTTCTGCAATTCAAAGTAAACAGTAATAAACATATAATTACTCCTTTTTAATGCCTTACACTTAACTTAATCCTCATTACTCACCTTCACTTCCTGTATGACTTTATGTTTTCTACTGCTTAGGAAATCCTGGGAAAAAAAGTGAGTCAGCAGAAAAACTGAAAAAAATGTACTCAACTGAGGTACTTGTACTTTACAGGAATATTTCAAATTTATGCAACTTTGTACTTCCTTCTGTACGTTAAATACAACGCATTCATGAAGTACCTCATGAATGTGTATCTGAGGCACAAACTACTTATCCACTTTACAGTCTCTAAAAAGAGAGACTTCATATATTTATAATCATTTACTATATTTAATCAGTTTTTATGTTCTGTGCTTTTTCCAGAGCTTTCACATGTCTTCATTAAAAGAAGGTTCACAACTGGTCACGAGGTCAAAAGCTCCAGAAGAACAAAACAGAAAACATTTACTTCCTTAATGAGATCTACCAGTAAGGATCCTTTTTTCCACTGGTCGTAAAGTTTGAAGAGTGGATCTTTACTGAGTTCTGATTCACAACAGAATCCACACTTTAGACGGTGACAAAACCCGAAGCAAACTGATCCAGGAGCAGTTTCCCAGCAGACCGAAATGTTTCATCAGAACAGAAAATCCTCTGAGTCACCAAAAATGACTCTTACACTTTAATACAATAAGGGGAATAAAGTGTATGTATGTGCGTGTGTGTATATATAAAATTATATTTTATACTTTATAATTTATTTTATACTTCATCACTGCTTCATAATAACAATAAAAGCAACAATAATAATAACATTGGTTCAAATAATATTTTAAAATACATATATATATATATATGTATTTATATAGTGGGGAGAACAAGTATTTGATACGCTGCCGATTCTGCAGGTTTCCCCCACTTACAAAACATGTAGGAGTCTAATTTGTATCATTGGTCGTCTAAAACAGAAAAATCCCATTGTATGATTTTAAAGAAAGGATTTTTATCACCAACCAACCAGTAAGAATTCAGGTTCTCACAGACCCGTTGGCTTGTTTTTAGGAAGCCCTCCTGTTCTCCACTCATTACCTGTACAGCGCACAGAGGTCCGTCTGAAGAGCATTTGGATCATCCCAAAGAGGTCATGTGGTCTGATGAGATGAAAATAGAGCGGTTTGGTCTAAACTCCACTTGCCTTGTTTAGAGGCAGAAGAACCGTGAAGCATGGAGGTGGAAACATCATTCTTTGCAGGTGCTTTTCTGCAAAGGGACCAGCCGAGTGAGAACATTGAAGAACCAACATCTCTCTGCTCTCCCTCTTCTGTGGATGGAGGTTCTACCTGATGGTGGTTAGTTGCCCCTGCAGTGGTCCTGTCGTACACCTGGCTTACTATGCAAATATTTAGTATCATTTCTGTCATATGAACTGAAGGTAATGTACATCTTTGGCGTTGTTCATTGTGTCACATGACATCCTGTGGTGAGTCCATCTCACTAAGGGTTCTTCCCTTTTCCCCATGAGGGGTTTTTCTTTTTTGGGGGGAATTCTTTCTGTGCCGATGTGAGGGTTTCAGGACAGAGAACGTCTCATGTACAGACTGTAAAGGCTGATTTGCGGGCTAAATAAAATAAAATGATTTGAAGATGACCCAAAGCACAGCCAGGGCACCGAAGGAGTGGCTCCACAAGCAGCATCTCAAGGTTCTGGACTGGCCCAGCTAGCCTCCAGACCTGAACCCAGTGGAACATCTTTGGAGGGAGCTGAAGTCCATGTTGCCCGGCAACAGCCCGGTGACACCTGAAGGATCTGGAGCAGGTCTGTACTCCTACATGGTTTGTAAGTGGGAAAACCTTCTTCATACACACACACAATTATGTGTTGAAAAACAGCCGGGATTCAAACCACCAACCATCACACCCACTGGTTGTGAACTGCGTTTAGTTACGTTTGTAGATAGTCAGCACTAACTCGTGTTTTTTATTCCCTGAGCTTTGATTGGTCAGTGTGCAAAGCTTTAATATCAAGTGGTCAGAAACTACATTACCCAGAACACCACTGAAACATTTGTGTCAACAAATCCAAAGTGGAATTTATTTGTTCAGAGGTTACAGAAGGAAAACAATTCCAGAGGAGAGGGGAATTGTGGGTAATAAATCATGGCTGGCAGACACATCCACACACACACAGGAAGTTAGCAGAGAGGATTATGGGAAGCTGTCATCGTCATCTTCAGCCATTTCTTTGGCAAACTCCAGATCCTGTTGCTCCCGTTCCCGACGCTCCTGAACACACATTTAATGGAGTCAGGGTTGATTTCATTGAAGCAGTGACTGCCTACATGTACCAGCATGCATTGCTTCAGAAGACCCCCTCAGTGCAGTGTGTGTGCGTGCTACCTCTACTGACTCCAGGTCCTTGTTGTACGCTTTAGGAGGAAATCTCATCGCCTGCAGGAACAGACAGAAGACAGGTGCACGGTTCATTTCATTGATGAAAACGACCTTTTAACGAGACAAAAACGGATCTTACAAAATAAAAACTATGACTAAATCTATGCTAACCTTCGTTAACGAGACGAAAACGTTGGTGGGGACAAAGTCACAATTCTTTTCTTTTTATTTATTCACGTGCACCTAACAGACGTACAGCGGTCATTAACGTGTCATGATGACATCATCCACTCGGCCACTGGGGGGCAGCGGTGGTTCTTTTCACACTTGTGCGAGTGAGCTTCCTTGGTTCAGCTCAGCGGGGTGAGAGCGACTGGTTCATGATCCAAACCCAAAAATAATGTATTGCACCGATTGAAGGACGTTGAGGTGTCTGCTGGGACAAGTCGTTTCACAGTAGAGACATTGAAGCATCGCGTAAACAAAGACACAAAGTGTTGTGTTTAGGTTCCTGGTTCTCATGAAGTAGCCCCCCCCCCCGCTATAGACCTAATGTATTTATCTAATGGACAACCTGAGTACTGTGAGTGGACTATTATGCCGCTGTAGACCCAACACAGAGGGTCTGAGAAGTGAAGAAAAGGACTTTAATGTGACTATTAAATGTGAAGCATTAAAATGACTAAATGTGACTAACATGCATTTTGTCTAAAAGACTGAATAGAAAATAGCTGCCAAAATGAACACTGTGCGTATCCTAGTGTGTGTGTGTGTGTGTCTCACCTTCACAGACATGTTGTGGATGTCCAGGCAGAAGGAGATCCTCTGGTGGAAGGCCAGCTGAGGCTCTCTGGTTCCGTAGATGTCCATGGTCTCTTTTGATTGGACGAAGCCTTTCTCGTGGTTGATGCTCGCCTCGATCACTCCGTCGCGGATCGCCTGCACCACACACACACACACACACACACATCAGTGGGGTGGAGTTTGTAATCCTGATGCAGTGTACAAGCGTTCCCGTTACCTTGGCAACAATGAACTCTGCGTCCTCTGGGCTGTCGAGCTGAAGCTTCTGGGCGATGTCGGCCAGAGAGATCCGAGAGTACGACAGGCTGATCATACGCACGCCTGTGTGCACGCACACACACACACACACACACACACACACACACACACACACACACACACAGCTATAAAACAGCCAACATGGCGCTGTGATGTCCCAGGTCTCTGGTGCTCGGCTCACCCGTCTTGATGACGTTGTGTCTCAGGCGGATGATGAGTGTGTACGTCCCGTCGGTCTGAAACTTCTCCCCAAACTGCTCCAACACCTGGTTGAACTTGGCCAGGTTACCTGCTCTCACCGCTGCACACAGAGTACACGCATCAGCATGGTGGCCATCAACAGACTGTGCTACAGGACGCCGTCAGTAGCAACTGACCCTGAGTCAGCAGGAAGTAGGGCATCAGAGACCTCTTCAGGGACGGCTGTCTGAACTGGAGTCGGTCAGGAATCTCTCCCAACAGCAGCTCCACCACGATCAGCAGCTTGTGGACCTGATCACAGATCAATACGCCGTTAGCACGGGCCTCTGGACACGGACGCGTGCTGCGGGGAACGTACCGTCTGCTTGAAGCCCACAGCTGTGTGCTGAGGAGCTTTCCTCAGAGCGTTGGTCAGAGTCCGCCGAGCCTCGGTGTACTCCAGCTGGATGGCCTTGATCCGACCTGCAGGAGGTCACATGACACACAGGTGAGCCCTTTGCAGAAACACAGGTACACGGGAGATGTGTAGTACCTAATGGTCTGGGTCCAGTCCTTTAGCATAACTAAACGCTGCCAAGACAGTCAGATCTCACCTGTGTAGTACAGGTAGCGGGCCCACTCGTTGTTGTTGGCGAGCTCGGGGAACACCGACTTGGAGACCAGCTTCTCCGCCTGGTCGTACAGGTTGAAGTGCAGGTAGTTCCTGAGCAGCAGGTTGAGGAGCACCGCCTGCCCGTCGGCATCGTGGCGCAGAGTCGCTGTACGCAGGCGAGTGTGCAAGAAGCTGAGAGGAGACCACTGCTGTTAGCTCATGAGCAGAGTGTGTGTGTGTGTGTGTGTGTGTGTGTGTGTGTGTGTACCTGCGCATGGTGTCAAACTTCCTGAGGAACTCGTACACCCTGGCATGGTAATAATAACACTTAGCAGCCACCAGATCCAGAGCTCTGCGGTTCTTGGAGCCGATCTTCTGGAGCAGGTCGTCTGACACCTTCTGAGCCTGGAACACACAAGACCATCATCATCATCACCTCCATCCTCATCATCATCATCTAGGGATGGGAATCGTTTGGGTCTTTTTTTTAATGAACAAAACAATAATTGAAACAAAAAAAGTGGTTTTTAATGCCAATTGTTCTTCTTCAAATTGAAAAATATATTAACTGTCTAAACAATAGTGTAAATATAAATAGATAAGAACACTTTGCTTCAAACTATAAACAATATAATGAGTGTTTCTCCTTGAAGGGTATTTATTACTTCATTAATCATTTCATTTAGATTTATGCTCATTGTGCAGGAACTAAAGACATGGGACACATTGAGAAGCCATTCAGTTGGATTGACTCCTCGTTTGTCTCCGTGTGACAGAATCTATTTCTTTAGTCAACGCTTTGCTGCGTGAAGGCGAAAAGAATCAAAGGAAATGGACCAAAGGAACGCCGCTACATCCTCGCTTTAATCAGCATTTGTGGCGTCCGTCTTGCTCAAGACGTTTGCTCACGAGGTTCCAGCTCCGTGTCGTTCTTTCTGTCAGTAAGAATCTCATCTACATCAAAGCATCAAAGCATCAAAGCATCAAAGCCCGTCTGTGGATCTGTTGCAGTTACTCACAGAAGCCCAGAGGCCCATTTCCACACTAAAGAACAGGAACACAAAGTTAGGAGATAAAACCAACGACACCTCTGTGTTGCTGTAGACAACAAGACGCTTGCCTCTTTGTTTGTTTCATGCTCCTACACTAGTAAACAATCAATAGATTACACTAGTAAACAATCAATAGATTACACTAGTAAACAATCAATAGATTACACTAGTAAACAATCAATAGATTACACTAGTAAACAATCAATAGATTAGTCGATTGCGAAAATAATGCTTAGTTGCAGCCCTGACAAACATGTTCCTTAAATATGTGATTTATTTGGATCGGTCCATCATCAACAGAGACAGATGCACACGGATTGTCTCATGTCTACAGACAGAAACAGAGACACAGACGGAGACAGACGGAGACAGACCTCACTGTATCTCTTGTTGTTGGTCAGGTGGACCACCAGCAGCAGCTGCAGATAAGCCTCCACCTCCGGCAGCAGAGGGGTCGAGGCCGCTTTACCCGTCCTAGGACGGAACGGGACGTCTCCTTCAGCCATCTCCATTGGCTGATGAGACAGACAGAAGGTATTAGGACCGACAAGTGATCACATGTCTCCCTTTGGCTACATCTAAAAGGAGTCAGGAAACATAACTAATCCCACCTCCTCCAGGAAGCCCAACAGGAAGTCCCTGGTGGAGGTGTTGTTGGTGAAGAAGCCAAACACGGCTTTGTGGAGGACGTTGGTGTTCAGGCGGCGGCTCGTGGAAGGCAGAGCCCTCAGAGCTCTGAGGACGAAGCGGGGCTCCTTCCCGGACACCGCCTTCTCGATCTGCTTCACGTGCTCCCGGATGTCTGCGGGTTACAGAAAGGAGGAGCTCCTGTTACGCGGTGTGAGGTCCACCTGTCCAGGTCCTGCTCAGGACCAACACGGTCTGAGGTGTCCTCTGACAGCCACAGAAGCATCAACACATAAATAAACGGGTGTAAACACTCGCGTTAAATTAGACGCTCACCGTAGCTTCCTCGCATCGTCTGTTAGCCGCTGATGCTAACATGCTAACGCCGTATTTACCACCCAGCGTCCATGTTGTTTAACATTAGCTGCTCATGCTAAAGGAATCAAGGCCATCTGCAGTTAACCGGCCAGCCCGGGCTTTATAACGGGGGTGTGAGACGTTTACCGTCCAGAGTCAGGCTATCCAGCTCCTTGGGTTGTTTAGCCACGTTAGCAGCGTCCTCCTCCGGCATCTCCACGTCCTGCGTCTCGGGGCCCGGGTCCTTCGGCTTCTCGGCTTTGGAGTCCGGGTTTCCCGCCTTGTCCCCCCGCCGCTTGGCCGCCGTCTCCTTCATGAAGCTCGGGACAGAAACAGCTGAGATTTCGGTGAAACAAAAAGCTCGATTCCGAGCCGTTAACAAAAATCCGCAGCGTCACTTCAGTCTGTGCTGCTACAGTGACTGGCAACTACTGAGGGCGCAAAGCATTGTGGGATAATTCAGACAGCATAAACAGATCGCAGAAAGAAGATCAATCAATGGCGGATAAATCGATTCAGTCCTGAAGTTGTTTATGTGACCCATTCAGTTTTTTGAATAATGTTAAGAAGAAACTATTGATCATATTAATATGAAACGTGAACACAAACAAAATACGTCCAATACAATTTAAATAAATAATAATAAAAAGAATGATACAAATAATGACAATACTAATAATTATTATTTATCAATTTAAAATAATACGTTTAATTGGATTACCAGAATGTATATATAAAATTAAGAATACAATGAGCTGCAGCTAACAGGCTACAAACATGACTCAACATTGAATTGATGTGTTATCTCAACTAGACGCACAACTTGTACATGTTTCAATACCTCCAAGTATTATTTAACATACTGAATGTCCATTTTAAGGATTTTACACCAGTATTAAGTAAGACTAATCTACTGTTAGCCATTATCTGGGTGTTATATTAATGCAATCATTAATATGTCTGTGTTGTCAATAAACAAATGAAACAAGATTCAATTAATTTATGAAGATTAAAAAGGAGATTAAGGAAATCACAATAATCTGCTGATGCTCCGACTGATTAAAGAAGAAGAACAAACCTTAAATACATGTTTAGTCTGCTTTACACTTGACTGAGGTATATTGATGCTGTTATATCAGACAGATGTCTCAGGGTGTTAAACGTTGGAGAGAATTTTGAGCCCTGATCAGATTTACTGTCATTTACAGATTAATACTTGTTTGAATGGTATCGTTTTCTTCACAGTCCATCAAATATGTCTAAATAATACATAAACCTCGGTGTCCTCATATGACTAACGTCCCCCATCGTGGACGTGCTCTCTCATCACAGCACATTCTTTGTGTCGTATCACGTTTCCTTTACAACGTGATGGAGAATATTAGTAAAGCTGCTGTTTGCAGAGTTGTGAGGAAACGTCTTTGTTCCCTGGACACAAACCAGTGAGAACCATTAAAGAGGAATAAAACACATTATAGGTTCAGTACCTTTGGACCAGTTAGTGTTCTAGTGGTTAAATATGAGCATGGTGTGTGTTTCCAGCCTGTGTGTAGTGTGTTCTAACACAGTGAATTAGTCATGTGTGTTTTATGATGAGTTTGTACATTAAATATTAAGCCTTGTTTCTGTCTTTTGCTGCAGCAGCGTGTTGCTTTGGTTCTGATCACGGTTCAAACTCCGTACGCTTGCATTAATATTTACACCTCAACAGGGGGGACGTATGTATGGAAGTAAATCTGTGCCATCGGGGGTTGAAATAAAAAGTTGATTGAATTTCTAGCACTGAATATTTATGCATTGAAATTATGTACCTGAATGTTTTTCAACATTAAAACACCGCAAAAAAATTCAACCTAAAAAAAAAAAATGTTGAAATATTCGAAATGGAGGCTACAATATTCAACCGCAAAAAATTCAACCTTGGCACACCAATATGCGGAGGCTACAATATTCAACCGCAAAAAATTCAACCTTGGCACACCAATATGCGGAGGCTACAATATTCAACCCAAATAAATTCAACCTTGGCACATCAACATCCGGGACACTAAGGAGGAGCAATCGATTCTAGATTCAAGATCAGTAGCGTGCGTCAAGCTAAAGGAGCGAGCACCCAAAACACCTTCGGCTTCGGATTGTATCCATGTCCAATAATAACGGGACTTTAACTCTTCTTCATGCCATCAGTGTGGCAACGTATGAAGAAATACATAAAAGAACATATAATGTTCACCCTAAACCAAAACGTTTGCTTGCCACTGACGATTTACAACTCTATTAAAATATACAAATCAACTGAAATCCCTTAAGCTCGGTTGGCCGAGTGGGTAGCACAGCCGCTCTGTGGCACTACGTTATTTTGCGCGACACGGTTCGAATCCCGGTTGTGGCGGACTTTTAATAAATGTTCTTTTATGTATTTCTTCATACGTGGCAGTGACGTAGTGCTCACTTATACAATCGTAATCGCTGCAATGGATATGGGATGCATTTTTGAACATTTTCAGAACAATATGTTTGCAAATGTGTGACGACTCAAGTGACGGAGGCAGACAACACCTGCCTGCCGGGGGGAAACAAACACGCACCCGTAGCCAAACCAGTAGGTTCAAAAACCAGTAGGCACGTAACACCGGGGGAAAACAAACACGCACCCGTAGCCAAACCAGTAGGTTCAAAAACCAGTAGGCACGTAACACCGGGGGAAAACAAACACGCACCCGTAGCCAAACCAGTAGGTTCAAAAACCAGTAGGCACGTAACACCGTCACTGAAAAATGGGTTCTCGTTTCAGACTTTACGAGCAAATACAGGATCCCTTTGAGATAAATTCTAAAGCCTCGCATTAAGACGTACATCCCTTTACGTAAGACTCTGCGCTACTTGCAGGTCGCTGTGTTGTGCCAGATCCTCAATAAAGTTTACCCATGGCCATGAAGACTCATTTAACGTTACGTGGACTTTGAATGTCGCTTAATACCCAACTGAGATCGGCTTGTGCCGCTGTGAAAAAGGATCCTTCCACCGACGCTACTGCGGTTATTCCTGCATGTCCTGTCGGGTTTATGTGTCTGCGCGCTCCGCTAAAGCCGCTGCCCCCCCCCACTACGATACAGCGGCTCATCTGCCTCTTCAAGCGCGTTCCTGGTTTTCAAAACTCCGCCAATCACTCCTAACAGCTTGTCCAAGGATCTCAGCATCATTAAATGAATTCAAAACTAGAAGAAGAGGCGTATTGTGAGCGGCTGTACGCTCTCGTTTAACTTCCGCTTAGTTCATGTCCAACACAGTCTGTTAATGTACAAATGTCAGCTGTCTATTACGGAATCTTACAGACACAAACCACACTGATGACATGAAGAAGAGTTAAAGCCCCGTTATTATTGGACATGGATACAATCCGAAGCCGAAGGTGTTTTGGGTGCTCGCTCCTTCAGCTTGACGCACGCTACTGATCTTGAATCTAGAATCGATTGCTCCTCCTTAGTGTCCCGGATGTTGGTGTGCCAAGGTTGAATTTATTTGGGTTGAATATTGTAGCCTCCGCATATTGGTGTGCCAAGGTTGAATTTTTTGCGGTTGAATATTGTAGCCTCCATTTCGAATATTTCAACATTTTTTTTTTTTAGGTTGAATTTTTTTGCGGTGTTTTAATGTTGAAAAACATTCAGGTACATAATTTCAATGCATAAATATTCAGTGCTAGAAATTCAATCAACTTTTTATTTCAACCCCCGATGGCACAGATTTACTTCCATACGTATGAGACCGATTGTGTGTGGTGGTTACCATGGTAACTCGTTGTATCACGGCTCCATTCATGCTGCCTTCAGTGCAAACGCTCAACTCTGAGTTGATTGAACCGACTCTAAACAGCTGATCTGAACCCCAAACTCAGAGTTTAGGGTTTGACTCCTTGAAACGAGCCCCAGGGCCCTGTTCCTCGTACGTGGTTCAACGAAGTCCATCAAATGTCCCATGGTCCAGCTCAAATGAAGCAGATGATTGACACCAGGTGGTCTCGGTTCCCTGAAGGTGCTCAAACGGTCTGATTAGTTTGAAGCATCACGTCATACGTCAGAAGAGTCGATCACCGAAACAAGGATTTTTTAACGGTACAACGACAAATAAACTTAAAGGAAGACGAGCAGGAGACGATGAACTCATACGAGCAGATAATATGTGTATTTGAATCGTATTGTCAGGACAGAGGATGTCACATCACTGTAAAGTATAGACTCATTTTAATGCCTCGTCACTCGGACCAATCAGAGGCTTCATGGATGCATCTTCTGTATAGATCAGAGACAGTATAGAGACAGTGTGTGGGACACTGTGTGGGACAGTGTGTGGGACAGTGTGTGGGACAGTATAGAGACAGTGTGTGGGACACTGTGTGGGACAGTGTGTGGGACACTATGTGAGACAGTGTGTGGGATACTATGTGAGACAGTGTGTGAGACAGTGTGTGGGACAGTGTGTGGGACATTGTGAGACAGTGTGTGGGACAGTGTGTGGGACAGTGTGTGGGACATTGTGAGACAGTGTGTGGGACAGTGTGTGGGACAGTGTGTGGGACATTTTGAGACAGTGTGTGGGACACTATGTGAGACAGTGTGTGAGACAGTGTGTGGGACAGTGTGTGGGACAGTGTGTGGGACAGTATAGAGACAGTGTGTGGGACAGTGTGTGGGACACTATGTGAGACAGTGTGTGGGACAGTGTGTGGGACAGTCTGTGGGACACTATGTGAGACAGTGTGTGGGACAGTCTGTGGGACAGTCTGTGGGACACTATGTGAGACAGTGTGTGGGACAGTCTGTGGGACACTATGTGAGACAGTCTGTGGGACAGTGTGTGGGACACTATGTGAGACAGTGTGTGGGACAGTGTGAGACAGTGTGTGGGACAGTGTGTGGGACAGTGTGTGGGACAGTGTGTGAGACATTGTGAGACAGTGTGTGGGACAGTGTGTGAGACAGTGTGTGGGACAGTGTGTGGGACAGTATAGAGACAGTCTGTGAGACAGTGTGTGGGACAGTGTGTGAGACATTGTGAGACAGTGTGTGGGACAGTGTGTGAGACAGTGTGTGGGACAGTGTGTGAGACATTGTGAGACAGTGTGTGGGACAGTGTGTGAGACACTATGTGAGACAGTCTGTGGGACAGTGTGTGGGACAGTGTGTGGGACACTATGTGAGACAGTGTGAGACAGTGTGTGGGACAGTGTGTGGGACAGTCTGTGAGACAGTGTGTGGGACAGTGTGTGAGACAGTATAGAGACAGTGTGTGGGACAGTGTGTGAGACAGTGTGTGGGACAGTCAGTGGGACACTATGTGAGACAGTGTGTGGGACAGTCTGTGGGACACTATGTGAGACAGTGTGTGGGACAGTCTGTGGGACACTATGTGAGACAGTCTGTGGGACAGTGTGTGGGACAGTGTGTGGGACACTATGTGAGACAGTGTGTGGGACAGTGTGAGACAGTGTGTGGGACAGTGTGTGGGACAGTCTGTGGGACAGTGTGTGGGACAGTGTGTGAGACATTGTGAGACAGTGTGTGGGACAGTGTGTGAGACAGTGTGTGGGACAGTGTGGGGGACAGTGTGTGGGACAGTATAGAGACAGTCTGTGAGACAGTGTGTGGGACAGTCTGTGGGACACTATGTGAGACAGTCTGTGGGACAGTGTGTGGGACAGTGTGTGGGACACTATGTGAGACAGTGTGTGGGACAGTGTGAGACAGTGTGTGGGACAGTCTGTGGGACAGTGTGTGGGACAGTGTGTGAGACATTGTGAGACAGTGTGTGGGACAGTGTGTGAGACAGTGTGTGGGACAGTGTGGGGGACAGTGTGTGGGACAGTATAGAGACAGTCTGTGAGACAGTGTGTGAGACATTGTGAGACAGTGTGTGGGACAGTGTGTGAGACAGTGTGTGGGACAGTGTGTGAGACATTGTGAGACAGTGTGTGGGACAGTGTGTGAGACACTATGTGAGACAGTCTGTGGGACAGTGTGTGGGACAGTGTGTGGGACACTATGTGAGACAGTGTGTGGGACAGTGTGAGACAGTGTGTGGGACAGTGTGTGGGACAGTCTGTGAGACAGTGTGTGGGACAGTGTGTGAGACAGTATAGAGACAGTGTGTGGGACAGTGTGTGAGACAGTGTGTGGGACAGTCAGTGGGACACTATGTGAGACAGTGTGTGAGACAGTCAGTGGGACAGTGTGTGAGACAGTGTGTGAGACAGTCAGTGGGACAGTGTGTGGGACAGTGTGTGAGACAGTGTGTGGGACAGTATAGAGACAGTGTGTGGGACAGTGTGTGGGACAGTATAGAGACAGTGTGTGGGACACTGTGTGGGACAGTGTGAGGGACACTGTGTGGGACAGTATAGAGACAGTGTGTGGGACAGTGGACCCTCGGCTGCAGCGTGTGGTCTTCATCACGTAACGTTACGGCTCCAGAAGGTCTTCTTGTAAATAAATGCTTCCTGTCTTCATCGTCTATGGCGCTCGTACAGGAAGTGATGTCATAACGGGTCTTTGTGATGTCATAGATCTGTCTCCCTATAAAAGGTTAATCTAACTGATGTCGCTCCTTCATCAATGAGGAAGAGTGTGGTGAACTAATCCAGCAGCTCAGATGAACCTGCGAGCCAAGACATTGGCGGGGGGGAGGAGCCACAGAAACGTGACGCAGCGTCTCATCAATCAATCAATCACTCAGCGACATTAGTCAATGATTCCATTTAATATATATTGAATTAAATCAATGTTTACATTAAACATCTATAATTGGATGAACAATATTCTCAGAAAAAGTTAAAGTCATGAGGAAAAAGACACTTCTGCACGAGGTCAACAACGCAATTAGAAATTAAAACCAATACAAAAACTTTTTGAAGTTAAAACATGAAACCAAATAGAATCAACCCCCAAAAATATATTTTTTGACTCATTAAATAATGATTACATGTTATTGGTGAATAATGTCACGGGTGACGTCATAGAGATTTGAAACGAAAAGTTTAAGTGAAGGTTTCAAAGTATATCTGGTGTTTTATCAGGTCAGGTGACAGGTGTCAGTGGGCGGGGCTACATGTAACTCGTGCCATCTGCTCTCCGCTGATAGGGCTCTCTCACAGCGGCAGCTTTCTGAGCAGAAACCACTTCTACCCAAGAAGAAGGAGGAGAACAAGAAGAACACTTGAAGAAGTCTTCACATTGAACTGTACGAGGACCTGGATGGACCAGAACTCTGAGAAACCACTTCCACTGGTCCCTGTTGTGTTTTACTGGTTCAGTGACTGCTGACAGAGTGAGTGAATGCAATATCATTTTATTTTTTAATTTATTGGTTATTGTGTGCTCAACAAAAAACATCTGTAAACATTGACACGTTACAATGCGTGCACAGAGAAAATGAGTTAAAATAAAGTAGTCTTAAGACATTCAGCACACTCAAAACCAACAAAATGTTGGCTTTTTTATACTAAAAATATTGTAACATCATATAATGTCATGTGATTTATGATATAATATATTGCCAAATAATATGCTGTATCATATAATAATATACAAGATTAAATATAATATCATATTATCATAGAATAAAATATAACATAATACAAAATAATGTGATGTAATATATGACATAATATCATGGCATAATATAATATAATCAAGTACAATATTATATCATACAATATTGCATGAAATAATATAATACAATATCACATAATACATATTACACACCCAAACTCTCATTCTGTGCTCAGCACCTGAGGGGGAAACGATGGGGTCTGGTACAGTGGGGGGTCTAGATGGACCCGACCTGGGCAGCAGATGCAGCCTCTGGGGAGAGCTCCTCCTTAGACTGCCTGGAGACTTATCAGTTGGATGTGGTGGGACTTACCTCTATGCACAGCTCCATCGTCCTGCTGGGAGACTTCAATGCAGACGTGGACGATGAGGGAGACACCTGGAGAGGCTCCATCGGGAGGAGTGGCTCCTCTGACCTGAATCCGATCCCGTCATAGATCGTCCATAACGAACACCACCTTCGATCATGAGGATATTCAAGTGTACGTCAGGGTGCCCAAAAAGTTGATCCCGATCAACCGGTTGATTGCATAGGCAGTGCCAGGAGATCATCTGCCATTGACAAAAAATTCACGTCATGCAAGCTAATGCTAATGCTTATTAACTACCCTTGCTTACTAACTGACGCATTCACTTTCATTGAAAAGCAAAAAATATGCTGGTAACGGTTCTGACCGATGATGGCTGTTGGTTTTTTATATCGACTTACTTTGCCCTGACGGTATGCAGTGCTGTTGTTCCATTGGGTTACAGCTACTACCCTTTTCCCCGACTACAGTACCCAGTTTAGGGTTAGGTACTGTCATTTGAAAAGTACCTTGCACGCTGGAAAAGTGTGGGCACCCCTGGTGTACATGGTACCAGAGCAACCTAGACCAGAGATCCATCATCTGAATCCACCTTCGCCCTCATCTGGAGGCTGAGAAAGGATCATCGTCAATTTCCCTTGTGGAAGTCACTGAGGTAGTCAAAGACTCTGCAAGAGGTGCTGCAACATTGCGTGGAAGTCTTGAACAGTGCCACCCTGGAGTGGTGGTACCTCTCTTTAAAAAGTGTGTGGCAATTACAGGGGTATTACACTACTTTGCCTCCATGGTGAAGAGTACTCCAAGGTGTTGGAAAGGAGGATTCGTCCGATTATCAAATCACGGATTGAAAAGAAAAAATTAGGATTTACTCTTGCGAGGATCTTGGAGGGCGCCTGTGTTTGGTCTACACTGTGTTTTGCGGACCTGGAGAAGGCGTATGACTGCGTCCCTCTAGAGATACTGTAGGAGGTGCAGCGGCAGTACGGGGTGAGGAGGTCCTTTCTTGGGGCCATCCAATCCCTGTACGCCCAAAGTGAGATGGGTCCAGGAATGTGTCCATACCCTGAGTTACGGTATTCCACTCTCTTTACTGCACCCTTTGTAACGAAAAGAGAGCTGAGCCATAAGGGGAGACCCAGGAGAGCTTTTATCTCCACACTGGCCTGGAAACGCCTTGAGCGCCCCGTCAAAGTTGGTAGATGTGGCCCAGGAATCGGAAGTTTAGGGCCCCCTGCTGGGGCTGTTAACCCCCCCGACCCGACCCCGGATTAAAGATGAGATGAGAGACAGTACTGTATTATTTGATGTCACACAATGTAATATGATATATGATATATTATTATTCTATTATATATATTTCATGCAGTTTTGCAGAGTTTTCATCTTTAGGAAACAAAATATCTCATTCATTGTCAAAACGCCGCAAATAAAACGATTAATACAAACAGGAACAAAAAATCATCAGACAGACATAAAACACTTAAAATAAGAAAATGTCTTTGTGTTACAGTTTAATTAAATCCTATGGTGGCTCCTCCCACTTCTCTGACCTCAAGAGGAGGAAAAAGACAACCGAACCAAGAAAAGACCTGAAGTGGAAGAAGAAGTCCACCTCTTCTCCTCCTTTCTCCTGTTACCATGACAACCTCAAAGGACAACCTTCCGGCAAATCAGGACATCTACTCAGACTCAGGGGAGGAGACGTCAGTCACGTTGTCAGACAACAATGAGGGGTTACCGTGGCAACCAAACGAGAAGGAGGAGCGTGACGAAGAGGAGACAGTGGCAGTGGCATCGTCTCCGGACGGACGATTCCTGAAGTTCAACATCGAGATCGGACGAGGATCCTTCAAGGCGGTCTATAAAGGACTCGATACTGAGACAACCGTGGAGGTTGCTTGGTGTGAGCTGCAGGTAACAGTACGTAGCACTACAGACACACACTAAACACAGCCGTTCACAACAGTACGCACACTATACACAACAGGACACAACAGCAGACAGCTCTGCCCTCTGATGTCGCTTCTGGTTGCAAGAAAAGAAGATGGCGCTAATCAAAAGTCAGAAACAAGGTTGACATCAGATAACAAAACGATTACAGCATTACAACTTTAGCACTAACAACAAAGCTAACCAAAGAGGTAACATATGTTACAGTGTGCAAGTGTGTGTTTGCATGTCAGCATGTGTTAGTTCGTGTTAGAATGTGTGTATGAGCGAGATACAACGGTGACTCAGCGTTTTTTGTACCATGAACATGGTCTTATTTCATATTGGCCAGACGGCAGCTGGTTGATGTAGATAACAGCTCTCACACACACACACACACACACACACACAGACGCTAACACACAAACTTAATGAGGTGTTTATGGTTCTTCCCTCAAATGTTCATGTAAAAAAAGTTTCTGCTGATGTGTTGATGCATCGTTTATATGGTGACATTTTATTTAATGATAAATAAGAAAAGTTTTCCATTTAACTTTTGTTCAATTTGACTCATTATTGATCTTCAGACTCATCGTCTCTCCAAGTTGGAGCGTCAGAGGTTCACGGAGGAGGTGGAGATGCTGAAGGCTCTGCAGCACCCCAACATCGTCCGCTTCTTCGACTCCTGGAAGTCAACACTGAGGGGCCACAAGTGCACCATCCTGGTGACCGAGCTCATGACCTCCGGGACCCTGAAGACGTGAGACCACTACAGAGACACTCATTCTTGTCCCTGAATGCTGCACATCATTGTAGTCCCTGAACACCTCACTGGAGGAGCTTACCTGTGTTTCTAAACCGCTTCAGGTACCTGCGGCGGTTTCGTCAGATGAAGCTGAAGCTGCTAAAGCGTTGGAGCTTCCAGATCCTTAAGGGGCTTCAGTTCCTACACTCCCGCTGCCCTCCTATCCTGCACCGAGATCTGAAATGTGACAACGTCTTTATCACCGGACCCAGCGCATCAGTGAAGATCGGAGACCTGGGCCTCGCCACGCTGAAAAAGGCCTCGTTCGCCAAGAGCGTGATCGGTGAGAAAGCAACGTAAGACAGGCCAGCGTGGTGAGCGGTTTGTTTACTGTCACTGTTGGGGTGTGTTCAGGGACCCCGGAGTTCATGGCTCCAGAGATGTACGAGGAGAAGTACGACGAGGGCGTGGACGTCTACGCTTTCGGCATGTGCATCCTGGAGATGGCCACGTCCGAGTACCCGTACTCCGAGTGTCAAAACGCTGCCCAGATCTACCGCAAAGTCACCAACGTGAGGCTCCGTCCACCTGAGTGCAGTCCACTTTATGTCTCTGGACACACGCTGGTCCCTGAACTTTAGTCCACAAACCCCTGCAGCATTTTGGTCCCTGAACGTTCCCTGGCACAATTCAACGTCAGGCTGCACCCACACCTGATTGCCATCCACTTCCTGTTTCTGGTCATATGCTCCACATTTGTTTTTCTCGTAGGGAATCAAACCAGACAGTTTCCTCAAGGTCTCAGTCCCGGAGCTCAAGGAGATCATAGAAGGCTGCATTCGTACCAACAGCAGCGAGAGGTAAGGGGTCACCTGTGAACACCTGTAAACATTGAAATATTTATTAAGTTCAGGATCGATGTGCGAGGTGTGGGTGCACAAATCAAGACGAGAAGCAGTGTTTTCTAACTCAAAGATTTGTATTTAGCTTCTGGATAAACTTTCCAGCACAACACAGATTACTTCTGGTTTGGTGTCTCTAACATCTGTCACAGGGTGGTGGTGCAGGAAGTCAGGACTCAAGCACAGAGTTTCAGGCAAAAAGTATTCTTTAATAAAGTGGTAAAACGCCAACAGGGACAGACACCCACAACATGTAATGATGCGACACGAGACAGAGACTGACAGGGCTTAAATCCACATGGGGGGGGTGCAGGTGATTGGACACAAGTGGAAACAATCATGGACACTGCAGACCATCACCGGGGAAGACAGGACAAGGCAGAAAGTGAAGTTAACCCAGGGACACAAGAGACATGAGACTACAAAATAAAACCCTGACAACATCTTACATCAACTCTTTCTCTTTCATTAGTATTTAAAAATGACAAAAACCAGTCACACTCCTTGTTAGCTTCCTCCTGTCCTTTTTTATTGTTATTCTAAAGCACTCTCTGTGTATCTCAGTTATTCATGTTCATATAAGGTCAAAGGGGTCAAATTGTTGCTTATGTGTAGCTTTAATTTGTTTTGTGTGTGTGTGTGTGTGTGTACAATGACACATGAATAGTTGAACTTTCTTACGCCAGCTGTTGATTTCCTGGTCTTCCGGCTGCAGGTTCACGGTCCAGGACCTTCTGGACCACCGGTTCTTCCAGGAACAGCTGGGGGTCCATGTGGAGCTGGCCGAGGAGGACAAAGGCTCGAAGGCGGCTCTGAAGCTCTGGCTCAAGATGGACAACAACAAGAAGCTCCACGGGAAGTACAAGGACAACAACGCCATCGAGTTCCTGTTCGAGCTGTACAAAGACATCCCGGAGGAGGTTGCCCAGGAGATGGTAGCCCCACCCACCTGAACGTGTCGATGACATCCCCCCCGGGTGAGGTGGTCTCACCCTTCCCTCACTGTCTCTCAGGTGGTGCTGGGGTTCTTGTGTGAGGCCGACTACATGCCGGTTGCCAAGGCGATCAGACACCGGGTGACGGCCGTGAAGCGGGAGCGAGAAAAACAAAGGCGACTGCTGGAGGACACTTTAAAGAAGGAAGCCGAGGAGTCCGACCCCTCCCCCTGGGTACCAAAACCGGCCAATCACAGCTTAACATCTGGCACCAGCTCGGCCAATCAAGTACATCCAAAGATGATTACATGGAAACGTGACAAATAATCATTTTAAGAGTTGACAATTACTTTTTAGCACTTTTGAAGAGAATTAACAAAACTTAACAGTTAAATAGTTTATTTGGGCTCATACAACTGTAATGAACTAGCTGACGTGTTACTACAATACCTCAAACATAGTTTTTCTTGATATGTGAGACTTCACTGATTCCATGAAGATCATTTTTTATGAAGATATTAATTCAACAAAAGAAGTAGTTTTCTGTTTTCTGTCTTTAACAACTAGCTGGTTAAAAATATTTAAGATCTTTACGTTTAAAACTTGCAGCAGGACTCCTCAGCAAGCAGAGAGGATTCTGGGATCAGCAGCAGGACAGAAGGAGATGGAAACACTACATGTCAGGGTTACTAATATCGTATCGTATCAATATCTCAGCTGTGGTTGTAATTATATTGACTTTTTCATTTGATCAAAATCATTTCATTTGTATTCATGTTCCTTGTCGGCAGCGGACTTTGAGATGGACGGAGGCTTCACCTACACAGGTGTGCCAGGGAAGGTCGAAGCCGCGCCCCCCCACTCTGTACCCGCCCCTGCACCACTGCCTCAAGAAACCATTCAACATCAGGCTCCTCCCCCTATCATCCGGCCTCCGCCCAAAGCTCCGCCTCTTCCCGTGCTGCGTTTCCCCAAGGTGGGTTGTGGGCGTGGCTGAAGTTGGGAAAAGACTGCGCTAAACTAAAGACAGACGCTTTTAACATTGAAAGCAATGGAGTAATGAATAAAAAAATGGAGTAGTAATTAGCCATATTTTATAGTTATAAATTATTCTAGACCAATCAGATTAGGAAGTGACTATTGTCTTCTCCAGAGCATTGCCGTGTCCCACAATGCTGAGCGACAGCCATCTGAGTCCGTTTGTGGCTTTTCTTCACCTATTGAGAGGTGACGCACACATTTACCTCGTAAACATTTAGTCCTCTTAAACATTTATTCCATAAATATCCACCTTTTAAACATCTAGTTCTCTCTAAAGACGTCTTGTGTGTCTCTTCACTTCCGGTTTGCAGCAACGCCTCCGACTTGACCTCGGGTTTGAGTGACGGCAATGAGGGCCAATCAGAGAGGGGCAACCAGGAAGTTGGAAGACAGGCGGCCACGAAGCAGCTGAGCCGGCGAGCGAAGGCTCGCCTCAGAATCACCGGGGTGACGTGACATCACACACACACGTGCAACGATAAGGTGTGCACTCACGTTTACACGTTTAAACGACGCTGTGGTGCGTTCAGGTAACCGACATGGCGGACCGCGTGGTGGAGTGTCAGCTGCAAACCCACAACAGCAAGATGGTGACCTTCAAGTTTGACTTGGACGGAGACAACCCGGAGGACATCGCCTCGGTGATGGTGAGCGGCAGCAGCCAATCAGAGCGCAGCGCAAAGACTCACCTCGCGGCGGCAAAAAAAGACTTTTCTTTATATAATAATAATAGTAATAATGTACATTTCTTGCTTCTTTTTTTCTTTTGCGCATAAATCATTTGTAATCAAGGTCTTTATGTATCTGACATATTAATAATATATTTTTCAGTATTTGTGACTTTTATCGATGAAAGGTTTTCGTTCAGTTAGAGATGAAACCTGATGTGTGTCGATCAGGAATAACGAAGCTACCGTAATAACGACTGTGTTCAGATCCACAGAGACTTCATCGTGCCGTTAGAACGGGAAGGGTTCATCCGCCGCATGTACGACATCATCAGGAGGGCGGAGTCTATGATGCTTCGACAGCAGCTGGCCGACAGCGCCGGGTCGCCCCACCTTTCCGCCCCCCCCACGCTTAACGACTCACCTGTAGGCGAGCTCGGATTCAGAGAGATGGAACAATCCCAATGATTGATCCTTTCATCACGGTGTTGTTGTCTCCTGTGGTGTCTCTACAGAGCATGGCGCCAACACGCGGCCTCGCCAGGAGCCCGTCATCACTTCCTGGTAACAAACGATGGTTCAGAGAGAACAGGAAGTAGAATCCATTGAGTCAGAACATTTAATAAGGATCACTATGATATTAAAAGGATTCAAAATATGTTTGATATGATGATATGTTTCTAGTATAAACTCAATGCAAGTGAGTTAATTAACTGAACGACTTTGATAACGTTTCGGTTAGTTCATTATTTTTCACTGAGCTCAACAGGAGCTTAAAACAATAACAAATAAAAGCAAAGTAAAGTCACATCTTATAATACTAATATCTTGACTTCTAGTCTTCTAAATAAAAGGAATTCAACTTGAAAAAACATTTTTTCCGTCAAACTTTGCAGATCCAGACTCCTCCCCCTCAAAGGGAGACTTTTACATTGCTGGTGAGGCCACACCCCCCCTCAGAGCGCTGAGGTCCCCGTCCTTTCACACCTCCTCAGGTACGTCCTCGTCAGGGCTGGACATTAACGTTGATCTCCAGCCGCTGTGGCTCGTGGTGATTAGACACTCAGCAATTTCATTGGCCACAATTTTTGTTGTTTGGAAATTCACTTTAATTTAATTCAAACTACGGTTTGCTATGATTTACAAAAGGAGCTTTAAGTGTGTGAAGCTTCTTTGGTATGAAGACATATGCCACTGATTCTTTTCTTAAACCAGCCTCACGACTGAACAGTCTTTTCTTGGTCTTCATTGTCGTTTGTCCTCTGGGACACTGCACTGAGCAGGTCTCAAGTTGTATCAAAAGCCTCCACCTGTCCCGTGTGTTCAGGCGTCCCTGTTGCTTAGTAACGAGCGTACGGTGGCCGAGAGGAGACGCTACGCACACGATACGTCGTTAGCAGGTCAACGGGATGAAATGCGTGTGTCTCAGGGTCAATGCGCGAGGCTTAAGGACCCTGCAAGGAGTTTATTATTTCATAAAAGGGAGCAGGTCCACGTGGAGATCTCTGCTGGCCCTGAGCTGTGAGACAAGTCTTTGTCTCCAAGCACGTCTTGGTCATGGTGGGGTTCCTTTATCAAACCCCTTGTTGATAATCCCTCTCTCTCTCTCTCTTCAGCTTCCTCCCATCAGCCTCCTGTCCATTACCCCCCGCCCGACTCCACCCTTTCTCCTGTGTATAACACCCCATACCCCCCCCACGGCTCCACAACCAGCCTCCACCGAGACCACAGTAGCTCCTCTCTCCTCACCTCCTCCCCCTTCTTCTCCCCTACCCCCTCCCTTCGTCCTCACTGGCCCGCCCCCGACCAGCCACTCTTCTCTCTGGCCAATGTGCTCTCTCTGGCCATGAGCATGGCTCAGTCCTACTTACCCCCCACCGGGACCCCCAACCAGGGCTTTCCCCCCCAGAACCCCTCTCCCCCATTCCCTCCCCCCATGTCCCCTTCCATGGGTCCTGAGTTCTTCCCTTCAGGCCATGGCTCCTTCTCTGCTTCCTTCTCCTCCCAGCTGTTCAGCCCCCCTAACCCTCCACCAGGCTCTGCTCTTGACAGCCAGCTGGGGGCTACGCCCAGCCAAATCCACAACGCACCTGAGGCACAGGTGAGCTTGCTGATTCCTGTAGTCCACGTAGAAGGTTTAAAAAAGCTGGTTTCATTTATTCAAATATCTCCTTCCTTGCCTCCATCACTTCTTCATCAAATGACTCCTTCACTCCCTTCCTCATTCACTCACTCCTTCATTCCTTCACTCTCTCCTTCATTCATTAACTTACTCCTCGACTCAATCATTTCAGCCTCTTAGCCCCGTTCAGGTGGAGGTTGGCTCAGCTCCGCCCCCTAAAGGTGAGTACCCGCTGACATCACAAATCAACATCAAATCAGAGTGTGATCACTGATCATTAATCTGATCTAACACTTCCAGAGACCGTCTCTCCTCCCAGTCCAACCGCTCATCTCGATACCGTCCAGGTGACCCCCACCCGACCGGAAGGTGAGCCCTACGTCTCAGATTAGTTTGTTCATCCTCATTAGCACTGATTCTGTCCTCTAGCCCCACTTTGCTCATTTTTTTCTGTCTCTCTTTCAGGGAACAAAACTTCAGTCTTAAACGTTGGTCGTTTCCAGGTGACGCCCACTAAAGGCCTTCCTACTGCCCGTCCACAGGAGCCACGCCCCCTCCACCAGGCCACGCCCACATCACACTCCCCACCCCCCTCCAGTGCAAACCAATCAGGAAGCTCAGAAAGCAGCGACACAGGGCTCAGCGAATCAGAGAGCAGCACGGTGGTTGTTTCCCCGCCTGTTCATATTCAGGGTTTCCATGGCAACCCTCATGGACAGGAGGAGAAGGAGGAGGAGGAGGAGAAGAGGACGAGGGGGGGTCGAAGACTGAGCATTAACGTGGGAGATGGTTCAGCCAGCAGCCAATTGTGGAGCCGCTCCGCGCTTTACATCAGCTCTGACGAATCAGAGAGTGAGAATGAGGAGATGTGGGCGGAGCTCCGAGAGCTACGCAAAAGGTGATTGATGGAAAAAGTTGATTGATGGAAAATGTTGATTGATGGAAAAAGTTGATTGATGGAAAAAGTTGATTGATGGAAAAAGTTGATTGATGGAAAATGTTGAAAACAATATGTAAGGGAAAGAAGTGAATAAGCTATGAACCCTTTGAACATTAGACACCACATGGAGGTGCAGAACCTTCAAGCCAATCAGAAGCAAGAGATTGAGGGGCTGTACCAGAGGAAAGGTAAAGTCCCGCCCCCCGGCATCGTCTCACCGGCCGCCATGTTGAACCACCGCCAACGCCGCCTCTCCAAGACGGGGACCCACCCTCCTCTTCGCAGTAACAGCCTGCAGAGACCGGAGGTGCTGCACCCTGCAGGTGAGGAGGTCTCGCTGCACATAAACAGAACAACAACATCAACAACATTCATTAAAACTTATGACTTAATAACGTTTATGATTCAGGGATCATGAGGAAGAGCTCGTTTGGATCTCAGGAGAGAGCAGCAAGAGGCGTGACCTTTGCCCCCAAGCACAGCGGCACCATGAGCTCACACAGGTGAGCTGAAGCTGTTTCAGCATGCAGGGCGCTAGCTGACCTGAGAGTGACCTTTGACCTTTCTCCTCCAGCCAAAGAGCAGCTGCAGACTGACGGGACAAAGAAACCAGAAATGATGATTGAAGATGTTATCAACATTTATTTATACTCAGGATGTTTCAAACGTTTCAAAGAGATTTCCACTTATGTAGCAAAATATAGTTTTAATTGTGTCATTTAATTAGAATTACACAATGAAAGATAAATACATTATTTTTGGATGAATAACAATATATAAACATGAAGAAACATGAAATGATCTGTTATTATCTGTTCAGTTAATTGTGTACTTAACAGTTTATGACATGTGATGTCTTTTTATTCAGTTTATTATTTAAACAAGACTAATGTTATGGTTTTTTTATCAAAGGATGAAACGTGTGAACTACTGTGTGTGATCTATTACTCATCTAATAAAAGTAAATTAAAACAGCATAATTAAGATGATGCTTTTGTTTAGCATGATGCTAAACAGTAGGTATTGCATGTGTGTATAGTGTGTATAGTGTGTATAGTGTGTGTATAGTGTGTATAGTGTGTATAGTGTGTATAGTGTGTACATGTCACAGACCCAGGTGGTGTCAGGGGTCTCCATCGGTGGGAGAACTTCTAGTGGTCCTCCCGATCGTCCAATCAGAGAGCAGAAGGACCTGTGTCCTTGTGGGGAGGGTGATGCTGAATATGGACCCAAATCCACTTTATTTGTAACTTTTATTTTTTATTTAAAATCCGTCTTATCTTATATTTAAAATTGAAAGAAAATAAGGAAACTAATAATGACAAATAAAAAATAGTGTGAAATCGTAACTTGCGTTACATTATACGCAACATGTATTTTATTCATGTTTAAATAATCCTAAATCAAATGACTGCACATATTGTTTCATTCCTGCTTTCAGTCACTGTCGCTTTCTGAAGGACGTCAGTAGAAATGTTTGCTCAGGTCAAACAAACATTTGCTTCTATACGTAGACTCTAAACCCAGAGACTCCCGACCAATCCGGAGCCCCGAAAGGGTTTCCCTTATATGGACTTCCTGTTACTAAACACACACACACACACACCAGGGCTCTGCTGAGCCTCAAATCTGTCTTCACTTCAGGATGGAGGGTCAAAGGGTTCTGCTTCTGGTTCTGGTTGTGGTTCTGGCGTCTGTGCAGCGTTCAGGTCAGTTTGGTTTGTTGTTGTTGTTGTTTGTATACAGATCTCACTTCACATTTTTTAAGTTTTAAAAGCGATTCAAAGAAAAAATCTTTTTGGAACCAAAAAAACAGAACAAACTTCCCTCTGTGACGTAATCCAAGTGCACACAGACACACACACACACACACACTCACACACTCACACACACTCTGACCTCTGTGTGAGTCATACCTGTGGTGGGGCCGCGTGTGAGGGTTTGGGTTCTGAGTGGAGAGCCCGGTCGACCGTGTGAATCCACCTCCTGAGGGGGTCCAGATGTGTGAACTCTGTGTGTGTGTGTGTGTGTGTGTGTGTGTGTGTGTGCAGGCGGTGTGCGTTGCTTTGCACAGTTCGACCTGAGCCTCGGTCAGTGTGATGAAGAGCTGGGGGAGGTGGATGAAGAGGACTGCTGTCAAAACCCTCAGTACGGCTACCAGACAACAGATGGAGTGTGTCAGTCCTGTGGGTCAGTGTGCGCACACACACACACACACACACACAGACACACACACAGCTTCCCTTCTGACCTTTCACAATAAAAGCCTCATGCATAAACCAGTAGCACCAGTACATGTTGCTGTGTTCCCAGTCCTCCGGTGTGGTCCCCCTGGTCGCCATGGTCACAGTGCAACGTCCCGTGTGGAGAGGGAGTGATGCAGAGGAACAGGAAGTGCTTCGGTATCGGAGGCTCAGAGTGTGAGAGGCCCAAAGAGAAGGTGGAGATGATCCCCTGCAACGGCACCTGCTGTCAGAGGCCCTGCCCCGGTAACACACACACACACACGCACACACAGACACGCATGCACACTAATACCCAGCATCCCCTCTGTTCCTGTCTCAGTGGCCGGGCTCTGGTCCAGTTGGTCCAGCTGGGCTCAGTGCTCCTCTTCCTGTATCGCAGAGGGCCGAGCTCCCATCAGAAACCGCCGGCGCACCTGTTCTAACCCCGCCCCCTCAACGGACCCGCCCGGCTTGGGTTGCCGTGGTGACGACAGCGAGGATCAAAACTGCGACAACCTGCCTCACTGCGCAGGTTCACCTGTCTGAAGCATAAACAAACAATAACAGACTCCAGGTGTCCTCTGGAGACCATGAGAGACTCCAGGTGTCCTCTGGAGACCATGACAGGCTCCAGGCGTCCTCTGGAGACCATGACAGGCTCCAGGCGTCCTCTGGAGACCATGACAGGCTCCAGGCGTCCTCTGGAGACCATGACAGGCTCCAGGTGTCCTCTGGAGACCATGACAGGCTCCAGGCGTCCTCTGGAGACCATGACAGACTCCAGGCGTCCTCTGGAGACCATGACAGGCTCCAGGTGTCCTCTGGAGACCATGACAGGCTCCAGGCGTCCTCTGGAGACCATGACAGGCTCCAGGTGTCCTCTGGAGACCATGACAGGCTCCAGGCGTCCTCTGGAGACCATGACAGACTCCAGGCGTCCTCTGGAGACTATGACAGGCTCCAGGTGTCCTCTGGAGACCATGACAGGCTCCAGGCGTCCTCTGGAGACCATGACAGGCTCCAGGTGTCCTCTGGAGACCATGACAGGCTCCAGGCGTCCTCTGGAGACCATGACAGGCTCCAGGTGTCCTCTGGAGACCATGACAGGCTCCAGGGGTCCTCTGGAGACCATGACAGGCTCCAGGTGTCCGCTGGAGACCATGACAGGCTCCAGGCGTCCTCTGGAGACCATGACAGGCTCCAGGTGTCCTCTGGAGACCATGACAGACTCCAGGCGTCCTCTGGAGACCATGACAGGCTCCAGGCGTCCTCTGGAGACCATGACAGGCTCCAGGTGTCCTCTGGAGACCATGACAGACTCCAGGCGTCTTCTGGAGACGATAACTTGCTGTGTTTCTGTCTCTCGACCAGTGAATGGAAGTTGGGGGTCTTGGTCTCCCTTCTCTTCCTGTCCTGTTACCTGTGGGGTGGGACTTCAGGAGTCATTCAGGAGATGTGACAGCCCCGCCCCTAAACATGGCGGATGGCCATGTCCTGGAGAGGGACGTAGAACCAAAATCTGCTCAACCAACACACACTGTCCAGGTACATCTCTGGTGTCTCTGGTGTCCCAGGTGAGGGACACAGGATGTCACCTGTGTGCAGACTGTAAAGCCCTCGGAGGCAGAGGTGTAATTTGGGGTGATACAAAATGAAATGAATTGAATTGAATGTCTCTCTGGCGGGGTCCCTGTCCTCTGCCTCCCAGTGGATGGCGTGTGGTCGGAATGGTCCCGCTGGGGGCCCTGCAGGAGCCCCTTCCCGGGGAGGGACATCCGTTGCAGGCAGACTGCAGGCGGCAGTCAGAGCCGAGAGCGTCTGTGTCTCCACCGGGTCCACAACGGGTCCATCTGCAGCGGGGACAGTTTGACCGAGTCACGGGTCTGCTACGATGTCAATGGCTGTTACAGTGCGTGATGCACACACACACACACACACACACTCACACACTCACACACACACACACACACACACACACACACACACACTCACACACTCACACACTCACACACACACACACCACACACAGGTTTGACTCACAGTGATCCAAACACAGGCTTCATGTGTGTGTGTGTGTGTGTGTGTGTGTGTGTGTGTGACTCAGTGAAGGGGACCTGGGGGGAATGGAACTCGTGGAGTTTGTGTTTCCCGCCCTGTGGAGTCAAATCCAAACGCGTCAGGAAGAGACGCTGTGACGTGGACTACAGCGGCTACGAGTGAGTCTCCACCATCGGCCACCTGCTCCTCATCTGGAGGAGCATCTCAGAGTGTTCACTGGTGTGTGTGTGTGTGTGTGTGTGTGTGTAGACCAACCATCGGGCGTAGGAAGGAGGTAGCATCGTTCTCTGGGACTCCAAACGATGACTGCGGCCCGCTGCCCGACGGGGAGGAGTCTGAACAGCAGCAGAACTGTGTCAACGCTCCGGCCTGTCCCTGAGTTCACAGCGTCATGACAACGCCGTAGCTGTGTCCAACGGACACTTCAGGACTGCTGCTGGGACACCTCCATCTCAACATCTCAGCAATTAAACAAGTGTCTACTTTACACACTTTCTAAAGGGATTACTCATTATTTTAGTGTTTACAAAAAAACCTTTGAATTCAAATTTCAAAATGTTGTATACGGCAACATCACCAGGAAGATGATGTAATTGTTTATTATCTGTTAATGTATATTATCTCCAGTTGACTAAATAAATCGTATCCTCTTACCAATGAAAACAGCAACTTTCAACAAACATGTTTGTTTCATGGTTCATTGGACGTATAAAGGTCCAAGAGCCTCATTGATCTGTCTGCTATATATAGATATATATATATATATATGTGTAGTAACTATATACTATACCTGTAGTTAAAAGTATTTATGTATGTATACAAATACTTGCAGTCAGTGTTTATACAAATATGGTGAAACTTGAGGGTATCTCTGAGTCTGAGCTCATGTTCCGTTAGCTTCCTCTGTGAGACGGTGAGTGCTAAGCTATGTTAGCATTGACTCATTACACCATCATGAAGACGTAAATACAGATCTGTGGTGTTTGTACCATATAGTTTAATAAACACACACATTTATACAGACTCTGATCCAGTAGAAGCTCTTTGAGCTTCGTGCTACAGTCAGAACCGGGTCATCTTCCCCCGGGCAGTAGTTCCCACTGGGCTTCAGCGGGCCCTCAGAGTCCAGAGCCGGGTCGGCTAGCTGGGGGGTCCGGGACTCGTTGGATAATCCCTGGACCGGATAAACCGGATTGTCCTCCGGTGCCGGAGAGGCAGAGGACTGCGTCACCAGCAGCCCGCCCGCCAGCTCACCTTTCACGGGGAGAGGCGAGCCGCGGTCCGGCGAGGGGCCCCTCTCAAACACACCCGCTGCAGCCTGAACGGGCCCGAAGCCGCCGCCTCCACACATCCGGCCGTCCGGCCCGTGCAGCAGAACCTAGACGCATCAAGACGAAGTCCGGAGACATTTCTTGTTGCGCGTCATTCATCCTGACAGCTAACAGCAGCTAAACTAACGCTAAGCTAAACCAACGGTAGCTAAGCTAACTGTGATTTTACATAACTAAGCTAGCTAATGGCAGCTAAGCTAACGCTAAGCTAAACCAACGGTAGCTAAGCTAACTGTGGTTTTACATAACTAAGCTAGCTAATGGCAGCTAAGCTAACGCTAAGCTAAACCAACGGTAGCTAAGCTAACTGTGGTTTTACATAACTAAGCTAGCTAATGGCAGCTAAGCTAACGCTAAGCTAAACCAACGGTAGCTAAGCTAACTGTGGTTTTACATAACTAAGCTAGCTAATGGCAGCTAAGCTAACGCTAAGCTAAACCAACGGTAGCTAAGCTAACTGTGGTTTTACATAACTAAGCTAGCTAATGGTAGCTAAGCTAACGCTAAGCTAAACCAACGGTAGCTAAGTTAACTGTGGTTTTACATAATTAAGCTAGCTAATGGCAGCTAGCTGCTGCGGAAAACCGACAGCCATGCAACGTCCGGACCGGTTCGTGACGGTGGAGGCTCCGCGCAACACGAAGAGACCTGAATACGCAGCTTTCGACCGACTCACCCCCCGGTGATGCTAACGGAGGCGGCTGCGCAGCGGCGACATCAGTCATCGATCACCGCTAATCGATAAACTGAGCTCTGGTCGTTGTCACCCCTCCCGGTACCGGACAGGCTCATTTATTTTCGATTAATTTTAATTTGACTTGTGATTATTAGACACAACTGCAATTTGTTTAAATTTGATTTTACAGTTCAATAAATATGGGTTTTCATGTTCTACTCTGTCATGGTCATCAGAAGAAGTATCTGCACACGGTTCAGTACAATATAGACTTTATTAGTTCACTAAGTTGAAATAAAAAGCAGATTGACTTTAAACGATTCACAATTCAGTAATCAAGTGTCCATCAAGTCAACACAAGAAGTCCCTCCTCCTGAGACCCGGCTCCACCAGGTGAAGCTCTGCTCCACCAGGTGAAGCTCTGCAGCTGGATGACAACTTGGTTCATGGTCCCCAGACGGAGGGCGAAGCTGAGACGAGGCGCCGCTACCACGCAAACCACCAGGTGAGTTCAACAACGACGACGGGTTGTTTGTGGCGTAAACAAAGACCCAAATCACCAGAACTGCTTTGGGAATGTTTTAGATCATTTTAATGTCTTTTTCTTCACTTTATTTTCATCGTAGCAATGGAAAAATATAACCTTATACAAACGTCTTCGATTCTTGAATTTTTTTCTTTTCAAACAAGCAAAAATGGTGGTGACCCTTTTCCCCCAAAACAAGTGCATCAGGGAAATGAAAACTAGCAGCTCATTTCCACTCCTCAGAGTCTCCTTTTGGCACTTTTACTTCGTAGGACTTTTAGTGCTGTTGTTTTTTTGGATAAGAGCGCCGAGCACAGCGGGTGGAGGCTTCTCCGTCACCTCAGTGCTCGCAGGAAGAAGAAAAAATAAGAGCAACACAAATCTAAAGGTTTCCACAGACGTCCGCTCAGTTTGTCCTTTTCTTGTCGTGGTTGTAACTGCCGCCCCCCACCCCCCACCCAGAGGGGGGGTGGAGCTGTGACGTCATCGTGATGTCACAGGAGAGCCCGACTACAGCGACAGTGGATTGTGGGAGGTTTACAGGAGGAGGGGGTTGGGGCAGTCAAGAGTCCAGTCCACAAGGCGTCTAGGAGGGAGGGGGCTGTGTTTGTGTGAATATGGGGGGGAGGGGGGGTGTTGCCGCCTGCTCAAACTGAAGGTGGCGTGGTGTCATTGTCTCTCACTCTCACACTCGTCTCATGTCGCTTCTGCTTTGAGCGGATCAAAGACAGAAGACCTAAATCCAGCAGTGGGGCAGGTTGTCCTTGTCCTCGTGTCTTTCAAACCTCTGGTCCCCAGCCGCAACAATCTGAAGTGAAGAGGATTATTGATCAGTAAATGTTCCCGACATGATGCTTTTATTGTGAAACAGGAAGTCTGTTTAATCAGCACCCATTAGCCCGTGTGTCTCACCAGGCCTGGCTCTTGAGCTTACGCAGCTCCTTGGTGGCCCAGGTGGCCAGCGTCTTGGTCTTGGTGGTTTTGGAGCGCCGCCCCTCCGTCAGCAGGTCGTTGATGAGCGGACGGACCTCCACCAGCTTCATCACGTCTTTACCGAAGGCCGTGCACAGGTCGCTGAGCACGCACAGGGGAGAGAGGACAGACGTCAACCAGCTGAACCGGAACTCTCTTCTGGTCCGGTCTCACATGTTGAGTGGCGCATCATTTCTCTTCAGTGACCCAACAGCTGTTTGCCATGGTCTCCACGGCAACGGTGAAGCCAAAGCAGAGCCCCCGGTTACGCCAACAGCTGCTCAGTGCAAAACCTCCAGATTATAAAACACAGCGCGTTGCCGTGGTTACCGGGAGCCACTAATCAAACCTCACCCAATGAGCCCGGCGGCATTTGCCACCACTCCGTCAGAGTGGTCTTCGTCCTCGGCTATGTGGTGGATGAAGGAGAGGATGAACTCCACCCGCGGCTGCACCAGCATCACGTCGGCTAAGGGAGCAGGAGGAGGACGAGCATCACAAGGAGGTGAAATGACTCAGGAGCAGAACATTCATCATCAACACGCCGTTTGATTTTATAGAGTCTCGCAAAACCAGGAAGCCGTGAGCGAAGCCGTGGCCTGAAGCTCTCTGGGTGAAACAGACTCGTTACTCTACGACCTCGTAAAATCCTCCTGATCCACTGCAGTCAGGAGGAGGAACCGAGGTCGACCCCCCCCCCCCCCCCCCCCGGTCACGTGATCTTACGGTGCACGTTCTCCTGGTCCCCCTTCAGGCCCTGGATGATGCCGGTGTAGGCCTCCAGGCAGCCCTCCCTCAGCTCGTTCAGGTAGTCCACCATGTCGTAGTCCGTCTGGAGACAAACACACACGTGTGGAACCCTGAATCAACAACGCTCCGTCACCACGGTTACTGCACGGCCCAGTCACCGCAGTTACCTTGTCCACCTGGGCCTGGGAGGCCTGCTGCAGCGTGTCCAGGACGATGTCCAGGTACTTCTTGAACTCCCCCCCGATGGCCAAGGCAATGTCTCCGAAGGCCGAGAGGATCTGAGGCTTAACGGAGCGATGGACGTTCTCATTCTGGAGGACAGAAGGGGGGGGGGCGTTAGCACCAAGAGCGAGGGGTGCATCTACAGTTCCAAGGAGCTACAAGAGGTCTCAGATACTTGTGGTTGGTTTTGTCATCACAGTCAGCGTGGTGCATGTTATCATCATGGACCATGAAACTCGTCAATACACAAGACTCCTCCCCCTCCTCCTCCTCACCCCGAGGTTCTCCAGCAGCAGCTGCATCATCTCGTCACAGTAAGGCAGAATGTTGGACATCAGAGCTCTGCACAGGTCACACACCAGACCCACAGCTGCCAGACACACCTGTAACGACATCATCATCATCATCATGTAGCCCCCCGACTTCATTTATTAAATTACGTTGCAGACTCTTAAACTCCAGAATGTGCCGTGTGGAGGTCTCAGATATTTGTGGTTGGTTTTGTCATCACTGTCAGCGTGGTGCATGTTATCATCACGGACCAATCAGACGCACAGCAGGGGGTTCGCTGCTGGCGGTGAAGACTGACCTGATACTCGGCGTAGTTCTTCAATCCGATGCCCAGGAACGGCTTGAAGGCGTCCATGTATTTCTGGAAGTCACTGCCCAGAACTGAAACAACACACCAACATTAACAACCCTGGTGTGCGTGTGCGTGTGTGTGTGTGGGGGAGCACGGCGTGCACCTTCCACCAGAGTGGACACGGCCATCAGAGCGTCCTCCTGGACCCCCCCGGAGCCGGCGGTGCTCTGGAACATCCTCAGTAACGACGCCATCACCACGTCTGAGATCTGAAGGGCGTCCTGATGCTGCACTTTACGCAGGACGTTCTGCGACACACACACACACACACACACACACACAGGAAGTGACACAAAGCATAGACCGCGCTGAAAGGAGAGCATGCTGGGGGGGCCGTCTCACCTGCAGAGTGGCACACAGCAGCGACTGCAGGTCGTTGAACTGGATTCGGTCAGAAGTGCTCTGGATGTGAGACTGGGGGACACAGGAAGTGACGTCGTTACACAGAACGCACCGCATTCAGCTATTGGTTGACGGCTACAGGAAGTAAGGCGTGTGGCGGTCTCAGATAATTGTGGTTGGTTTTGTCATCACAGTCAGCGTGGTGCATGTTATCATCACGGACCAATCACACATCTCCTTCAAATAGCACATGGAACCTCAATATGAATCACCTCCATCTGAAGGACCTGCTGCAGCCGCTCCATAATGACCAGAGTGGTCTTCTGCACGGCGGGGTAACAGTCCTTAGCGCTGTTCTTCACGATCTCCATCAGAGCCTCGTAGGCCGCAGAGCGCAGGTTGTTCTGGTGCCCGTCGGGTCTGTAGGAGGAAGCATCATCATCATCAATGCATTCAAATGAGTAATAGATTTATTATCTACACTTCTTGTTTCTTGTTTAAAAGGAGCTCTGTACCTGTCTGTGGTCTCCAGGAGCTTCTGTACGATGATCTCAAAGGACGAGGACAGGCAGTAGGTGGCCGGCTCCTCCTGGTCCTCTGCAGCATCCGTTGCCTCGTAGGCTGCTTCAGCCAAAGACGAGAAGGCCTGGGGGGGGGGGGAGTTGACCTCAGCTTTAGGCTAGTCTTCCACTGATTTATGTCACTGTTAACCTCCCAAGTCATGTGACACCACAGCTCACCCAGCAGACGTTGGAAGCCACCCGTGGCTCCGCCCCCAGGCCCTCGATCAGGCACTGCAGCAGGGGCGCCAGGTACACCTCGTTGATGGCTGCCTCGGGCAGCAGCTCACAGATCCGCCCCACCGTCCAGGCCGTGGTGTCTCTGACCACCACGCTGGGGTCCTTCATCAGCTCGATCAGGGTGGGCATCGCCTGGACACGACCAGTTAGCATCACCAGGGTCACCCGCTCAAACACAGGTGCTTATACATAATAAACCATTAGGTGTCAGAATTAGCTGATAGAGTCGAGCAGCTGACTCACCTGTATGACCAGGGGTTTGAGCTGGTTGAGTTCAGGTCCTTCCAGGATGGACCCAAAGGCCATGACGGAGGCGTCTCTGTAGCGCCAGTCGGGGTGTTTGATGTGTTCTTTGATGAAAGGCAGCACGTGAGGAACCACGTCGTCCTCACAGCAGGTGGCCAGCAGCATCAGACACACACCTGCCGCCTTGCAGGGGTTCCAGTCGTCATCGTCGTCGTTCTCGTCCTGAGAGGGTAGAGGTCAAAGGTTAGTAAGGAAGTCAAAGATGGCCATGAAGACGTAGTGCAAACACTCACTTGTTTGGTGAGGGTCTGGGTCAGGATGGGGACCAGGTACTGCAGGGCCCCTTTAGCATAGAATTTACTGGTGTGCTCTGGAGGGCGTCCCTGCTCCGAGGCCTGCCATTGGACAAGAGGACAGTCAAAGGGGGCGGGTCCTAACAACCTGGAGCCGAGGTGAAGGGTTAGAGTCTGCTTACAGACCTCTGAGGCCTCGATGGCCAGATCCATCTCCTCGTCACACACGTTGGACCAGAACTCGATGCCCTGTAAGGCCACTTCATCAATATCGCTCTTCATCGCCTCGATGGTGATCTGAGGGTGAGGCCAAAATATCAACAAAGATTACGAGGCAGTCAGCAGAACGTCATTCTATTCCATTTATTATTTATCATCATCCCTACCGCGACAGAACTAAAACTTTATACATTTCTTTGAATTGGTGCTTTAAAATATATATTTCAGAAAAGCATTTCATTGTGACTGAAAGAAACTAATTGCTGGGAAACTATAACGTCATCATTAATTAGTCTAAGACAGTCATGTGACTGTAAAACTAACTGTTCAGAACATTTGTGCCATGAGACGACATGTTGGCCATTTAGAATATATTGTTTTCTGCTTGTGAATAACGTGGCTGCAGCTTTTATTCTAAACCGAAGACGCTGATGAGGTCGACTTTGGATTTGAAACTCCAGAACCTGGAGGGAGAGAAAGCGCCTTGAGATGCCTCATGGGTAACAGAAAGGAGTTCTCACCGCGAACAGAGCCGGGCCCATGTAGGTCTCCATGTACTGGTAGTACAGAGACATGATCTTCACCAGGTTCTGTAAGGCTGCCACACGCACCTGGACAATGAACAGTGTCAGGACACGCCCACAAAACGACCCTTCCACCAGTCACCATGGAGACGCTACTCACCCTGGTGTCGGGACACTGCGTCGCCTCGCACACCACTTGCATGATGAAGTGTCTCTCCGTCTGAAACACAGGCAGGAAGCACAACGCCTTCACATTAAAACATCCTCCTTTGTAGAAAGTGTAATTTGGATCTTGTGGGCTCCAACCTAATGGTAAAATAGTAGGTGTGTATGAACAAGCCGTTTAGTGCACTGAAGCTGGAACACCAGACCCGTTTATCTCCTCCTGACTAGGAGGGACAAGCACTTACCTCCTTGTCAAAGTTGGCCTTGGTAAACTCCAGCGAGTTGAGCAGCGCGTTGGTGGCAGCCAGCTTCACGTTGTTGCTGGGCTCCTCCTTCCTCATGCCCTGGATGATGGCCGTAAGGATCTGATTGGCGTTCTCCTGCAGCTGCTCCGGGTCCTGAAGGGAACAAGCAGGTCAGCGGGTGTGATGTGTGGTCTGCTGTAATCCCTCGTATGTCTGACATATTGTGGTAATAAATGTTTCCTGATTCCTGTCACTCACAATGTCTTGGCAGATGTAGCCGATTGCCTCCAGCGTGGACTCCTTCATGTGCTCCGTGCTGGAGGGGTCCGTGACGTTGGCCACCAGCTGGGGGATCAGCTCAGGCCACTGGTTGACGGGGATCTCGGCGCAGGCGATGCCGGCGACGCACTGCGAGGCCGAGCTGGGCCGGTACGTCTCCGTGCCCAGAGTCTGTAAAACCTGGTGGACAGAGGAGACAGATGTGAGCACAGCGACGAAGGAGAGACGTGGCGGGGGCGGAGCCTGCCATCCTTACATAGTTCTTGATCTCGCGGCGAGCGTTGGCGTCGATGGCCAGCCATCTCTGCTGGTACTGGGTCTTCACGTCAGGGTCCTTGGAAGTCAGAGAGTTCTTCACCTGCAGACCGGCAGCCACTCGAGCCACCTGAGTGTTCCCGGGGTTCGCCAACACTTTAGACAACTCCACCAGGAACGTGGGCTGAGGGAGAGGAACCACATGAGCAACAACTTCAAGAAGTAACCCCAATAACTGCTCAGACGCGTCCTCTCACTTATTCTGTGCTGCAGTACCAGTCTCTGCCTGAGGCCCCGTGGGGCACCGTTTACTACTAACTACAGGAATCACATTACTGAAGGCCTTCATTGAGAAACACTGACGTCACAGTTGCAAAAGAAATTAAGAAAATAAATCTTAGTTTAATAAGAATCACGAGAACACAAACATGTGCAATTGAACAAACATCTGATCAACTAAAGAGCTCGTTTCTAACAGCGATCCTTCTCAAAGCGCATGTCCCATCAGGCTCTCTGGTGCAGAATGAAGGAAGTAAACCAGCAGCAATGAGCAGTGGAAGGAATCTAGAGTTATGGTTGTTGACGTTGATGAATAAATGTAAATCTACATTGATTTATTGCCTCTAGGTGATCATACCTCAGCGCTTTGTACATTACTACAAACCGCTAATAATGTGAAAAACACAACGGGCGCTTCGCATGGGTGCAGCCAACGCTAAATTGCTACGGCTAGCACAGTAGCACAGATGTCTAGAGGGAGGGGCGCCTGAGTTCCTGTCGGTTCCATCCCGACTGCTGCAGGTCAGATGGTCTCAGAAGCACCATACTAACCAGATTCTCCACCGCCGCCTGCTCCAGAAACTTCTGTGCCGCCTCCAGTTCATTCCGATCTGAGGAGAGAGAGTTATTCAGTGTGATGTTAGCTAGTTAGCTCACGGGTTAGGATAACAGCACCGAGGTTCTAGCTCGGGTCCACCAGTTCCACAGACGCGGGGTGTTCCGGTAAACAAGCACGAGCAACGTTAACGCCACTGAAGAAACGCGGCGAGGCTCCAACGTGCGTTTCAGCCTCTCGGTTAGCATGCTAACATTAGCCGGGACACGATTGGGTTAGCAGAAATAAAGTTTTATTGATGAAAATGCACGCCGCTTACAGAAACATAACTGTTCACAGATGTGGACAGTTACTTATAGAACACCTCGGGGACTTTACTCTCCCCTCAGCGGCTTTAAAGGAACGTTATCCAGGACCAACGTGCGAAGAAGCGGCCGACAGTAAATGATAAAAGCTACCAGCTAACCAAGCGGCTAACACATGTATGGGCAGTGTCGCCTCTTCTCACCGGCTACGTGCTGCGGTCAGATCGGCCTCAGCAGAGCTACATCCACGTTATCAAATGATAGTACCATTCAGAGCTAACCCGAGAGAACCACAAGGTGAGCTAAACGGTCACACTTGCGATGCGCTCCATGGCGGTGCGAAGTCACCGGCGGTGGCTGGGCCGTAACGTTAGCTTTAGCATTAACTGCTAATAGCTACTAGCGAGGCATTTCCCTCCTGCAAACTTTCACCGGTTAATCGGAGCTAACTGTAGCTAAGCTAACACCATAACGACGCCGATACCACGGTTACCAGCCCCGGTTACCGGTTGCATGTTGATATTCACCTGGAGAGACGGTTTTCTCTAGAATAGTGATGAGCTCCATTCCGTCCACCGGCTCACACTCGCTCTGCTCGTCGTCCTTAGCTGCACACTTTCGGTTACCTTGCTGCGCTCACAGCAGATTATATTTCTTCCACGGAGCTTCGGTCGGTGCGGAAAGCGGCGGGAGTTCCCCGGTAACGGCGCGGTGTTTTTCTTTTACGCGGATATTGAAGAACCGCCGCCCGTTCGCATCCTGTGTCGTCGCGAGGGAAAGGGCCGCACGCGTCTCTCCCGCGGAAGGATATCACGCACTGACTCCTGTAGGGCGACGTGCTGCCTTCAGGAGCACTGGGATCTTATGACACTACGCAGTGAATGCGAGGACCAAGTTTCAAATGTGTGTGAATAATCAGTGACAAAATGTAGTACAAATAATTAAAAAGTTGTACTATTTTATATCATGAATACTTAATTTATTTAAAAATAATGCTCATGCTTTTCAATAAAGATTCAAATGTACGAGATACGGGGATTCAGCATAAATCTAGAGTCTACGAGGAACACGAGAACGTAGCACTACTCTTCTCAGGGGACGTACATGCACGCGCACACAGGAACGCGACAGAAAATGATTTATATATTATTTTATATTTATACTGAAATAAAAGCTTTCAGGTTAGGGTTATTTTCTTATTACTACGTACTGTGTATTCTGTGGTATTAGTACTGTGTACTTTATGGTTTTAGTACTTCTCACGTCTTTCATGAGGAACGAGATGATTGGTCCTCAGGACGCAGAAGTATAAGTACATGAGCTGTTGGTGTACTTGTACCAGAAGAGACTTAAGGGAGTACAAAGGAACCCATTGCTTCTTTATTACTCATCGTTACAGTAGTATCTCTCATAGCTGCCTGGAGTCTTTCACTTTTTGTTCAAACTTCTTCCTCATAATTTATCAACACAACAGAGGCATCATGACAAAATATAAAAAACAAATAAAAATACCATAAATTGCCTCTTTCACAACAAAAACTACATTTGGCAAAAGGGGGAAATGCTGAAGATGTTCCGGTGAATCTTTCAAACATTGATGAGTCAGAGGAGGAGGTGAAACCTGTCAGAGCTCCTGATTGGTGAGAGCCTTCAGGGGATTTGTCGTCCAATCTGATTTGATCTTGTCACTTGTTGCTAGGCAAAGTTTGAAGCCACGCTATAAATCATTGAACCCCAAAATTACAATAAAAATAAAAAAAAGTTAATCACAACGGAATAGAAAAAGTATAAAATATGACCTATTGACCTCCGGCGGGTTTTTATGGCACAACACGGTGTTTGTGGTAATTAAACATTCAGCTGCTAATACTTTTTATTCCATGTACTCTTCTGCACTTTTAATAAATACATTTAAGTCAAATATTTAAATTCATGACTAGAAATCCCAAATAAACAACATCTGCTGTAATGATGTGTTTGGTTGTTCAGTGTTGGCTAACATGCTACCAGGACGCTCAAAGCGTAGGATGTAGCCGATATTCGCTTGTCGTCTCTGCATCTTAAGCATAAGCTTAATGCGCTCATCACTCTGTATTTAGTGACCTCTCCTGTGTAAGGAATGAGCTAATAGCAGTACCAAGTTAGCTCGCTGGCTAACATTAGCTAGCTAGTGAGGACGAGGGGAGGTGCCAGGTAGTTCTCTTAACTCAATTTAAATTCTGTTAATCACGTTGCTTTTTGGAACTTTGAAAAATGTCGCAGAGAAAACACAAAAATTGCTGTGACAGCAGAGCGAATATAACCCCCCCCCCCCCCCCGCCCAGCAGGGGCCATCTATCCTTTGCTCTAGATATGAAGGTACAGGTACATGAACCATTATTATAGCTGGACCTCAGTGTGGATCTGATCACATGATCAACAGCCAGTTCCATCAAAAACACAAGCAGTAATCAGCTGTTGTTTCATATTAAGCTTTTTTCATATTTGAAACTATGGAAACCCATTGAGCCCCAAAAATGGCAAAATGGAATATAAAAAAAAAACAGTCAAAAATATGAGCAGTCAAAATGTGATAAAGAAAATCTAATATATTGTAAGAAAGGGAGTCTGAATTAAATCAATTGATCAAGACTGTAATAATATGAACTAGATTAGATTTCACGTTGATTCTTTTCTATGTGGCAGAAATGCGCTTCGTCTTCATCACGAGGAAGACGAACGGACATCAGATCCAACAGGAAGTGACACATGAAGAGAAGGAATGGAGTGACAGGAGGCAAAAAAAATAAATTAAGTACAAACTCCTGAGAAAACACAATAACTTGCCAAAATAACCTGATCACATGATGAAGAGGACACACACCGGGAGAGGAGAACAGTCTGACATTTTATAGAGAAGTGGGCGTTAGCCTAGCTTAGCACAAACACTGGAAGAGGTGGATACTGTTGCTTTTAATGTGTGTTTCATCTGCTCACCCTGACTGGTTTGTACCAGTTGATCTTAAACCTACGTTTCAAGACGCTAGCTCTTTATTTAGCTTGGACACCGCAGGTCCTCAAAACAATCACCATCTTTGTTTCTAGGACTCAGTGCAAATGTAGTGGCCAATGTGGTTGGTCTCCAGGGAGCCATTAAAACGTGTAGCGAGTCCACTAAGAAGGGTTTAGCTTAGCTTAGCTTAGCTTAGCTTAGAAACAGAGCAGAGCCATCAGACTGAGTGGAGGGAAACGTTAGCCTGGTTTAGCATGAACACTGAAAATAGGGGACCGCTGTGGCCTAACCAGACCAAATGTCAGACCCCCCCGTGTGCGGCAGGCCGGTGGATGAAGGATACAAGTGTTAGTGATGGTTCAAAGGTCACGGGTAATTTACAGTAAACTACACATATGTACACACACCCAAAATTGTACAGAGAACAAATATGTACACGCTCAGGATTTCTATTTTTTTTACTATTACCGACAACTTTCCCAGAATGCTTTCCTCCTCAGGTCAGGAGAAACGCTGCACAGGGGCCTCCTCACCCCCTGCAGTGGGAGGCGGTGGGAGGCGGGGCTCTTGTGCCGTCTGCACCAATGATTGGAGTGTCACATGATATGAGGGGGGCTCTAGCTGTTCTTTAGCAGCGTTGTGTCTTCAGGAGGACAGGAGGAGGAGGAGGAGGAGGAGGATGAAGCAGCAGCTGTGATGGTGGCAGAGGAGGCGGCGTGATGAGGGAACAACAACAGCTGCCCCGTCTCCGACGACAACAAGGAACAACAACGAAGATCCACCGCCTGGAGAGATGAACATCGCCGAAGCAACGACACACACTGATCCGTCACCTTCACACAACCTGGAACACAGTGAGGGGGTGAGACAGTGAGGGGGGGACACAGTGAGGGGTGACACAGTGAGGGGGGAGAGCGAGACTCACCTGCCAGGTTGACGTGGGTGAGGCTGTCCCTCAGGGGGGAAATGGAGGAGGTGAGCGTGTGCACCGTCTGGTCACTGATGTTTCCACACTGACTGAGGTCCAACTTGTTCAGATGAGGGACGTAACGAGCCAACAGGCGGGACGACGCGTCCGTCAGGTCCAAGCCAGCCAATCGCAGCTCAGCAACGTTCTGGAAGCGGCCCACTCTGGTCTCCCCGTGAGCTGATCGACCAATCAGAGACGAGTTGGTGAACCAGACCGATAAACCGATTAGAGGCCAAAACACATCCTTCATGTAAAAAGAGAGAGGGCTGCGTCTCACCTGTCCGGGTGTCGGGGGGCGGGGCCAGCAGCTCTCTCAGGTGAGAGTCTTTGAGGTCCTCTACTCTGCTGAGGTCCAGCAGCTTGAGACACGGACACACGGCCTGACAGAGAGCAGAGACCGCCGGCCACGGGCACCCAGCCACGTTCAGCTCCAACAGACCTGAGGGGACGCAGGGGAGACAGGTGAGACTCGGGCGGGGGGGTCAGGAGGAAGACAGGTGAGGAGCCACAGCATTTTTAGCTGAGAGGGCTCCTCACTTTATAGTTCAACGTTCACAAAGGTCATCGGGGAGGTCTGGCGTCACCTGGTAAGCGGTTGATGAGCCACATGAGCTGTTTCTTGGAGATGTTGGTGTAGCCCAGGTTCAGGGAGACGGGCTGCCGGCGGATGATACCACTCAACATGGGGGGGGTGATGGAGCGCTGCCGGCTCAGGTCGATCTGAGTCCACAAGCGTTTATCACAACACCTGAAGAAGAAACAGAGGAGCCTGAGATGTGCTCAGACGTGAGGTCACCGTGAGGTCACAGTGTGATGTCACTCACCAGCGGCTCCAGGTGCGACACACCCTCATGCAGACACACAGCTCCCTCTGGCTCAGGTGGGTGAAGACTCGGAGCCACACGTCACGTGTCATAATGTGGGAGGAGCCAGAGTCCAGTGGCAGGCACCTGGGCTCGGGGCATGTGGGGGGGGGGCGCACAAGATGCCTCTCCATCTGTACGGGCCGGGGGGGCGAGGGGACGGCGGGTGGGCTGCGCTTCATCATCTGGGAGCGCGGGGCGAGGCGGGACGGCTGCGAGCAGGGGGACGCCGCCATGGCTGACATCATCAGGCCACCTCCCCCACCGCCGCCGCCCCCATTTGAAGTGGGGAGGGAGGAGCTGCTGTTTTTGGACGTCTGGTTCTTACGGAACTTGTTGCCGCGGCTCCCCGTGCCTTTGCCCCCCCCCCCGCTGTGTCTGTGGTTGGTGAGGACGCCGCTAGCGTTCTCCTTCTCTCCCCCCTCCCTCCCCACTCCCACGCCGCCCCGTGTCCGCCCGTTGCGCGCCTCCTGCCCGTTGCTGCGCTGTTTCCCAGGGAAGCCGTCGTGCTGCGAGGACGGAGGCATCTGGTTGGAGGAGAGCGGCGAGGGCGGGGGGAGGGAGATGGAGGTCTTCCTGGTCCTATCAGAGGTGGGCGTGTCCTCCTCCTCCTCTCCTTCTAGTAGTCCCCCTTTACGTCCTCGAGGAGGTAAGCCGGCCTCTCCCCCTCTCCGTCGAGTCACCTCCCCTTCCCCCTGCTCCTCCTCCCTCAGCTCCTCGCCTCCCCTGCCCCCCTCCCCCTCAGACTCGTCGCTGGCGCTGAAGCTCAAGCCGGCCAGGTGTCGCTCGCTCTTCCTCGCTCTCTCCTTCTCGCTGCGACTCCTCTCCCGCTCCGTCCGCCCGCCGCTGTTGCCGTGAGCGACGGGCTGAGGCTGTGCCGGGGAGGAGGAAGAAGGCGAGGAGCCCCCTCCGGCCTGCTCCCCCCTGAGGGAATCGTCCGAGTCGGACTCTGAGTCGGACTCCGAGCTGGAAGAGGAGGAGGAGGAGGACGAGGAGGAGGAGGAGGACGAGGAGGAGGGTCGGCGCTCCAGCAGACACATCCTCTTAAAGCGCTCCAGCTTCTCCCGGTGGTGGGAGCGCTGGTCTGCACTCGTCGCCCCCCCCACTCCTACCCCCACCCCGGGCTGAGAAGACGAGATGGTGGAGCCCTGCAGTCCTCCTCCACCCAAGGAGGTGGGACCGTTGGACTCCGACGCCTCCTGCTTGGGTTTCTGATGAAAGAACGACACGTCAAAGTCTTCTTCAGGTTGTCATTCAAATATGAATTATGTTTAAGAACAGAAAAACTACCACGAATTACAATGAAATCGTTACAATAATAAAGTCTCGTGCCTTTTTGAGCCGTTTTTCATGGGCGCCCTTCATCTGAGAGAGAGACAGGAGGAGGAGACAGTGAGACACCAGCTGGAGACGGGTTGGACATCAGATTCCACTTAAGATCTCACTCTACCTTCTTCTTGGGCCCACTGTCCTGAGGCAGCTCCTTCTCCTTCTTCCTCTTGTGGCCCCCCAGTCCCACTCCCTCCTCCAGGGAGGGAGGTGCTTTTTTTTTAGGGGGAGGGTCATCTGTGAGCTTCCAGCGGCCAACCTCCCCGTTATCCAGCCTGCGCTTCCCCGAGCCGTCCGCCGGGTCCTGAGCCCAAACACCAGGGTGGAGGGTTAATACGAGACGCCGCGTGACCAGCGGGTGACCAGCGGGTGACCAGCGGGTGACCAGCGGGTGACCAGCGGGTGACCAGCGGGTGACCAGCGGGGAGAAGCTGCTCACGTGGCTGAATTCATGCATTTACAAAATACTGTGATGAATTTCTGACCATTTGCTACATAAAGCCAAAGGCTACAAGATGCTACAAGATGCTACAAGATGCTACAACTACTTAAATTTGACTTGAAAGAAGGTCAAAAAAGTACACTGCGCACCATTTTACTTTTTGTTGTAAAATAAACTGATGTTTTATGATTGAGTGTTCATTTTCATTGGTTTTAGTCATGAGTAATTCGATGGTTTCTGTGGTCCTACCTTACTGGTCTTGCCCTCCTTGTGGCACTTGGGACACTCCCAGCAGTTTGGGATCTCGTCGTTGATGATTCCTTCAGCTTTACCCATCTGAGGAGAGACAACAACCAACATCTCAGCTTCTACACGACATGTCGTTTATCTAACCCTCCCACACAGTGGCAGCAATGTGCAGCCCTGAGGGCACCCGGGAGGGGGGGGGGCTTCTTGCTCAGGGACACTTGGACACGGAGCAGCCCGGGTTTGAACCGCGCTCCTTCTCTACCTCACGCCACGTCGGCTTCAACATTCTGTCCATGTTTGAGTTGACAGGAAACAGTTCAGACAGATCATCTCCTGGTTGCCATGGTAATAAATAATAGTGGTCTGATAGAGGTGAGGCTGGGAGACTTATTTTGATTTAGATCAACACTTCTGTGAGAGGGTTTCTGATTGGATCATTGAATATGGGCAGCACTGACCTTCAGACAGCTCGGGTGGATGATCTCGTTACAGATGGTGCACTCCATCAGAGAGAGGCTGAACTTCTCCTCCTCAGAGTCCACCGTGTCCTCCTTACCCGCCTCGCCACATGCAAAGCACACCGCCGTGTGAGGCAACACCGGCTGGAGAGAGAGAGAAAGGTGGGTCAGACAGGTGAGAGACAGGGAGAGTGACTCTCCAGAGGAGCACCTGCCTCTTCCTCCTCCTCCTCCTCCTCCCCCCCCCCCACCAACAATAATAAGATAAACAAATATAGCTCAAACCCAAAAAACATGAAGATAAACTGGCTCAGTGTGTGTGTGTGTGTGTGTGTTGGTGTGCGATGGATCAAAGACAACTCTCTCACTCACAGCTCCAGGAACCATCTCTGGTTGCCATGGAGACCCAGCATCAACGCCTGCTGGGCTCTTGGCTGAAGCTATTTGAAGAGACACCAACAACCAGAAATACCAGAAGACGCTGACGGTGTGTGTGTGTGTCTATACACACATACGTGTGTGCGTACTTATTTCTGACGTGTACAGCCGATTGTGTGTGTGTGTGTGTGTGTGTGTGTGTGTGTGTGCGTGCGTGTGTCTCTCACCGCCGTGCACTGTCTCAGAAGGCAGGACTGCTTCATGCGGCCGGGCCCGCCGAACTTCTTCATGTCCTTACAGAAGTGACACTCTCCACACTCCGTCCTCATGCAGGCCTGGCAGCGCCGGCACCGCGTCCGCCTCCGCCTCGCACCCCCGCCTGCCCCCCCGCCCAGCGCCTTACTGCCCGACATCCCCGAACAAGTCAGCTGGAGACACAAAACATACGCACAAGCGGTTAGCACACACACACACACACACACAGATATTATGAACAATGCAACTTGTAACAAATAGATTGACAGCTGATGGTCAGCTGATGGTATCTTCTAAGCCCGTAAGTCCAGTCATTAACGTCAGTATTTTATTTTCAGCACTGCTTGCAAATCACAGTTTATATAAATATAAGATATAAATATCTCTACTTTTGTTTGAACCGACTTCCTATCAATCATGCTGACCCCTTCTGACCTTACCAGAAAACACAGCACCACCTACTGGACTGAAAGAGCTATTGGTTTTATTATTCTACGACCCAAAAGTTTATAATAAAAGGTTGAGTGAGTGACATGAAGAAGTTCCAGTTCCTCAGGGTTTCTGGGGGGGCGGGGACCCATTACAGAAGGCAAATATCTCTCTCTCTCTCTATATATATATATATATTTCTAAAACATTCCATATACCATGGAACCGTCGCTGCAGTGGTACTACCGGTACGGTACTGGTCAAGGTCTTTATGGTGACATATAACCTTAACTCTTTCCCCCCAATGTTAGTATGATTATTTATTGTGCAACAGTGATTTCTTTTTACAAACATATATTAATGTTTGTATTTAAAAAATCATTGAGGTGAATATATAGTAGACTTTGAATGGAAATATACATAAATAAGCACTTCTACGGTAAAGGTGGTTGTTTATGCATGATCAACATAAAGAGGAATATTTAGGTATGTTCTGGTGCTTTCTAAACACATGAATTAATTCATTTTAAATCTATTTGTGTAGTTAATTGTTTTTTGTGAAGGTTTACTATTTCATTTGTTATTGTTTTGTTTGAAGTGCCTTCTCTCTATGGATCTGTAGTCACGCTCTTGTGAAGTGAGCATCATCTGTAGATGTTATGATTTACTTAGCTAACAGAAGTTAGCAGCAAAGAATAATGAAGATGCGCATCTAGCCCCACCTGCAGCATTAGCTGCTAACCGCTAACACGTCACAGTCACCTGCGTTCAGTCACATACATTCACACCTGCAGACATTCACAGGTGTGTTGTTGATTGAAGATCAGATAGGAGAGGTGACACTACGCTGACCAGCCACCCCATCAGTGATGTGATCCAGGCTAGGCTCACTAACATGTTAGCTTAGCGGGCTAGCTGCCCTGCAGTCCGCTTCCTCTTTCATTATCTCTCCGCCTCATTACAAACGAACCTGGCAGACGGAGGTTAATAAAACAACATGGCTGCTGATAGAGACGCGAACCAGCGGGCACTAACCTCTTCGTATCCGGTCGCATGCTCCTTGGTCGCACATTAGAAATAATATTAGCCAACAGTTAGCCCACGTTAGCTCCGGTTCGGCACAGCTAGCAGTCCGCTTCCTTGTTTCTTTCTCCGCCAGGCTGCCGTTAGCTGCGGGCTGCTTCACACGCGTCCCATCGCATAGCTTCCAGTGCTAGCTCCCGGTGCTAGTCCTGCTAACGGAGCCACTGTGTGTCTGAATCTCTCCGAACTGATCGATATCGATCAAGTGAAGGGCGCAGTGCCGCTGACTGGAGTCTCTCTCTCTCTCTCTCTCTCTCTCTCTCTCTCTCTCTCTCTCTCTCTCTCTCTCTCTCTCTCTCTCTCTCTCTCTCTCTCTCTCTCTCTCTCTCTCTCTCTCTCTCTCTCTCTCTCTCTCTCTCTCTCTCTCTCTCTCTCTCTCTCTCTCTCTCTCTCTCTCTCTCTCTCTCTCTCCTGCGCGCGTTACAACGTGTTCTTCTTCTCTTCTTCCCGGGGGGCTTTAAAACCTCTCAAATGGCTCATTTTAACTGAAGCGTAGTGGTTTTACATCAAAACGCGGTTATAACCCTCCGCAGGAACTAGACCCCATTGATCATCCCATAAGAATCGATCAGATATTGTGAATAAAGTGCAGCTATTGTTCCCCGTGTCTGATGTGCGCAAATCGATGCGGTGCTGTGCGTGATTTGGTGCTGTGCTGGTTGAGTCGGGTGGTCTCGTGCGACAAGTTTGACCCCCTGCCTTGATTACATCATACAGGTGACTTCCGACAGAGCGCTGCACGTCGGGCCCAGAGCAGGAGAGGAAAAAAATAAATAAAGAAGTGTTGTAAATACAAGAAGGGCAGCGTGAGGACGCACGCCCCGCGTCACTGTGTGTCGTGCACAGTACAGGATTCTGGGATATGTAGTTTTTCTGCAATTGAAATATATTAAAAGTGCATACCTGTGAGATGTGGTATAATTGATAGTACAATATGACCCTCTGCGATGTGCTATAATAAAAAGTACAATATTTACCTCTGAGATGTAGTACAATAAAAATTACTAACGTTTGTATTAAAAATATAATGTTTTTAGTTTAGTACAATAAATAAGGTGCAACATTCACCACCCCCTCCCCCCTAGCTAACATGCTAAGCTAGCTCCGCTAGCAGCGTCCCCTCAGTGTAATTAGTTGAGACGCACCGGCTCCATCAACCTCCCGGTGCCGTTAGGACGGAACAGACTCTCCCTTAAACTCACGGTACCGACAGACCCGGACCACCGACGGGACGCAGCGTAGAGGCGTCCATTGATCCAATAAGTGAAGATGATTAAGCTTTTTTCCCTGAAGCAGCAGAAGAAAGACGAGGAGTCTGCAGGAGGAAACAGAACAGGAGCTGGGGGGAAGAAAGCCAGCGCGGCCCAGCTCCGAATACAGAAAGGTAGGCTGGATAACAGCACCAGGACCCGTTAGCTGGTCCCATCCGCACCGCACACTGGGTACCGACGGACCAACGGGTAACACCGCCCCCCCGTAGAGACCCGGTTTCACAAATACACACAGTAGCAGCGGGTCCAAGCCATCACGCTAATATGTGGGGTGCTAACGTTAGCTAACAGTGGCTAGCTAGTGCAATATTTGAAAACAAAACAGCCAGTCACAAGGGAGCCTGCTGTGGGCTAACGTTAGCACACCGCTGAGCTCATACAACATCTGAGCCAGAACCATGTTTCACGGCTCACAGCCCTCACGGGAGCAGCTTACTCCTGTGAGGGCTGTTGTTTTATGCTAACCGCAGGTAGCCTCATTAAGCTAACCTAGCTTCAACCAGCTAACCTGCTGTGTCAGCTCTGTGGTTAACTGAACAACAATCTATATGACGTAATGACCTTATGTGATGACGTCATGACAACTTTAAAGTACTGAGTATATTGACCAACTACTGTACTGGAGCTCACATCTAAAGTACTTGTGTTTTACTTGAGTACTTTCAACTTTTACTCGATAACATGTCAGAGGTACATAGTGCACTGCAGTACTACTACATCTTAGAGGGACACGTATTACTTTATCCTATACTACATTGAAGAGGGTAACGTTTGTACAAGTAAGTACTTTGTACACTACAACATCTCAAAGTTAAATACATATGCTCTAGTACACTTTAGAGGTACATATAGTTGTACTTAGTGTAGTTGATCTCAGAGGTACATGCTGTAGCATATATAGTTGTATAAAGTGATTTACTAGTACAGAGGATAATATGTGTGTAAAGTGATGTACTAGTAAACCGTAAAGTCTGAAGATCTGAACGTAATCATTTTTCTTACAGACATTAATGAGTTGAATCTTCCAAAAACGTGTGAGATCAACTTCCCTGATGATGACGACCTGCTGAACTTCAGACTCATCATCTCCCCAGACGAGGTGTGTGTGTGTGTGTGTGTGTGTGTGTGTGTGTGTGTGTGTGTGTGTGTGTGTGTGTGTGTGTGTGTGTGTGTGTGTGTGTGTGTGTGTGTGTGTGTGTTAATTCATTTTTTTGTTTCATCTCTCAGGGCTTTTACAAAGGAGGAAAATTTGTCTTCAGCTTTAAGGTGAGAAACGTCTTTCCTTTCCTCCGTTATCACCAGTCAGTCTGTGACTGTGTGAATGATGTCATTGCGTCTTTGTGTCTCAGGTAGGACAGGGTTACCCCCATGACCCCCCCAAGGTGAAGTGTGAGACGATGGTGTATCATCCCAATATCGACCTGGAAGGAAACGTCTGCCTAAATATCTTAAGGTCTGTTCCCCCTCAGTAACGACCTGTCGCCCTAAAATCCACCGTAAGCCTGTACATAAAAGTTGTTGTTGTTGTTGTTGTTGTTTTCCACAGAGAGGACTGGAAGCCTGTGTTGACAGTAAACTCCATCATCTACGGTCTACAGTATCTATTTCTAGTGAGTTCACGTCCATCACAGAATAGTAATTATAGTGAATCTATGCAGTAGAGTGAACAACACTAAACATCCCCCCCCCTGCCCCCCAGGAGCCGAACCCCGAGGACCCGTTGAACAAGGAGGCAGCAGAAGTCCTTCAGACGAACCGGCGGCTCTTTGAGCAGAACGTGCACCGCTCTCTGAGGGGCGGATACGTGGGCGCCACCTACTTCGAGAGGTGTCTTAAATAACTTGGCGTCCCACAATTCTCAAAACCCCCTCACCTCGCCACCCCCCACCTCCTCGTCAACACTCCTCCCCTCCTGCCCCCCCAACCCTCTGCCTCCCGCCTCCTTCCTGCCACTGCTCGTTGGCAGGAGCTGCAGCGACACAAAGCAGCTCGCCACAAGACGCTTTCCTGTTTTTTAAAAGTAAAGACGAAATTCCACCCTCTGCTCCTCCTCCCTTCATCCATCATCCCTTCATCCATCATCCCTCCATCATCCCTCCATCATCCCTTCATCCATCATCCCTCCATCATCCCTCCATCATCCCTTCATCCCTCCATCATCCCTCCATCCATCCCACCCCTCTCATATTTCTCTGTTTTACTTACAAGATGCAACAGGAAACCGTTTACATGCCACAGGGAGACGGCGACACACAACACTTACCAGAACTGGACTCAAAGTATCGGGGGGGGGGGGGGGGTGGCGTTGCTCGAGCAAGTTGATGATAATGACATGATTTTCTTTTATCTGTATTTTGTGTGTGTGGCTAAGACACCTGCGTCACACAGGTAGACTGAAGGCCCCCCCCCCTCAGAGTCCGGCTGGTTACCCTAGCAACCCGAGAGCAACCATAACAACCGCTGACTTGCACCAAGACTTCAGGAAGTTGCAAAACCGCTGTTCGCCAAAAAATAATCACCACAAATAACCAACGTTTTCTTAGCGAGCAGCGACTCTGCAGAGGGGGAGGGGCCTCAGTGGCATTGGGGGGGGGGGCTGTTGCGGTATTTTGGGCACGCCTTAAAGAGTTTACGCTAAGACGTCTACACATTTTCCAAAACGGCTGAAAGAGTGATGTCAGCACTTGGGGGAGGAGCTTATCAGTAGAAGCATGTGAGCCTTAAATAGTTCCTGAAGACCTTGATAGTGTTCAGCCTGTGGTGACGTGTCCCTGAAGGGGGAGGGGCTTGTAGGTTCCAGAGGAGCAGCTGGTCACATGATGCCATTGATTGGCAATCAACAGGAGTTGGTTTGGAGGTCGATGCCAAATCGCACAAGTAAATGTGAACACACTTGGGGGAGGGGGGGTGTTGGGTGGGCGGGGCTCAGTGGTTAGGGGGTGTATGGGCGGGGCTTATGAGAAGCAGCTTTTGGTTTTCATTAGGTGCGTTGTGGGCAGGGAAGCAGAGGGGAGGGGCTTAAATGTTACATTCTATTGTGTATATTAAACCCCAGCTGTTCACACTGCAATATGATTTATGTTAAATAAAATATAAACTTGAATGATCGTAACTTTGTTGATTTCTGTTCATGGATTGTTTAGCCGGAACAAACTTATGTAACAACTGTCTTACATCAAAAAAAAGGTTAAGTATAAAAAGTATTTGAGCAAATTAAATGACAAAATATTTGGTCAGCCATTGTTTTGTCCACATTCATTTGAAGAGTCTGAATCATTTGTGACATTTGTCTTTATTCAGGTTCGATACAAACAATCATCCTTGTCTTATAAGTGAGGAGCAGCCTGTCAATACAGCAAGTAGACGTCAAATAACATTTCATTAAGCTGTAATACTTTATAGTTAATTACATTTATTTGGGTCTTCATTTAATTAGTCATTAATATCTTTGAATTTCAGTTGATTCTGTTATAAAACCCACTTTTGGAACAATAAACCGGTTTGCCCATAAAAATATCTGTTCTGTGCCCGTCCCATTATGCCCCCCCCCCCCGCCCCCCAGTCTCCGTCTCCTGTCTGATCCTCTACTCTCAGGCCAGCTGCTGCTGGGACGTCATGAGGACCAGGGGGACGTCTTTGTCTCCCGTCCCCAGCAGAGGAAACATCCTCTCGGTGAACTCTGAGGATCCTGTGAAGCTGTAGATCTCTGAGCCCGACTTCACGTTGTAGAAGGACACCTGTCCCTCGTCCACGTCAAGGAACACGCCCACCTGACGCAGCTTGTGGGGACTCTTCACCTGCAGTAAACACACGTTGAAGACCAGAGGTCACTTCTTCTGAGTGTGTGCAGATGAAGCATTTGGTTGAATTATAACTAGCTAGCTAGTTAGCATACAGCGCTAGTCACATGCCTGGCTTGCTAGCGTACTAGCATGCTAACGCCATGTTTTCATGCTCGATTTGCTTAAGCTTTAATCAAAGGTTAGTGCTTCCAGCAGTTAGCTCATGTAAAGGGTGGACCTTGGTGAGGGGGGGGGCGGTGAGCGCTCTCAGCTGGCTGCCGCTCCACCAGATGGCGTAGTAGCCGTTGGAGGGGCTCATGTCGAAGAGGCCTTTCCTGGGGGCCGACTCGGTGACCACGCCCAGCTTCCAGTCCTTACTGTCCCCCACAAACACCTGCACACAAACACACTCGTTGGCACCGGGCCGGTGGTCCTGGGGAGGGTCAAAGGGCGCGGCTCACCTCCCAGTAGTGGCGGCCCGTGCTGAAGGTCTCCTTGGCGATGACACATGACCAGACGTCGAAGCGTTGCTGGCTGGTCCGGTAGAACTGGAGCTTCTCGCCCCGCTTCACCTGCTTCCTGTCCTCGGACAGGATGAGGAACGGGTAGGCCGTCACCGGGTTCAGGGTCACGTCCTCTGGAGACCATGACACGGTGAGGGGGGGGCTCCAGAGTTGGCATGTTAAAAAGATGAGGATTGTAAATGGAGAGAAGCACTCACCCATGTACACCCGGGCCTTCTTGTGTCCTGCAGAACATGACCTCAGATCAGTCATTGATCCATCACCTCATACATCAGCCATTTATTTATCACTTCATAGTTATTGATCAAAAGACAAACCAGAGACTGCTTTGGTCTTCTTCCGCTCTGAGGGAAACAGGAAACCACTGTTACCCTTTCACAATAAAAGTTCATAGGCTTCAACCCACCAAACAAGAGTCAACAGCAAAATATGTGGTTTAACAAAACATTTGAGCCGCATCCTCCCACAAATGTCTGTACAAAGAAATCCACAGGCTTTCTGACGGTATACAACAGAGAAATAGAAGTACTATAAACACAAGAGCTCTGATTGGTTGGGAGTGAGTCACAGGGTGTGATATTGAAACACAAGCAGTAGTGTGAGAGCAGCCAGTTGAATGGTGAATGCATGCCTCACGTCACAAGGAGACCCGGGATGTTTTACCAAAGTCCATCTCCCAGCGAATCAGCAACAAACAAACAGGATGCTGCTGTTCCTCCGTTGCATAGCAACAAACAAACAAACAAACAAACAAACAGGTACGCGAGACCCAGCGTTTACCTCTCAGGGACCACTGACTCCTCCTCAGACTGGCTGTGCTTCCTCTCAGACTGAGCATGCTCTCTGCTGCCATCAGGTCACCTGACGACACTGACACACACTCCCTCATTAACACGTCAATGTCCACACAAACACACATCAATACATCCACGTACACACACGCCCCTTCTCACCCGACCCTCTGGGGACCTCCTCTCCTGTCCTCAAGTCGTCCATCTTTTCCTTCAAATCTGACAGAGAATTCTTCACCTCCACCAGCTGGAAGTGAAGAGAGAACTCCTCTACGTCCACCTCCTCCTGCTCCTCAGAGAGAGGAGAGGTGGCCTCCTTAAAGCTCTGAGGAGAAGAAGACGAGGAGATGAGGGGACAAGGCGAACCGGCCACACACACACACACACACACACACACACACACACACACACACACACACACACACACACACACACACACACACACACACACACACACACACACACACACACACACACACACACACACACACACACACACACACACACACACACACACACACCTGCAGGAAGCCGATGTGGTCCTGACTGGCCGCCTGGACCTCCAGCGTGGCTCTTCTGTCCATCAGCTGGCCGAGCTCCGCCTCCAGGCGGCTTACTAGTCCCTCCCCCTTCAACATCACATGGTCCAGCTGGTTATCGATCCCGCCCACCAACTGAGACCGGATCCGGTCCAAGGAGCCGGTCAACTCATCCAGGAGGTGCTCCACCTCCGCCCGCTCCCCGACTGCGTAGTTCTGAACACACAAATTATTAGAACATATATCAATACAAGATCTACACCATCATCAAAACAAGATGGCCGACCTTCACGCCCTCCAGCTTCTTCTTCAGGTGGGTCACACGACTCTCTTTCTCTCTGATCCGGTTCAGGATCTCCTGCTCCGTCCTCGCCACCAGTTTCTAAAACACATCCACGTTTATTTAGAGCCACCAAGAAGTGAGAATCTTCATCTTATTCATCCTCCTCCTCCTCCCGCGCCCCCCCACCTGTTTGCCGAGCCTCTCCGTCTGCACCGACACCGTCTGGTGGGTCCGATGCTCCTCCAGGACGCAGATGGCACAGATGCAGCGCTGACAGGTCCGACAGAACACCTGCACAAGTGAACACATCCGGCGGGTCAAAGGTCGGCGGGTTGGTTCCAGCACCACTGACACCCAACGGGGGCAGACTAGTATCTGGAGAAGGGGAAGGGGCTCACCTCCAGCAGGCGGTGGTGGGCGGGGCATGTCCGGCCCCTGAGGGCCTCCTGGGGGTCTATCAGCGGGTGCCGGGAGTAGAAGGGGGTGGTGCGGTGCGGCTCCAGGTGCAGAGCGCAGTAGGCGGCCGTGCAGGTGAGACAGGAGGAGACAGCGGGCTCTTTGACTCCCGTGCACACGTCACACCACACCACCTCTTCGCCGGACGGGGGGGCAGCGGCGTCCCCCTGCTGCGTCCTCCTGCTGAGCGGCGAAGGAAACCCTGCGGCGCCGTAACGAGACGCTTTGTATTTATCGGCGATGAGAGCGAAGACTTTGTTGACGCTGAGTTGAGGACGTTCCTCAAACTGTCTCTTACACAGAGGACAAGTGCACACAGGGCTGGAGGCCCAGTAGCCTCCAATACACGCCTAGGTAGACACCAGAGAAGAAGACGGGGTCACTACACGCCTAGGTAGACACCAGAGAAGAAGACAGGGTCACTACACGCCTGGGTAGACACCAGAGAAGAAGACGGGGTCACTACACGCCTAGGTAGACACCAGAGAAGAAGACGGGGTCACTACACGCCTAGGTAGACACCAGAGAAGAAGACAGGGTCACTACACGCCTAGGTAGACACCAGAGAAGAAGACGGGGTCACTACACGCCTAGGTAGACACCAGAGAAGAAGACGGGGTCACCTGGCAGTAGTTGTGACCACACGGAGTGGAGACGGGCTCATCAAACAGGTCCAGACAGATGGAGCAGGTCAACTCCTGCTCAGAGAACAGATCTGGAGCCTCCGCCATCGTCACCACTGGGACTGTGAAGCGCTAACCGTTAGCCTCCTGCTTCAATCAGAGGTCAGAGGTCAGGATTCATTTCTTCACATGAACACAGGAAGTGGGACTACGGGCAAAACGACATTCCTCCTAAAGAGCTGAGTCACAGACACATCTCCATGTGAATGAATATCTGAACAATGTTCTAGATCTCCGAAATATGCAGCTTCATTCTATGGAATAATAGAATGTTATGAGTGGGCTCAACAAATTCATTATGAATTAAACTTTTATATAATAGATTAATAATGCATACTATATCATTAAATAATATTAGCATAGATTTCCACTAAATGATGGGAAATCACCCCCTTCTATGTGAGGGAGAGTGTGGACTTTTGTTCATCCCATTCATCTGGGAACAGTCACAGCATGTAGCATGTAGCATATAGCATGTAGCATATAGCATATAGCATGTAGCATATATGAGCATCTTCCACATGCATCTGTTCTCATCTCCAGTCACATAATTGATTATTGAACAGAATGCGTGTGGGAAGGAACAATAATAGAAACCTCAGAGACAATGTGAATAATATTATGAATAAATGGTATCAATATAAATACATACAATGTATGTAAACACAGTTCATACTGGGACTTTTTTTAGAGTTTCTGATATACGTGTGTCTCATTGGTCCCATGAGATCAAAGACACAAATATATATTTGAATGAGTAAACGATTGGATCTGTGATGACGATGGGGGCGTGGCCTACCTTCATCGACTGCACGCCACCTTTTCGTTGTCACCTGACACTGTTTTCAATAAAGTTCTCTAAATTTGAAAGCGTGATTGACACCTGATGACCGGCAGCTTGTTTTTGCCACAACTCGGACATAAACAAGAGTATAAGTACACGGAGATATGAGTACATGAGTACATGAAGTACTCGGAACGAGGCTCCTTACCTTCCTGTCAGCCACGCGACGGGTTTCTGCTCCGGAGCCTGAAAGCCAGGTTGAGCTGTGACGTCAGCGGGGGCGGGGTCAATCAAAGCCGTCAGGTGAGTTTAATGGTGGAGGCGTTGGTTCCTGTGACCTCTGACCTCCGTGTGACAGCTTTATGCTCAATCCAGACTTTAATATCATTATATATATATTCTTTATTTTTATTGTATATCTATTTATCAAATTTTCACTTAAAAAATTAAACTTTTAGAAAAGCATTTTCCTTCAAAATAAACTTCTTTGCTCAAAGACATTGAGGCGATATGATAATCTTCATCATCCTCTTCATCAGTGAGCCTGTAAACAAAGACAAACAGGACAGACGACATTCTGCTGCTACGACACACACACACACACACACACACACACACACACACACACACACACACACACAGAGAGAGAGAGAGAGAGAGAGATTGTTTCTTTTCATAAAACTTTTTTCTTATACAAAACAGTCACATGACGACACTTTGGTCCAATCAGGTGTCCTCCAGCACCATCGTCTCAGGTGGTCCCACCAGAGGACACACACACCGCTCCTCGTCTTGCTCTTCAGGTGGGGGCCTTTAAGCCCCTCCCCCTCCAGGTCAACTATTATCATGTCAACACCAGACACTTTGCCTTTAAGGGAATTTATTAATATTTTTTAAAAGTTATTAATATTTCATCTACAGAAACATTAGAGGACGATCATGAAATATTTATCAAATACATTTAATGTAAAGTATCAGCATTAAAAATGTAATGGATTTACAATTTATCCACTGGGCCCCCCCCCCCCCCCCCAACATGACAAGTCCAGGAGACTGGCGTCTCTTTTAGTGAAGCTAGGCTAACAAAGCTAACAGCTAACAGACAGACAGACAGAGTGAATTGTTTCAGTTCTTTTATAGAGTAACTGCATAAAATAAACAACGTCCATCAGGTCTCAGAGACGCGTCCTCCTCAGAAGTCTTTGTAGTGAAGCAACCTGGAGACAAAGAGAGGACGTTCAGTTACCTGGTTACCAAGGCAACGCATCAGGAACACATCAAATATTTTATAGAACTGATACTTGTTTACTTTACGGACGGTTTGATCAAGTGTGACACACACACACACCTGAAGAGAGGGGCGTGTCCCTTGTTATTAGCCAATGAGAGGAAGCCACTGTGAGGGGAGAAGTCGAGGCAGCTCGTCCGATAGATGATCTTCCTCTTGGAGACGGGGAAGTTGGAGAAGACAGTGAAGCTGGGCAGGTGGAGCTGAAGAGGGTGGAGGAGACACATTTGGGTGGAGAGTCCATCAGAGTGAAGTGAAATAGGAATAAAAGACGTCGTAATACTGAGTCGTCATCTTCTTACCAGGCGCACGGCCTCGTCCTCGGCTCGCGAGGCAATGGCCAGGATCTCGGAGGAGGGGTTAAAGGTCAGACAGGTCGCTGAGGTCAGCAGGTTCATCACTGCTTTCAGAGGCCTTGGCTGCGCTGAGTTGAAACAGGCCTCCTGGGAGTACACGTTGACCACGCCCGACTGCGAGCTGAGAGGGACCATCAAAGCAGGCCGTTATGGTCTGTGGGGGACGCCTGGAGTCTGTCACCTGCTGTGTGGGCGGGGCTTACCCGCAGGCGAGATACTGTCCATCAGGCGAGGCGGCGATGGACGTCCCTTTGACGCATCCTTCGTCTGTGAACCTGCTGACGCAGCGACTGCTGCGCACGTCCCACACAAACACCTCTCCGTCCTCTACACACACACACACACACACGTAAGTCACATGACAGGAAGAGGACGCGTCACACTGATCGCCGATGACTTACCCGAGTTGGCAAAGACTTTGCTGCCGTCCTGAGAGAAGGCCACGCCCACCACGTCCCCGTTGACCTTCAAGCTGAGAACGACCTCCTTCGTCTGAGCACATTGTCGCGGTTATGAGGACTTAGAAGAGCTAAACATCAGGAGAGGAGGAGGAGGAGGAGTCACCTTGAGCGTGAGGAGGTGCAGGTATCCGTTGGTTCCAGTCAGCAGGAGTTCTCCTCCGTCAGGACGCACGGAGAACTCCTTCACCCGCGCCTCCTTGAGACCTGGACAGGGACATGGTTCATGGTCCCTTCAGGGTGAACCCTCTGCCTGGACAATGTGCACCTCTCGCCCCCCCTCACCTCTGACGTTGTGCACAGGTGTGACCCGGCCCTCCATCATGTCGTACAGGTAGAACACCTTGTTCTTCAGGCCGGTGGCGATCACCGTGTCCCCCCCCAGGCTGAACCGGGCCCTGTGGACCGGGAACCGCTCCAAGTGGATGCTCTGGATCTTTGGGTTCGTCTTCCCGTCGACCTGAAGGACAGATCAGAGTTCATCACCTCTGCGTCCTCGGGTGCACCCATGGAGGGGGGCGGGGGGGTAACAAGCCGTACTTGAAAGAGGGACACCGATTGGTCGAGGCCGGCCGTCATGACGACCTGAGCGGAGGGATGGAACTGAACGGCACTCAGTCGGTCCTCCGAAGGACGGGAGCTGTTAGCGTGGAGACACTTCTTCATCTGAGACGGAAGACACCGGGTCACATGGTCACACAGAGGGTCACATGGTCACACAGAGGGTCACATGGTCACTGAGCTGAGGGATAATAAGGATATTATTGATAACTAATAAGTTCCTGACTCTCAGGATGCCGCTGGGTAAACGATCTGAAGACGCCACGAAGTTCCCCGTCCTCCTCATGAGCTCATCATCTTCATCTTCATCATCATCATCAGCTGCAGGAACACAGAATTACTTTCATTCATTCATCCCCAAATCACACATTTGGAGAGTAGGAGGCTCTTTAATGGTGGAGCGTTGCTAGGAGACAGGAAGTTTCTACCTTTCTTCTTCCTCTTGGCGTTGCTGTCGGCCCACGAAGGAGCTCCTCCCATCGCCTTCTGAAACCTGAGACACACCAACAGGTACAGGTGAGTGGGTGACTGAGTGAGTGGGTGAGTGAGTGACTGAGTGGGTGAGCGCGTTCTCACTGCTCTCTCATCCTCTCCTGTAGCTTCTGATTGGACATCGATAACTCCGCCTCTCCTTTCATCAGGTCTCTACGGTAACGATGCTTCATGTCCACCCTGAGACACAGAACACAGTTACAATCCTTTTCATTGACTTCCTGTGGTCCTTTCAGAATAAGAGCCATGTATATGTGTCTTACTCTTCCTCCTGCTCGTCATCATCATCCACCCAAGCAGCCTTTCTGGTCTGCACGCAGCCATCGTCATCCTCCGAGTCACATGACACATCTCCGTCCTCCACCAATAGGGCTCCGGCCTGCTCCTCCTCGTCCTCCTGCTCCACCACAGGAAGTGATGTCAGAGGAAACTTGGGGTAAACACACACCCTTGTAGCCTCAGTAGACCTTCTGGTCCTCCAACAACCACATAGGCTGAAGCACAAGGTCTCTGACATGGGACGGTCTGTCCTACGGGGGACTTCCTGCTTGCGTCTTCAACATTACCTCCGCTGCTCCCGTTGCCTAGCAACCAGCCGCACGTTCAAACCCGGAAAAATGGATATAGTACAGATTTCTTTTAGGAAGATACGCTTCTCCTCCGGAGAATGATCCATTAGTGTCTGAGAGAAGAAGTATGTGTTAATGTATGATCCTTGTGTTTCATGTTAAAGCAGTGTGGTAAATGGATGAATTGTTGCAGCCTGTCTTTAGTTAATAAAGCCCATAACGGGATCATTAAAGCTCTGCTTCTTTCCCTTTTAGTACCAAGAAGAATGCACAAGCAGCCTCAACATGCTCGTCATGTAGAGACTTTATAGCGACCGGTTCTTTTTAAAAACCGTAGTTTCACTCTCGCGGAAGTGACGTATGCAGCCACTTTGAGACACATCTCTGGATGTTTTTGGTTTCTAACCACTCAGCTCGTGACGTGTTAGTGGCGTTCACACGTGACGTTAAATCAGCGGTGAGTTGTTACCTCCACGAGTCTCTCCAGCAGCTCCTCCTCGGCTCCGAACACCAGCTCCTCCAGCAGCCCCACCGAGCGGTCCTCCCCCCCCAGGACCGACAGCCGCTCCGCGTTGCGCCGCCGCGTCTCCTCTTCCTCCCGCGGGTCAAACTTCGGAGCCCGAACCCTCTTCCGGGCCGGTTTCCCGTCCTCCGTCCCCGGCAACTTGATCACGTCCTCCATCTTCACGCTGGATCTCTGCTCGAGCTGCTGAGAGTGTTTGCACGTGCGCAGCTGCGTTCTTCTTCGTGTGTTTCCGGTGAGGTGACGTCACGAGGTGCAACAACAAAAGCCCGCCGCCTGGTGTTGACCAACAAAAAACAGAACTAATACAACGCCATTCATTTTTAACAAATGCAATTAAGATGATGCTGAATATATTTCAAAGCGTTGTTATGAAAAAATAATACAGCAGCAATGCAAATAGTGAAAAAGTAATGAAACATTAGATGGAACCATAGAAAAAGTGTAGGACCAATAAGGAGGATGGAGCTATGACATCATAAAGTCTCTGAAGACCCTCCAGTTGATTCAGAATGCTGCAGACGTTCCTCTTTGGTACCTCTGAGTTAGTCTGGACCAGCCCTTAAGCTGCTGTAGGTCACACGAGCTCCTCTGTCTCCTTCTAGAATAATGAACATCAGAGTATTTGTCCATTCTCTTCTCGCAGGGCTCCATGGATCATGGTTCTGCTCAGACCTCATGGATGGAGGTTCTATCTGATGCTGGCTGTCCTTTCTACTCTCAATCATTTCTTTCATAGACGGATCCTCTGTGTCTTTCCTTATCCTCCATGGAAGGGTTTTCTTTTTGGGGAGTTGTTCCTGTGCCGATGGGAGCGTTTCATGACCCAGGATGTCACATGTTTACAGACTGAAGCCCTCTGAGGCTAATTTGTCATTTTGACCTATACAAAATAAAATGAATCATCAAATGATTAAATCAATCAAATCAGTAAAACCTGCATTATGAGAAAGTCGTCTTAGTTACAAACCACACTAATAAACATCTCATTTAACCGTTTTATTATGGAGGACATAATTCTGTTGGCATTTTTCTCATGAAATGAAATCAACCTTCTCTCCAGAAAGTTGAGGGGACAGAGGACAGAGGACAGAGGCCTGCGGGACACTCCCAGCCTTTAGTACCACTACATCTGGCCCAAGTGAAGTGTCAACAGCTGTGTCCCATTCGGTGGATGCGTCCTCCAATGACCTCCGCTGCTCCCGTTGCCTAGCAACCTGCTGCCTGACAGCGAAAGCCTTGAAACCCCAGAAACGTAAACGTTTTATATTTCATTTGACTTTCCTGTAAATCAAAATGGATTTTATTGTTGCCTTTTCAACACATACAGGACGTACAGAATGAAGGGGGCGAGGAGGTGACCTCATGCTGTGAGGGAGCCGCCACGCTCACCTGTCTCCGTCCTGCATGAAACTCCTCGCCGGCCCGCGTTGCATGCTGGGAGGTGCTGGGCCTAGAGGACACGTTAAAGGACATGTTGGAGGACCGACTAGAGGACTCTTTGAATAATTACTTCCTTCTGGGTGGAGAAACATGAGACTGAAGTAAAGAAGACATGCAACAATTTCCATTTATAGAGAGGGGACGAGGAGGTAAGGAAGTGAGGAAGGAATGTCTGTCCCTTAACCCCCCCACGTCCCAACAACGTGGCACCTGTTGGAGCAGGGGGAGGAGTCAACTCATCTCAGGTGAGCTGCATTTTTCCATTTTGGCACTTTGAGACTCCGCCTCCTCAGAATCTGATCTGGTCACATGACATTGTCACAATGATGGTATTTACAGGTGTGTGTCTGCAGCAATGCATGCTGGGAAGCTATTCCCGTACATTTGGACAGTCCATTCCTGGTCCATTCCAGGTCCTGGAACATTTGCGTTCAGTTTGAGTTTGTCTTTGTGGTTTATGAAGACGTCCTGGTTTGGGTTTCATTCTTTTTTGTACCCCCCCAGCAGCTGAAACATGCAGTCAGGGCTGTTAGCTAGCTAGCTTAGCTTTGAGACTGTCGGTAACAATGGATTCACATGATCACGTTAGTTTGGGAAGAAATAAAGTCAAGGAATAGTTGTAGTGTAATTTTGTGACAATTCAAATCCAGTCAAGGCTAACTAGCTAGCTTAGCATTAAGAAGTCATTTTCAATGAGCATCATCAAAACAATATGATACGGTATGTTGATGACATCACTGTTTCTGTGATGTCACTCCTGGATAAATGGTGCTGTTAGATGGCTGCGACTTGTTAACACACAAGATGAATGTTAAATAAAAACAGCAATAATCCCTCAAATAACATGAAATAAATATTAACAATCATGACAATGTAATATTATAATAGGACTTGTACTAAAATATATTAAGTAAATGATTCAAATAATAAATAAATTAATATTCTGTTAATAAAAAGTTTTAACGTAAACAACTGTTCTTGTAAATTGAAAAAAGAAGTCAAAGTCTTTTCATTTTAAACTTCATGACATCACAACGTTTCAGTCCACAGATCAGAAGTCTCCTCAACAGAGGTCAGAAAAACAAAACTACAGCAAAGGGAGTCCAGGATGAGGAGAACTGCTCTGAGGTCACAGTCGCTCCTCTTCATCGTCACATGATCAGACCTCATCCAATGAGACGAGAGCGTAAATGAGATGGTGATGAAGATCTCAGATGTTTGTGTGTGTTCCAGCTGTGATGTTGTCTCGTAGTTCACCTCCCAATGGGAGGCAGAGGAGGAGCTCCTCTCATCACTGAAACAAACAAACAAACAAACATTAGGTCCTGAACATTAGCAGAAAGTAAACTGAAGAATCAAAATGATAAAACACAGGACCACCAGCAGGGGGCGACTCCTCTGCTCCCATAGACGTCTATGAGGAAATGACTCTACTTCTGTGTAGTGACCAGCAGGGGGCGACTCCTCTGCTCCCATAGACGTCTATGAGGAAATGACTCTACTTCTGTGTAGTGACCAGCAGGGGGCGACTCCTCTGCTCCCATAGACGTCTATGAGGAAATGACTCTACTTCTGTGTAGTGACCAGCAGGGGGCGACTCCTCTGCTCCCATAAACGTCTATGAGGAAATGACTCTACTTCTGTGTAGTGACCAGCAGGGGGCGACTCCTCTGCTCCCATAGACGTCTATGAGGAAATGACTCTACTTCTCTCTTGATTTATTCCCTCAGTAAACATTGTAAACATGAGTTTATGGTCTCAGTCTCTAGTTTCAAGTCTTCTTCAATGCAGCATGATGTTCATTTAGTGAATGATGGTCCATTTAGAGTCAAACAGACCATGAAGAGGGGGTGCTTTAGGGCGGGGCCTAACGCTGATTGACAGGTTGTATGCGGTGTCTCTATGTCTTGTTCAGTCTAGATGGGGTCATGTCCTCCTCCAGCAGGTGCTGCTGGTCTATACCCCCCCCCCCCGGGTACAGGGCTCAGTACCTCGGTTGGCCTTGCTGGGGTAGATCTTGGCGAAGTGTCGGTACTCGTCTGGAGGAGGGAAGTCGTCCAGAGGATGGAAGGAATACTTTGACTCAAAGTCATCTGCAGAACCAGAACACACGATTCATTTACATCTTGAGGTCAGAGGTCACAGGTAGGAAAAGAGATGGGGACCAAACAAAAACAAAATGTATATTGGGATGAATTCTGATCTGTTTGACTTTGAAACAGTTCATAATTATTTATAATAATAAGGTTAGGGTTGCGTATCATACCAGACACCACAAAGCGATGATCACCTGACTCGTGAAGGGAAACAAACACTAGAGCTACGATTACTGAGGCAGTAGATTTAAACTTTATAAAGTTTACATCCACTTGTAAAGAACATAATGTGACGACATAATGTTTCCTATGTTCTGCTTCACATTTGGACTTGAAAGTCTCAGCAAATTATAAATAATTACATGACATGTCATTTATCTGACGCTTTTATCCAAAGCGACTTACATTGTAGTTTACACCTTAAAAAAATAAATCTAAATACATTAAAACAACTGGGCAGTTTAATAGAAAGATATTAGATCCACTCACCCACTTTTTAAAAATTAAGATCTAGTTTTTCCAGGACTTTAAACGTGTCCCTGAATGCATCAGGGCCAGGGTTCTCCTCCTCATGTGGAGGAGCTCATTGAGCCTCATGATGACGTTTTATGAGACACTGGTTTAGTGCTGAATCATCATGGGTTAATGGGCTTCTGGGTCCACCAGTTAGTGACCTCTGCTCTAGAAGATCAAGTTACTGTCATCGGTAAAAACTCACCAACAAATGAGCGAGGGACGGAGGAGGAATGTCCGTTACGGTGAGGAGGTGGAGGGGGGGGAGGGGCAGCGGGGGTACGGGTGGGCGGGGGAGGAGGTTTTCCTCTGGATGGGGGGTCAGAGCCGAGGGAAGAGCTACCATGAATCCTGTAGGGAGGCGGAGGAGGAGCATCTCGCCCACCTGGTCTCAGGGACGATGGCTGGAGCGGCACAGGAGGAGCTGAGGGGAGAGATCGACACATGGTCACATGGTCTTCCTGTCCACCTGCTGCCTCTGCTACTTCATACCTGGGCTTCACCGCGTAGCGGTTCAAACGCTATCACTCCATCACAGAAAGATAAGCCACGACATACATGTTCCATACAAGTGCATCGGGGGGTTAAAGGTCACGTCAGCACTGCTCATTTAGCAACGACCTCACCTGCTCCTCTACACGGCGTCTCTCTGACAGGAGGCGGTGGCCTGTTGGCAGCCTGGTGGGAGGCAGAGGGGGAAGCCGGGGGAGGAGGGGCGGGGCCTCGGGTGGGGGTGTGGCCTCCGGGGGAGGGGGCAGCCCTCCTGGTGCCCAGGGAGTTGTGTCGCTGGGGCAGATCCGGCGCTGCCTCGACGCCACCTGCTGGACCATTAGTGATGCGATACGGTGGGGGGGGCGGGGCCAAAGAAGAGCAGGTGGGGTTTCCCCCCGAGGTCGGAGAGCGTCTGCTGTTGCATGGAGACGGGGGCGGTTTAGAGGGGAGGGGTGGGGTGTTGTTAGGAGTCGGAGGGAGGGGCTTCTCTCTATTGTAAGAAGAGGAGGAGGAAGGCGTAGGGGGGGCGTTGCCGCGGCGACTGGGAGGAGGAGGTGGAGGGGGGGCAGAGGGGGGGTGCGTCGTGCTGGCGGATGGGGAGGAAGCCCCAGAGGAGGAGGCAGAAGAAGACAATTTGGACAGGGAGGGACGATCGGAGGAGCTTGTCTCCGTGGGCAACAGGGTCTGGGTGGAGGGGCTTTCTGGGTCTTCAGGGCGATGGCTGGGGGGGCGGGGGGCTGCAGCGCGACTGGAGGGAGACCGTCCAGAAGAGCCGTCTGTCAGGAACCACGGAGGTCACAACGTTAGTGACATCGACGCACTAAAACACTCCTCAATCATAGTACGTGGTTGTAGTCAGAATCACATAAAATGTCTTCACCTCCCACTGGTCTCAGTGTGGGGACACCCTCCATGGACAGCCCTCCTATTGGTGGAACAGGACCTGACTGGCCTCCTGCTGCACTGCCATTGGCTGTTGCTGCTCCACCTCCTAAGAACCACAACCATTGGACAGGAGAGTGAGGCCACAGGGACACTACAGGGGACAGATAACGTATGGGGACACTACGTATGGGGACATCACTGTCTGGTGAGGAGGACAACGTTAAACACTGAGGGTGGAAGGGGGGGGCGGGGGAGTGAGCTAAGACGGAGCTCCGATGACATCACCAACAGCACAATATGACACAGAGCAAATCATTAAACATTAAAATGAATGACATCACAAAATGTTGCACACGCTTTGATCTAATTGGAGATAATCATATTAATTAATAATTACATTCATGTCAGCTATTCTCACCACATCAGACCTGTTTGATGATATTAAAATGATCCAATAATGTAAAATATGTTCGTATCAACTAAAAAATGTGAAATGCTAAATATAAACTATAGTAAAATAACATAATATACTGTATAAATAAAAAGGATCTATAAATTCTTGTCAGTACTCCGAGGTCAGTGAGTGATTTTTGATGAATTATAAATCTAATAAAAGGTGTTGAGTCAATATAATATATAACTGGATTTGGATATTGAGACTTTACAAAAAAACAGATTTTGTTACACTGAAGCTTCATTAGAATATTGATACTTAATGATAATATGAATATCTTGAGTATGTTAATAACTACTACTACAATATCAATAACTTGATCATGAGAGTTGGTTCTGAGGCGTCTCTCATCAGCTGTGCTTTGTGTCCAGATGAAAGCACCCAGAACATTGAACCCAGGAAACAATAAATCAATGAGAAGGTATCAAAGGGGGATCTGCAGGACGCTGCAGCATCCAACCAGCCGCTCCACCACCTGTCCACCAGTCTGACCACCTCTGTGCTCAAATACACAATATTAAATATATTAACAATTGGCCCTGATTCATTCAACTTCAGTGAAGAAACAGAAGATTTAAATCATCAAGAGAAACAACACACAGACCAATGAGACGAGTAAAACATGAAAAGTGAATGTCTCGATGTTTGTGTCACTGAAAGAAAGCGCCGGAATCCACCATGCGTTTTGGTGCCGTAGATACCGTATAGATACCATATGGGTACCGGGTCTCTGTACCCAACCAGCAGGTCATAACAGCAAAAGGGGGCTCCACTAAGCACTGAATGTGTTTGTCGTGTAGGGGTTGAATCATTTTGAGACTGCAGTATTCATTAAAAGCAGCATTTTGCGTTTAATTTGGATGAAAACCCTGGTAATCGTATTAAATAGGTTTTTGTCAGCTTAGAAATTGTATATTTTGCCAATGAACCTAATGTGCATTGGGGGTTGAACAATTGATTGACTGTAGATACGATAACAGATAGAAGCCCCTTCAGGGGGATACTGCCTCACTTTAGAATCCACATCAGCTTCTATCAGATGGCACTGATCTGTCAATAGTTTCTGATCACATATAGACTTCTTTAAGGATGTGATCTACTGACTGTTATTCAGGACGTGATCTACTGACAGTTATTCAGGACGTGATCTACTGACAGTTATTCAGGACGTGATCTACTGACAGTTATTCAGGACGTGATCTACTGACAGTTATTCAGGACGTGATCTACTGACAGTTATTCAGGACGTGATCTACTGACAGTTATTCAGGACGTGATCTACTGACAGTTATTCAGGACGTGATCTACTGACAGTTATTCAGGACGTGATCTACTGACAGTTATTCAGGACGTGATCTACTGACAGTTATTCAGGACGTGATCTACTGACAGTTATTCAGGACGTGATCTACTGACAGTTATTCAGGACGTGGTCTACTGACAGTTATTCAGGACGTGATCTACTGACAGTTATTCAGGACGTGATCTACTGACAGTTATTCAGGACGTGATCTACTGACAGTTATTCAGGACGTGATCTACTGACAGTTATTCAGGACGTGATCTACTGACAGTTATTCAGGACGTGATCTACTGACAGTTATTCAGGACGTGATCTACTGACAGTTATTCAGGACGTGATCTACTGACTGTTATTCAGGACGTGATCTACTGACAGTTATTCAGGACGTGATCTACTGACAGTTATTCAGGACGTGATCTACTGACTGTTATTCAGGACGTGATCTACTGACAGTTATTCAGGACGTGATCTACTGACAGTTATTCAGGACGTGATCTACTGACAGTTATTCAGGACGTGATCTACTGACAGTTATTCAGGACGTGATCTACTGACAGTTATTCAGGACGTGATCTACTGACAGTTATTCAGGACGTGATCTACTGACTGTTATTCAGGACGTGATCTACTGACAGTTATTCAGGACGTGATCTACTGACTGTTATTCAGGACGTGATCTACTGACTGTTATTCAGGACGTGATCTACTGACTGTTATTCAGGACGTGATCTACTGACTGTTATTCAGGACGTGATCTACTGACTGTTATTCAGGACGTGATCTACTGACTGTTATTCAGGACGTGATCTACTGACTGTTATTCAGGACGTGATCTACTGACAGTTATTCAGGACGTGATCTACTGACTGTTATTCAGGACGTGATCTACTGACTGTTATTCAGGACGTGATCTACTGACTGTTATTCAGGACGTGATCTACTGACTGTTATTCAGGACGTGATCTACTGACTGTTATTCAGGACGTGATCTACTGACAGTTATTCAGGACGTGATCTACTGACAGTTATTCAGGACGTGATCTACTGACAGTTATTCAGGACGTGATCTACTGACTGTTATTCAGGACGTGATCTACTGACAGTTATTCAGGACGTGATCTACTGACTGTTATTCAGGACGTGATCTACTGACTGTTATTCAGGACGTGATCTACTGACAGTTATTCAGGACGTGATCTACTGACAGTTATTCAGGACGTGATCTACTGACAGTTATTCAGGACGTGATCTACTGACAGTTATTCAGGACGTGATCTACTGACTGTTATTCAGGACGTGATCTACTGACTGTTATTCAGGACGTGATCTACTGACTGTTATTCAGGACGTGATCTACTGACAGTTATTCAGGACGTGATCTACTGACTGTTATTCAGGACGTGATCTACTGACTGTTATTCAGGACGTGATCTACTGACTGTTATTCAGGACGTGATCTACTGACTGTTATTCAGGACGTGATCTACTGACTGTTATTCAGGACGTGATCTACTGACTGTTATTCAGGACGTGATCTACTGACTGTTATTCAGGACGTGATCTACTGACAGTTATTCAGGACGTGATCTACTGACTGTTATTCAGGACGTGATCTACTGACTGTTATTCAGGACGTGATCTACTGACTGTTATTCAGGACGTGATCTACTGACTGTTATTCAGGACGTGATCTACTGACTGTTATTCAGGACGTGATCTACTGACAGTTATTCAGGACGTGATCTACTGACAGTTATTCAGGACGTGATCTACTGACAGTTATTCAGGACGTGATCTACTGACTGTTATTCAGGACGTGATCTACTGACAGTTATTCAGGACGTGATCTACTGACTGTTATTCAGGACGTGATCTACTGACTGTTATTCAGGACGTGATCTACTGACAGTTATTCAGGACGTGATCTACTGACAGTTATTCAGGACGTGATCTACTGACAGTTATTCAGGACGTGATCTACTGACAGTTATTCAGGACGTGATCTACTGACAGTTATTCAGGACGTGATCTACTGACAGTTATTCAGGACGTGATCTACTGACAGTTATTCAGGACGTGATCTACTGACAGTTATTCAGGACGTGATCTACTGACAGTTATTCAGGACGTGATCTACTGACTGTTATTCAGGACGTGATCTACTGACAGTTATTCAGGACGTGATCTACTGACAGTTATTCAGGACGTGATCTACTGACTGTTATTCAGGACGTGATCTACTGACAGTTATTCAGGACGTGATCTACTGACTGTTATTCAGGACGTGATCAACTGACAGTTATTCAGGACGTGATCTACTGACAGTTATTCAGGACGTGATCTACTGACTGTTATTCAGGACGTGATCTACTGACTGTTATTCAGGACGTGATCTACTGACTGTTATTCAGGACGTGATCTACTGACTGTTATTCAGGACGTGATCTACTGACTGTTATTCAGGACGTGATCTACTGACTGTTATTCAGGACGTGATCTACTGACTGTTATTCAGGACGTGATCTACTGACTGTTATTCAGGACGTGATCTACTGACTGTTATTCAGGATGTGATCTACTGACTGTTATTCAGGATGTGATCTACTGACTGTTATTCAGGATGTGATCTACTGACTGTTATTCAGGACGTGATCTACTGACAGTTATTCAGGATGTGACCTGGACAGGAAACTTGGCGGCTGGCCGACCCCCTGCTGCCTCCTGCAGTTTTCCCCTACGGTCACAGAAGGTGTTCTTACTCTCTAGTGCCGTCCTCTGCTGCTCCTGGGAGGGCGCCCCCTGCTGCTGGTGCAGGTACTGGTATAAGCGAATGTATGGGTGATCTGTGGTCTCTGGTGTCGGGCTCTTACTGTCGAGCAGCGGGGCGCTGCGGTCGCTCACCACCGCCACCTTCTTCAGCCGGGGGCCTCTGCAGATGTCCGTCAGCAGGGCGCCGCGACCATCGGCCTCCTCTTGGCTCAGCTTTGGGGGGGTGGTGTTGGCCTGGAGGGGTGACAACATAAGTTGAATAAATCATAATGGTGTGTTCTGACAGAAGAGATGGCCGAGCTGTGACTAGAAGTTTCTGCCTACTACTAAAGAAATACTAAATGTACCTCTGAGATGCAGTTCAATAAATACTACTACATGTTTCTCTGAGGTATAGTATAGTAAATAATAATGTATGTAAATTACTCATCTCGCCTAGAGGTGACTGAAGCAGTGTGTCTGGAGTTACCTGGCTGAAGGTGGCGGGGGTTGGGGGTCCCCCAGGTGGGGCGGGGGGGATGGGCATCCCTGTGTTCCAATTCACACCCGATTGCCCTGAAACACAGAGACCCAACCAGAGGATCATTACTCAATAACATCGTCAAACACACAATTACATCTTTGGCGCTGATGACTAACTAGTTGTGAGTCCGTCCAATGACGCATGGGCTGAACCTAGTGGTCCCTGAAATGAGACGCCTGGTCTACGTCAGACCTGGAATACACCGACACGTTGTCTACGTCAGACCTGGAATACACCGACACGTTGTCTACGTCAGACCTGGAATACACCGACACGTTGTCTACGTCAGACCTGGAATACACCGACACGGTGTCTACGTCAGACCTGGAATACACCGACACGTTGTCTACGTCAGACCTGGAATACACCGACACGTTGTCTACGTCAGACCTGGAATACACCGACACGTTGTCTACGTCAGACCTGGAATACACCGACACGGTGTCTACGTCAGACCTGGAATACACCGACACGTTGTCTACGTCAGACCTGGAATACACCGACACGGTGTCTACGTCAGACCTGGAATACACCGACACGTTGTCTACGTCAGACCTGGAATACACCGACACGTTGTCTACGTCAGACCTGGAATAAACCGACACGTTGTCTACGTCAGACCTGGAATACACCGACACGGTGTCTACGTCAGACCTGGAATACACCGACACGTTGTCTACGTCAGACCTGGAATACACCGACACGGTGTCTACGTCAGACCTGGAATACACCGACACGTTGTCTACGTCAGACCTTCTACTGTCCGACCGCATCGTTAGCTAGCGTAGTTAGCGCCTAGCTGGCATCATCAGCAACGGCTTGACTAACTCTCAGCAGGATGCTAAGCTAACGTGTCTCTGCCAGCCCACCTCCGCATGTTTGCTTTGATGCCCAACACCTGTCCGGCACATCGACATCACACTGGCCGCTTAGACCCGTGACCTGCCAATAGTATGCGGAGTTAGCTGCGAGGCTAGCTGTTTTAGCGTTCGAAGGACGTCTAAGCATCATCCGGGACACTTCCACAATGTTTGTAAAACGTACCTTTTGAATGTTACCGGCCTCGTGCTGTTTAACTCATACCTCCACCTGCCTGCGCGCTGTCCCCGTCGCGGTTTTTTTGGACTCGTTTTGTCCTCGGAGGACAGCTAGCTCTGCCGTTAGCCTCCAAGCTCTGCTGAGATGTCCTATTTCTCTCCAGTCAACACATAGCAGCACGTGACCTGAGCGCGAGGAGATGCGCTGCACACACACACACACACACACACACACAGTTGAACCTTTAATAATCGGAATTAGAAGCCATTTGTTGCCCCGTATGTTACACATACAGGAATTTGTCTCGGGGATTGGTGCAATATAAGAATAAAATAGTGTCCATAGCGACCTGCCGGGGGGGGGGGCTGTTATAATGAAACACTGAACTGGCTTCGGTCGGTTATCAACACATTGGCCAAAATGACTCGTTTCAGACTTTATGAGCAAATACAGAATCCATTAGTGTTCATTAAGACATACGTCACTTTATTTAAGACGCGCTACTTGCGGGTCACTGCAGATTCTCAATAACGTTAGAAAAACATTTACATGAAGACTCATTTACCGTTACATGGACTTTGCATGCCGCTAAATACCCAACTGAGATCAGCTTCTGAGAAAGGATCCTACCACCGACCAGGGACCGTGTTTTTCACTGCAGTGATCGGTCCAACGCGGGGCTGCCCGCTCGCAATCTAGCCCCCCGTTGGCCCCGTTTTTCTGTTAATTGAATAACCACTTCAGTGCTGTCTTGATTTCATTAACATTGCACTACTGTTTTAATTTAATTTTCTAATTTAATTTTACACATTTTCCACCCCACCGTATTTCTATTTAACGTTCATTTTAGTTTAATATAATATGTTCTGCTCTGCTATTTTGTATTTTATTTGACTGTGTATATAATGTGCAATTTTAATTTCTCATTTTAATTACTGTACACTTTTACTACTATTACACACAAATGTCCCCTTGGGGATTAATAAAGTATATTTATCGATACAGTGCTTCCCCTAACATATCTCCCTAACATATTCATGTCAGCGTGTAACTGCCGCGCAGTTAAAAAATAACAAATAAATGAATTTAAAAAAAACATTTAATTATCTAGGAGTCACTGTAAATGTGAATATTGTCAATAAAGATTTTTCAAACGAATTCCTCATTGGCTTAAAATGCTGTGACGGCATCGTGGAGAAGCCAATCACATCGCTCGCGGCACCGCGGATATTTGAAAACAGAAATGGCTGAAGCTCAAGCGTAAGTCTTAAACATTTACATGCCATTTAATGTTGTGATTTATAATGAAACGTTTAACGAGGCTTCGCTTTAAAATAGTATTAAAGGTTCGTGAGTTATTTTGATCACACAAAATGTAAAATTGTATAATTAACGGCAGCGTCACCAAGCTAGCTGAAGCTAACGGCTAACGTTAGTTAACGATTGGGACGTACAGTACAGTAAGGCTCTGGCATGGTTCTGCAGCTGCGGCTTTTCGCGCAGTTGCATCGATGGACTTCATGGTCCTAAAAGACTTGCGCGTATTACAAAGCAACTCACCGCCAGAACAATAGGTGGAGTAACGGTTTTGTCGAATACGACCTAGATAATGACGTCGTTTGTTTGTTTATTTACCCGGTCTATATAAAAACATAAAAAGTAGAGACTTGTTTCCCCCCCGCATCGCCACCGCTGCTTCTCGTGACCGTATGTTGTACTGTGGCTGTCAGAGAATATTCTATATTCGGATATATATTCGCATTCTTGTAAAAACAGATATTCGAATACAAAAAAAACACACACATCATCACCAGCTGGTGCTGCTGTACTGACTTTATATTCCATGAATAAAACAGATGAGCTTTGATTATTGGCCGTTTCAGTTCACGTTAACCACAGCTCGCTCACAGCGTTCCATGTCGGTAACTCTGTAAACTTTAATTCATGCTCAGTATGGTTTCAGTCACTGAATGAAGCCTGCCATATTTGGGACAAGAATCGCGACCTTAAATTACACAAAAGTCTTGATCGGCACTCAGCTTTTGTTCATTGATGTCGTTCATTTAAACCGCTGAGAGGCCCAGGTCTGTGGCCTTTAGTTCATTTACTTATCTTTGTGTAACTAATGTGTTGTTGAATATGTTTCAACTTAAAAGAAAGTACCTATACCAGTAGGTATGTCTCATATGCATTAGTCCTGTTATTGACATGCCTAATGTGCAACCAGATATTCAAATATATTCAAACAAGTGTTTTTTTAAAGCAAATATTCAAACATCATTTTTGAGTAATTTTGGAAGCTCTGCTTTGTTAAACCCCTCAACTGGCTGACGTTTGTGGAGATCTCCCTCCATGAGCTGGAGGCCATCCGCGCGTCCTTATAGGCCACCAATGACGGCTTGTATCAGTCGTCATATTCACGGATTTCATTGACAAAAGCTCTTCAATCTGATTAATTCTCTCTTCAAAAATCTTCCTTTTAATAATGGCAGAATTATGCTACGAAACTGTAGCTTTTGGCACAAGTCTAGAACAATTAACACTGTGTGTGTGTGTGTGTGTGTGTGTGTGTGTGTGTCTCTGAAAATGCAGAAGCATAAACCAGGCTTAACTTCCTCTGCGTTACAGTATGAGCACCTTTGATCTGTTTGCAGGGTTCTGCGGCGCTGTGACCCGGCTCTGCTTGGTTCCCTCAGAGACTCAGAGCCGTGTGTCTCTGAAGCGGCCGGCATGGTTCCCTACCTCACGGTACTTGTACAGTCAAGTACTACTACAAGTACTCGTTGTGATGAGTTCATCTTATCAATACTTAAACGTCTTCATTGATCACTGCTGTGCTTCAGGACAGAAGACAAGTCCAGAAGGTTCTCGGCCGTCAGCTCTTCGTAGTGGACTCGATGATGTCACTGCTGGAGGGTCTGCAGTCTGCCCAGAACCTGGTGACTCAGCCCTGCCCCACCCAACCTGGTACGAAGAGAACACACAGAGTGCATACAGAGTACACACATAGTATGGACATTGTTTGGACGTGTGTGTGTGTGTGTGTGTCAGGAGGCGTGGCTCGCAGCAGGTGGAGGTGTCTGAGGGCAGACAGCAGGTCTGTGACGGAGGAGACGGAGACGTTGCTACGGACTCTGCAGGACAAAATACAACAAATACACAGCAGAAGACACACACTCACACAGTTGATCCAACATCTGCACAACAAGGTACACTCACACACTCCTCCACTTTACTCTCGTGTCCTACTCTTTGTTCCTCACCTTGTCCTCTAGTCTCTTGTCTCCTCTGATATCCTCGTCTCACCGTCTCTAGTCGTATACAATGATACGTGCACCCGTTGTCAGCTTTTTCACCCCTTATGAGTTTGCAAGTATGAAACCGAGGGGAAACACTGCTGTCCTCGCCTCCTCTAGTCATATCCTTGTTTCCTCTCCTTGTCTCAAACCTTGTCACCTTAGTTTTATCCTCTTCTCTGCTTGTGTCCTTCAGAAGGAGCAGTATGAACAGCTGGATGAGTCTCTGCTGAAGGCCTACAATGCACAGCAGTCATGTGACCATCAGCTCTCCCAGCTGAGGCCTGAGTTAGCAGTGGCGCTCGGTCAGGTGACCAGCTGGCAGCGAATCAGAGACGAGTGAGTGTTGTCCGGTCACGCGCTTATTGTTTGGTCGTTCTAATTGGTCACTAACTTTTTGTGACATGTCAGGCTCCAGGGGTATGTCTCTGCCGTACAGGACGTCATGCAGATCAACCTGCTGTCCTTCAACCAATCAGAGCTCTGTCTGGAACTCAGGCCACGCCCCTTTCCAGACATAGTGTCCAATGAGCCGGAGACACTGAAGCTTTCAATCACCTGGAGTCACAACGACCGCTTCACAATGCAGGTAACCTCCCCATCTACTCACCCTCCTGTCTGCTGATTGGTTGGACCTTCTAAAGGCTGCAGTGTCTCTTCTAGGTGACGGAGGGCCCTGCTGGTCTGGTGGAGGAGGGCCTGTGGTGCCGTCGGTCTGAACTGAGCTCCACCTTGCTGGAGGTGATGCAGCGTTACCTCACTCAGTTCCATCTGCTGTCTGAGATCCAGAGACTGAGATCCAGGTAAACCCCTCCTTTCTGTTCAAAGATCCCTGTCCCTCAGATCAATAATGAAATGGTTAGTGGGTGGGGCTGAGGAGCCTGACCTCTGACCTCTGTGCGTCCCTTCAGCTTTGCCATCGACTGGCATCCCGCTCAGCGGCTGCTGGTCTACTTGAAGAAGGCGCTGCTGGTGTGCCACCTGGAGGTGGAGGACGGGTATTCGACCCGCGGACAGACCCGCCTGCTCTCGGTACGCAGGGACGGACAAGCCCTAGAAATATCTGGACTGAAGGTACTGCTCACCTGAAGTACAAGTACAAAAGTACCAGCAGCAGATACTTAAAGTATAACAATAAAAGTAATCCTTAAATGAACATGAGATAACCTCTCCCCTCCTGTTTCTCAGCCTCTCGAATCTGATCTCACTCTCACTGGTTGGTTGGAGTTCCTCAGCGTTCATCCTCTCCTGTGACACTGCTCTTTCTCTGTGGTCATCCTCTCATTTGTCACATGACCGTTTTATGTCTGTTTGTATGTTTATACAAAATAAAAATCTGTTTCTAGACCAGAAGGAATTGTCAATCTGTGATTGATGAAAGGATTATTTATGTATTTTAATAGAACGTGAAGCACTCCAAACATGAACCATGTTCTCAGGTTGAGGCTTTTATTTTAACACATTGTTGAGACATTTGAGACTATATAAGTTATGTAAATACGTCAAGTGGACAAGTGCAGCCAGAAGACAGCAAAATGGTTTGAAAAGCTTCCTGTTAAATGTGGAAACACAAGTTTTTGCATCCAGCTTCAATTTAAATATTTGAAAAGGTTTGGGGTGCAGGAGGCGCGTGGACCTCCCTGGAGGGCGGGTTCTGGTTCTGAGGCCTTGGAGGAGTTTGTCCCAGAGGAGCTGGAAGCATGTGACGCTGATGATGATCTGAACACCTCGATGGTGTTGGACACACATCTTCTGGTCCAGCAGAGCGTACAGCACAGATGCTGCTGGTTTCCATCATCACAATAAATCACGTGGTTACAATCCGCTCCGTTGCTGCAGCAACACAGTTTTCAAAGTAAAACGCCTGACCAAAAGTTATTGTAACATATTTGTTTTGCACATTGTTTTTCAATCTGCTTCTTATTGTGTAAATCACACTGTATTTCATATTGTGCGTACTGGCTCCAAATGTAGTATTTGATATTGTGGAAGTAGTGCTAGTTTTGTTACATAGCATTTCACAGTACTTACTACTCGGTGTGTGTAACTGGAGGTACTTGTACAGCTCAGTGTGTATTCCTAGTGGTACTTGTACTACTCGGTGTATGCAACTGGAGGTACTTGTACTGCTCAGTATTATTAGAAGTACTTCCTCGCTCGTCCAGAACGCGGCGGTACCGAGTTTTTTTTCTCCAGAAAACACAGCAGCCGCCATTTTGCTCCGAGCGGAAGGAGGAAGAGCAGGAGGAAAACATTCAACTCTTCCAGCACGAACCCGTCCTTTCTGCCATGGAGGTCCCGGGACCGGACAGCGACTGGAGGAGTCCGCAGTTCCGGCAGAAAGTCGTCGCTCAGATGTGAGACGGTTGTTTTCTGTGTTGTGTTTTGGGGCTAAAATCAGTGTTACTGGTGTCTGGTGAGAAAGCCCGAGGAGCTAAGCTAACATTAGCTCCACAGGAAAGCACGTCACCTCAGAGCGCGCTTCAAAAGGGTCCAATTTAAAACGGAACCATCGAAAGCCAGCGGGACCCCGAGCCTACGAACCCGGGTGGGGGGTGTTTACAACGCTGCGCGTCCCCGTTTTAATTCGGCCTGCGTACAATTAAGAAATAAACAGTCGATCATGTTTTATTATTAGCATTTTAGCTGCTAACTTGAAGTTCATTCAGCGGGTTCAGTTAACTCTTTGCCTCAAACATTAATGTGTTTAACGTTCATAACGTCACAACGGTTTTATAACCTTGCTGCCAAATAATAATTTTGTACACAAAGACTGTTTCTCTGTAGTTCTTATTCACATTACTTCTTTAAAATTGACACGTGACCACCATCTGTGGGCTGATCAGCTTTGATCTGCTGATTATCGGCTATTGATCCTAATGTCCCCCCCAGCGAGGAGGCGATGAGGAAGGCAGGAACTGCACACACTAAGTCGAGCAACGACATGGAAAACCATGTTTATGTCAAAGCCAAATCCAGAGTAAGTATAATACATTGAAATCTATCTGCATGGATGAACATGTGCGTCTCAGATGTGTGAACGTGACGCGTCTCACTCCTTCTTCACAGGAGGAGTATTTGTCTCTGGTGGCGAGGCTCATCATTCACTTTAGAGACATCCGTAAGTGTCCAACGTTTAACTCTAAGGAAGCTTCTTTCATTTCTGTCACATTTTTCTGTCTGTTTTCATTTTCAAAATAAAAGTCCTGAGCCTCAGTAGTCAAACTCAAACTTTTTAGTTTAAAATACCTGAAATAATCCATTGTTTTGTCAACAATATTACTTAAATATCCTGTGTTTACGCCAGCCAGACCCAATATTAAACTATTGACAATCTTCCATCATCTCCTTTCTGCTGTGTTCATTTCCTGAAGAGAATAGAATGAACGGTTTATTATTTTAAACGACATGACCGTGGGAAAGATGCAGCCTGTCTGTGATCAGCTTTGATTAAGGGATGAACAGACACGGTAACACCTTGTGTCTCATTCACAGATAAGAAGACGCACGGAGGTCCAGGTGAGTGGACTCTGGTTCTGGTTCACTTCTTTTCCTCTGCCGGACTCGCCTAACCCCATCTGGTCTGCCTTTTCCGTCAGATCCCATGAACGCCCTGACTAACCTGACTGGGGTCGGGGGGGGGCCCGGCGTCATGGGGATGGGGCCTCGGCCCTCCACCGCTCCGGTGGTGGGGATGGGTTCCATGGGGCCGATGCAGATCAGCCAGCATCCCATGGCGGGGGTGGCCGGAAACCCGCAAGCTAGTGAGTGTGTCTCCTGTGTGTGTGACCTGACCTCTTGACCAGGTTGTGTCCTTCATCTCCTTCTCTCCCCCCTGCAGTCGGGGCTCCGGGACAGATGCCGATGCAGCAGATGGTGCCGCAGTTCCAACAGTTCCAGCAGCAGAACAGCATGCAGCAGCAGCAGCAGTTCCAGGTGCAGCAGCAGCTGAGGATGCAGCAGCAGCAACAGCAGCAGCAACAGCAGCAGCAGCAACAACAACAACAACAACAACAACAACAGCAACAGCAGCAACACCACCAGAACCAGCAACTTCAGCAGCAGCACCAGAACCAGCAGGCACAGAACCAGCAGCAGCAGAACCAAGTATGTAGCCTTGCTGCGAGACCCCTCGGGCGGTTGATTAAATCGAGATGTTCAAGGTTAATACTTCAGTTGTACTTTTGTTTTATATAAGAACAAACCAACAAATGGCCCATTTGGGTCGAAATGAAGAGGACAAGCTGTGAGCCGTTGAGGATGGGGTGCAGGGGAAGCAGGTGAAGGCGAGGTTGAACAGGTGGCTTTATAGGGGTTGTTTAAGTGATGACGGGGTGGGAGCTGGACGGATGGGAGGGCCTTCCAGGGGGGGGTGCAGTGGCTGAGAAGGCCCTTTCGCCCCAGCTCCAGCACTTGGTCCTGATGGTCTTCCGGGTGTTGGCATCGGCGGACCTGAGGCAACAGGTCGCAGCATGGAGGGGGAGGTGGGGGCCAGGTTGCTTAGGGCTTTGTAGGTGAGTAGTAATGATTTGAAGTCTATCCGGTAGCGTTGGACCGGGGGATGTGTTGATGGCGGCGGGGGGGTGTGAGCAGTCGAGTGGCAGACTTCTGCACGTATTGGAGTTGTATTCAGCTGTTGCAGGGGTTGAGTCTGGAGGTCATGAGGGCATGGATGAGAGTTTCTGTAATGACAGAAGAGGAGAAGGAGGACCGGAGCTTTGCAGTGTTGCTGAGGTGGAAGAAGGCAGTCTTGGTGATGTGGTTGGGGTCGAGCATGGTACCGAGGTGTCCAAGCAGGTTGGAGCGGGTGACGATGGAACCATCAATGTTTAGAGAGAAGGGCTGAGCGGATGAGGGTGGTAGGGCTGATGATCAGTATTTCAGATTTATTGCAGTTGAGTTTGAGAAGGTTCTGTTGCATCCAGGATGTACATTACATGTCATTTAGCTGACGCTTTTATCCAAAGCGACGTACAATAAGTGCATTTCCACATAGATACAAACTCAGAAAACAAGTAACAAGAAAGTACATTTTTCATCAAATAAGCAGTTACAAAACATGTTATAGAAAAGTGCTATTATAAGTACAATTCAAGTGCTATCATTTGTTAGTGCTACGGTTTGCTAGTGTTTTAGTCAAGGTAGAGTCTAAAAAGGTGTGTCTTGAGTTTTCGACGGAAGATGTAGAGGCTCTCTGCAGTCCTGATGTCATCGGAGAGCTCATTCCACCATCTGGGAGCAGGACAGCAAAGAGTCGCGATCTCGTCGAGTGCTTTTCTCTCAGTGAGGGAGGAACAAGCCGCTTGGCAGATGCAGATCGAAGTGTGCGGGTTGGGATGTAGGGTTTCACCATGTCCCGGATGTAGACTGGTCCCGATCCATTCACAGCATGGTACGTCAGTACCAATGTTTTGAACTGGATGCGGGCAGCCACTGGTAACCAATGAAGTGAACGGAGAAGCAGTGTGGTGTGGGAGTATTTCGGAAGGTTGAAGACCAGTCGAGCTGCTGCATTCTGGATGAGCTGCAGTGGTTGTATGGCGGTACCTGGGAGACCCGCCAGCAGAGAGTTGCAGTAGTCAAGGCGGGAGATGACAAGAGCATGAATCAGTACCTGTGCCGGCTTCTGAGTGAGAAGGGGACGTATTCTCCTGATGTTGTAGAGCGTGTATCTACAGGATCGTGTCGTCGCTGCGATGTTGGCAGTCAGGGAGAGTTGGGAGTCAAGTGTCACGCCGAGGTTCCTGGCACTCTGAGTGGGCGTTAACACAGAGTTGCCGAAGTTAACGGTCAGGTCCTGGGTGGGCGAGGTTCTTCCAGGGAAGAAAAGTAGTTCGGTCTTGTCGGGGGTTGATCTTCAGGTGATGAGCGGACATCCACTGGGAGATGTCAGTCAGACATGCAGAGATCCGTGCCGCCACCTGAATGTCCGAGTCGGGGAAGGAGAGAATTAGTTGCGTGTCGTCGGCATAGCTGGGATAGGAAAAACCGTGCGAGCGAATGACAGAGCCGAGAGAGTTGGTGTAAATTGAGAAGAGGAGGGGACCCAGGACGGAGCCCTGAGGAACTCCAGTTGTAAGGGGACAAGGTTCCGACACTGATCCTCCCCAGGTTACCCGGTAGGTGCGACCGTCAAGGTAGGATGAGAGAAGAGAGAGCGCGGATCCTGTGACACCAAGTTCCTGAAGGGCGGGGATAAGGATCTGGTGGTTTACTGTGTCGAATGCTGCAGAAAGGTCCAGTAGGATGAGCACGGAGGCGAGCGAGGCGCCTCTAGCAGCGTGGAGTTGTTCTGTGACAGCGAGGAGAGCAGTCTCTGTGGAATGGCCCGCCTTGAAGCCTGACTGGTGGGGGTCTAGGAGGTTGTTACTATGGAGGTAGGAGGAGAGTTGGTTGAAGATGGCTCGTTCAATTGTTTTGGACAGGAAGGGAAGGAGGGATACCGGTCTGTAGTTGTTTACTTCCGAAGGGTTGAGGGTGGGTTTCTTCAGAAGTGGGTTAACTCTTGCTTCCTTCAAGGTGTTGGGGAAACAGCCAGATAACAAAGCATTGTTAATGAGACATGTGAGGAAGGGAAGAAGATCAGGGGCGATCGACTGTAGGATATGGGATGGGATGCGGTCAAGGGGGCAGGTGGTGGGACGGGCAGAGGTTATTAAGGTAAGGACTGTAATGTCAGTGAGACAGGCAGTGAGGGTGGAGTCGGTGACTGCGGTGATGGTCTTGGAGGAGAAGTCAATTTGGGTGTCATCGGCGTAGAAGGATGATTTTTCCAAAGGGAAGGATGTTAATAAAGAAGAGTAGAGGACCAAGCACGGACCCTTGGGGGACACCGTGGGTACTTGAGGAGGTGGAGGATTTACAGTTGTTTATGTCAATGAATTGATGTTGGTCTGAGAGATGTGAGGTGTACCAGGAGAGCACAGGGCCAGGTACACCAAGGGAGTACTGCATTGATGATGGTTGATAATGTCGAAGGCATGAAGATGAGGATAGTGAGGAGGCCAGAGTCAGAGGAGAGGAGAGGAGAGGAGAGAGGAGTATGTCACTTGTTATTTTCTGTGCTGTGTTTTGAGTGGAAGCTGGATTTGAGGGGTTTGTAGAGGTTATGGAGATTGAGTTGTGATGCCAAAGCTTTCTCAAGGACGTTGGACGGGTAGGGAGGTTGGAGACTGGTCAGTGGTTGTTTAGACAAAGAAAAGATCACTCTTTAGTTGCTCCTAACATCACGTATACTGACACCTGTCCTTCATGCTCTGTGATCAGATGCACCAGAACAGGATTCAGCAGCAGCAGCAGCAGCAGATGCTGCAGCTCCAGCAGCAGCAGCTCCAGCAGCAGCAGCTCCAGCAGCAGCATGCCCAGGCCCAGGCCCAGGCCCAGGCCCAGGCCCAAGCCCATGCCCATGCTCAAGCTCAAGCTCAAGCCCAAGCCCAGGCTCAAGCCCAGGCTCAAGCCCAGGCTCAAGCCCAGGCTCAAGCCCAAGCTCAAGCCCAAGCTCAAGCTCAAGCCCAAGCTCAATCCATCCATCTCATGGTGCAGCAGCAGCAGCAGCAGCAGCAGCCGCCGGGTCAGCACAACTTGCTCAATCAGCAACTGAAGATCCAGGCCTTGCAGGTAAGTCTCAATGTGGTTCTTATTGCTGGAAGCTGGTCGGCCATTGAACTCAGTGGAGTATTACATCACTATGGATTCACTCCAACTCACCCCTGTGTGTGTGTGTGTGTGTGTGTGTGTGTGTGTGTGTGTGTGTGTGTGTGTGTGTGTGTGTGTGTGTGTGTGTGTGTGTGTGTGTGTGTGTGTAAAAGCAGGCCCGTGCAACGTTGCAGCAAGCTGCAACTCAGGCGCAGCACAACGCCACAGCAGGCGCTCCAGGGCAGGTGAGTGCAGCCAGGAGCTCTATGTGTGATCACCTGTGGGAGGAGTCACGGTGGAGTGTGTAGAAGGACTTTCATTTGGCGTCAAGGAAGTTCTGATACCGTTGGTCACCTGAGAGGGAAAGCAGGCCATGTGGCCACGTGTCAACCATAAAATCCTCTTTGGGGGGGGTCAGAGTTTTGGAAGAGCTTCTGAGGTCCTGAGGCTCCTCAACAGAGGGGGGGGGGCTCGAGTTGCCGAAGGATATTGTTGGCTTGCCTTGTACCTTGTAGTTGGCCTGTTAGCGTGTTAGCTAGTTAGCAGCGCGTTGTAGCTGCTGTTGTTGCCACCAGAGCTCGACGGACTTTGCAATGAATCGTTTTCTGATCAGAGCCACACAGCAGAGACAGAGCTCCTCTGCTCACTGTGTGAAAGTATCTCACACAAGTAAATGTCATTTTAATGCCTCGTCACTCTGACCAATCAGAGGCTTCATCCAATGAGAATAATGATCTCAGCTCTTTCAGAATAAGTAGATAAAGAATCTAATTAATAGTTCTGAGGATAAATGTACTGTATCAGCATCGTGTGTGTGAATCTGTATATTAATATTATTCACAATCAGACAAGTGATCAAATGAAGCAGTGAAACATCCAGAAGTTTATTAAGAGACAAATGAACCAACAGAACTTTACCAAGCCGCTTTCCAGATGTTCTCTGCATCGCAGCATGGACACACATGGACACTATGAGACAGTATGAGGGACAGTGTGTGGGACATTGTGTTGGACACTGTGGGACATTGTGAGACAGTGTGTGGGACATTGCGTGAGACAGTGTGGACACTGTGGGACATTGTGTGAGACAGTGTGTGGGACATTGTGTTGGACACTGTGGGACATTGTGAGACAGTGTGTGGGACATTGTGTGAGACAGTGTGTTGGACACTGTGGGACATTGTGTGGGACATTGTGTGAGACACTGTGAGACATTGTGGGACACTATGTGAGACATTGTGAGACACTGTGTGGGACACTGTGAGACAGTGTAACTGTCTCACAATGTCCCGCAATGTCTCACAGTGTGTGGGACACTGAGACATTGTGGGACAGTGTGTGAGACACTATGTGGGACAGTGTGTGAGACACTATGTGAGACACTATGTGGGACATTGTGGGACAGTGTGTGAGACACTATGTGGGACAGTGTGTGGGACATTGTGAGACAGTGTGTGGGACAGTGTGTGAGACACTATGTGGGACAGTGTGTGAGACACTATGTGAGACACTATGTGGGACATTGTGGGACAGTGTGTGAGACACTATGTGGGACAGTGTGTGGGACATTGTGAGACAGTGTGTGGGACAGTGTGTGAGACATTGTGAGACACTATGTGAGACATTGTGGGACATTGTGAGACAGTGTGGGACATTGTGTGGGACACTGTGAGACACTGTGTGAGACAGTGTGAGACATTGTGGGACAGTGTGTGGGACATTGTGAGACACTCTGAGACATTGTGGGACACATTGTGGGACACTATGTGAGACATTGTGGGACATTGTGAGACAGGGTGTGGGACAGTGTGAGGGACACTGTGTGGGACAGTATAGATACAGTCTGTGGGACAGTGGACGCTCGGCTGCAGCGTGTGGTCTTCATCACGTAACGTTACGGCTCCAGAAGGTCTTCTTGTAAATAAATGCTTCCTGTCTTCATCGTCTATGGCGCTCGTACAGGAAGTGATGTCATAACGGGTCTTTGTGATGTCATAGATCTGTCTCCCTATAAAAGGTTAATCTAACTGATGTCGCTCCTTCATCAATGAGGAAGAGTGTGGTGAACTAATCCAGCAGGTTCAAGTAGTTTGATGCGTTGCAGTGAGCCACGTACAGGGTGCAGGTGTCTTTGTCCACATGCAGCATGTGGGGGAGGGACACAGTGCTAACCTGTCCTATTGTGTGTCCTCTAAAGTTGGTCCGTCCTGTGATGCAGATTCCAACCCGGATGCCTCAGAACCCCCCCACCCCCGCCGTAGGAGGACAGCCAACACAGCAGGTATTTATCCCCAGTTGGACCTCTGACCTCTGACCCCTCCATGTCCACCATGTGTAAGCTATGCAGCTTGTTCATACAGTTACCCGCCCAACTGCATGCTGGGTACAGCCCGCCATCACCAGACTACTGTCGCTACATGAAAAGAGGCCCAAAGGGGAGGAGCCGTGAAAACCATTCGTTGCCAAGGTATTCAGTCTCTTCTCGCCCAATCACAGACCCAACAGCAGCCGGTGATGTCATCGCCTTCACCTGGGCAGGTGCAAACCCCGCTGTCGATGCCTCCCCCCCCTCAGCCGTCACCCCAGCCCCCCCCCTCACAGCCCAACTCAGCCAGGTACGACCCGGCCTCCCACTAGGCGACCGCTGTTCTGCTTCATGCTCAGTTTCCTCACACTGTGTGCAGCTCCGGTCCCACTCCGTCCCCGGGGGGGTTTCAGCCCAGTCCGTCCCCTCAGCCCTCACAGAGCCCCGCCACCGCCAGGACCCCCCTCAACTACGGCGTGCCCTCACCTGGACCGCTCAACACCCCAGGTACGCCAACGGGACCAGCAAACTGTCTCACCTGTCCCATCCTTTGTCTCACCTGTCCCCCTCTTGTCTTGCAGGGAACCCCGGCTCTGTGATGAGTCCACCTGGATCCACGTCTCTGGAGGACCAGCAGTACATGGAGAAGCTCAAACAGCTGTCTAAATACATTGAACCTCTGCGCAGGATGATCAATAAGATCGACAAGAACGAAGGTCCGATAACCCGCCGACCCACGAAGGACCTCGTGGTCTCTGCAGCATCATTCGTCTCCATGACGATACTAATGTTGTGTTTGTGACGACAGACAGGAAGAAGGACCTGAGTAAGATGAAGAGTCTGTTGAACATCCTGACGGATCCAAACACCAGGTAGAGTCCTCCTCAATGCGACCCGTCTGTCCCCTGACCCGTCTGTCCCCTGACCCGTCTGTCCCGAGACCCGTCTGTCCCCTGACCCGTCTGTCCCCTGACCCGTCTGTCCCCTGACCCGTCTGTCCTCGTCAGGTGTCCCCTGAAGACGCTGCAGAAGTGTGAGATCGCTCTGGAGAAGCTGAAGAACGACATGGCCGTGGTGAGTCTCAGGCACCAAAGGTCACGGAAGAAGTGTTGGTGGTTGCCATGGTGACCAGCGGGTTGTGATGTAACGCTGTGACCCTGTTTCCAGCCCACCCCCCCGCCCCCCCAGCTGCCCAACAAGCAGCAGTACCTGTGCCAACCGCTGCTGGACGCCGTCATGGCCAACATCCGCTCGCCCGTCTTCAACCACTCGCTGTACCGCACCTTCGCCCCCGCCATGACCGCCATCCACGGACCCCCCATCACGTACGTCTGGGGGGGGTGTCACGCAGGTCTAGGGAAGAATTGGTAGCTGACCCGTTGTGGTACTGGTTCCTAGGGGGCCCAACTTCTCCGGGAGGAAGAGGAAGCACGAGGAAGACGAGCGTCAGTCGATCCCAAACATCCTTCAGGGAGAAGTCGCTCGGCTCGACGTCAAGTTCCTGGTGAACCTGGACCCGTCCTACTGCAGCAACAACGGGACCGTGCACCTGGTCTGCAAGCTGGGTGAGGACCAGGAGACCCTAGAACCAGATCACATGACCGACCACTAGCGCGTGTTCTCACCCCTCGGTCTCTTACCTCCTCAGATGATAAGAACCTCCCCAGTGTTCCTCCTCTGCAGCTCAGCGTACCAGCAGATTACCCGGATCAGAGTCCTTACTGGGCCGACGAGGGGGACCAGTACGGTGAGACCACAACCACTTGGTCTCCATGTGGTTGTATACCGACCATGTCTGTGACCGTGTGATGATTGATGTCCTGCTCCTCCAGGTGCCAACGGCTTCCTGCAGACGGTCCACAGAAACATGACGTCCAAACTCCTGCAGCTCCCCGACAAACACTCTGTGACGGAGGTTCTGAACACCTGGGCCCAGAGCGTCCGCCAGGCCTGTCTGTCTGCCGCCTGAAGCCCCGCCCCCAGGCCTGCCTGAAGCCCCGCCCCCGTCAACGCCACGGCGTCGTTCCTTAGTCCCTGAAGGCCCCATGTTTCTAGCAGCTTGTACATAAAATGAACTCTTCCAAACAGGAAACGGTGCTCGTCTGTCCCGATATATATTCTGCCCCTGAATGCAACGTGTGGTCTACTTGGTACCAGTTCATTTCCACAGAAGAAACTAACTTTGCTTCTGCTATCGTAATAAACTTCAGTTCAAATTTTTTAAATCATGAATCAAGTCTCTGAATTTGAAGGATATCAAACATTTTATTATCTTCAAAATAACGATTACAAAACTGTCAAATAAACACTGATGCGTTAGAAGGTGAAGGAGAAGGTCCTGTAGGACAGGTTGGTGAACACGTCGATGTGATCGCTGCTTCCTCCCACCGTCAGCACCTGAACATCAGACATGAGTCTTTAGCCTTTGAATGCATCATCATCATCATCATCATGCGGTGTGTTCAGGGACTCACTCTGTAATCGGTGCTGTTGGTGTTGAGCTGCATGGTGTTGAGACTCTGAGGAGAACACGGAATCTGAGCTTTGACTTCTCCTCCAAGCAGACAGTGAGAGACGGATGGGCCGTCTCCTACGGCCAGGATCTGGGGGGGGGGGGGGATGTAGTATTTAAACTACGATGAGTACGTTTTACTTTTAAAACAAGGATTGACAGGTTTTCTACTTCGAGTGTCTCTGTAGCAGCTGGAAGGAGAATCATGTGATTCTAGATTAATGCTCGTTGTGGAGGAACTAAAGACACTTTCATGTTGGGATTGGAGCGCTGCATCGCTCATCTACAGAGTCACAGATTACTAGTCAGATGATCCCTGAGCTACGGGTGGTTTTGGGGTTTAGTTTATTTGTGAGTACGAGACGTCTCACCATGTCCTGGTAGAAGCTGGTCTGTCTCTGGCAGCCAATCAGAGGGAAGATGGAGGTGGGAGACAGAGAGCGGAGATGCCACAGAGAGAGAGACGGACCCCCACCACACAGCTGGAGGACAGGAAGAAGTCATCAGCCGTGTGCGTGTGTGTGCGTGTGTGTGTGTGTGTGTGTGTGTGTGTGTGCGTGTGTGTGCGTGTGTGTGTGTGTGTGTGTGTGTGTGTGTGTGTGTGTGTGCACTCACCATCCAATCAGAGTCCGTTGTCACACAGCTGATCCATTTACCAAACTGAGGCCGAGCACAACTCTGAAACCAACACAGTCACTTTACTACGAGGAGGAGCACAGTGGGAGAGAGGAGGAGGAGGAGGAGGAGGAGGGATGAGCTCCATGTGAAGTGTCACCTCGTACTTGTGGACCTCGATGCAGTGGACACACTGACCCGTCCTGCTGTCTGAAACAATTCACAATGTTCCTTTTAATAACTAAGCTGTGGACTGGGGCAAAGATGCGCCCCCCCCCCCCCCACTCACCCCACATCCGCACGGCTCCGTCCTCCCCCCCCGACAGGATCTCGCCCTCGCGGCCCCTGACGCTCACGCAGTGGACGTAGTCCGAGTGGCCCTGCAGGACGGACTGGAGATGCAGAACCAGCGTGAGTCCCGGGTTCCCCGCTGGAGGCGGAGCTTCACGTGACCCCCACTCACCTTGAACAGGCCGCTCTCCAGGTCCAGGATGTGAACGTTGTTGTCTCCTCCAGCCAGAACCAGACTGTTGTCCTGAGGAAGAGGGAGAGGAGCACTTGATGGACTACTCGCTCACTGACATATAGACCTACGTGAAGCGCTGCTCACTCTGGAGTTGAAGGTCATGGAGTTGATCTCTGGGATTTCGAGGCTTGACCTGAGGACCAGAAGCACAACGTTAGAGAAGCAGGCAGGGGGACGGGGGGACGGGGACGAGACAGACAGGCGAGTCTCACTTGTAGTTGGGTCTCTTGGTCCACAGAGGTTTGGTGTTCTGAGGAGACAAAGGGAAGCATCAATCACCTGGACACACGTTGTTCCTCCTCGGCCACGTTACAGAGCGCCTACCTTCTTGATGAGCTCGGCCCAGCTCCAGCAGCTCACCTCCCCGTTCCCCGCGCTGAGGAGGTGACACTCGTTGGAGAGGAGCGAGAACACGGGGCCTTCATGAGCTGAGGGAGAACGTGGGACATTAGACAGCTCCACCAGATGCTCCTCCCGGACTCTGCTTCCACTCACCTGAGAAGGTCAGGACGGGTTTCTGACTCTGGGCCGTGGCGTCTGGACTTAAAGCGGCAGACAGGCTGCAACACCATCAATAATAAGATCAGTTCAATGCCAAAAGGGGACCAGAAGGCCGCTTGGCTTCACAAGCTTCACCTGAACACTGCAATCTCTCCGTAGTTGTTTCCTGCTGCGAGAAACCGTCCACAGGGAGAGAAACTCTGCGAGAAGACGGACATGTGGAGGAGCTGCAGGAGAGAGGAGGTAGGACAAAGGAGAGGAGAAGGAACCAAAAAAAGATTGTACTTGAATCGGCACATCAGGGGTCAACAGGTGTCCGGCCTCTAAATGTGTTAAAGCCCTCACAGACCCGGCGACGTCTCTGAGGTCAGGGGTCAGTGAGACACTAGGTATGTTCCGCTTTGTGACACTTGTGAAAATAACGAGATGAATTCATCAGCAAACATATTGCAGGAAATCTTCAAAATGCATCACAACCACTGCAGCAGTGTTTAAGATCATTTTATCTTTTAAGTCCATGTACTTGGTTCCTTTTAAGTCCATGTACTTGGTTCCTTTTAAGTCCATGTACGTGGTTCCTTTTAAGTCCATGTACTTGGTTCCTTTTAAGTCCATGTACGTGGTTCCTTTTAAGTCCATGTACGTGGTTCCTTTTAAGTCCATGTACTTGGTTCCTTTTAAGTCCATGTACGTGGTTCCTTTTAAGTCCATGTACTTGGTTCCTTTTAAGTCCATGTACGTGGTTCCTTTTAAGTCCATGTACTTGGTTCCTTTTAAGTCCATGTACTTGGTTCCTTTTAAGTCCATGTACTTGGTTCCTTTTAAGTCCATGTACGTGGTTCCTTTTAAGTCCATGTACTTGGTTCCTTTTAAGTCCATGTACGTGGTTCCTTTTAAGTCCATGTACTTGGTTCCTTTTAAGTCCATGTACGTGGTTCCTTTTAAGTCCATGTACTTGGTTCCTTTTAAGTCCATGTACGTGGTTCCTTTTAAGTCCATGTACTTGGTTCCTTTTAAGTCCATGTACTTGGTTCCTTTTAAGTCCATGTACGTGGTTCCTTTTAAGTCCATGTACTTGGTTCCTTTTAAGTCCATGTACTTGGTTCCTTTTAAGTCCATGTACTTGGTTCCTTTTAAGTCCATGTACGTGGTTCCTTTTAAGTCCATGTACTTGGTTCCTTTTAAGTCCATGTACTTGGTTCCTTTTAAGTCCATGTACGTGGTTCCTTTTAAGTCCATGTACTTGGTTCCTTTTAAGTCCATGTACGTGGTTCCTTTTAAGTCCATGTACTTGGTTCCTTTTAAGTCCATGTACTTGGTTCCTTTTAAGTCCATGTACGTGGTTCCTTTTAAGTCCATGTACTTGGTTCCTTTTAAGTCCATGTACTTGGTTCCTTTTAAGTCCATGTACTTGGTTCCTTTTAAGTCCATGTACTTGGTTCATTAGGCTGCACCTTATCGCGCGGTTAGCCAAACGACCACCAACAGGTAACATGGTGATGTGCAGTGTTCTTCCCTTGATGGAACTGATCCAGATGTGTCGTGGTGAAGAAGCCTCTTGAAGTCTCTACACGTGTCTGCTGGACCCTTTGTGGACACTGAGGAGCTGCAGTGATTCTGCCTTTGGACGGTTTAGCTTCATAGGGATCGAATCCAGGTTGTTGTTTAATTTAATTCATCTCATACGTGGCACTGATGGATATGTGATGCACTTTGAAGATTGATAGCAATGTTCACCACGTAAACCAGTAGCTTCACGAACCGGGAGGACCTTCTGGGATTTATTAACGTTTATTCACCAACATCTTCAAACTCTCACGTGACACGTGCGCGTCTCTAGACGTGTTCATCCTTTAATAAGAAGACGCTCCTCACTGAGCCTCGACGCTCTTTTACCTGCGTGAACCTTAATCTCTGTAAATGCACACATGATCTATTGGTCCGACATTTTAACGCCAATAGCATGCTAACAACAAAGCGGAGCTAACAGCAGGCCGAAGCCCGGGCTTTGCTTTGACCACCGGCTCGCGTTGGTGCTCGTAATAACGGGATGATTTACCTCCACGGGGCCCATCGCGCTCCAACACACCACGTGGGTTTAACGGCGGACACCGGAGAGCACCGGCGGGAAGAAAAGCGCGATTCTCCCCCGATGCTTCGGACCGAGCGGAACACGGGCGCGGGAATATGACGTCAGGACTGAAGCGATGGCTTCTGGGAGAAGTAGTTTTTCTCATTCGTAGGAAGGTGAAATTCTAATGAAATAATATCAAGAGTAATATTAAACTGTTGCTCTACATTAAAAAGTGCTTGTTGTACGTCTGAGCTTTAGTCCGGTAAAATGTGATGATTAAATAGCACTGAAACGCACAGCATTTGTATCACATGATGAACGCGTGCCGGTGAAATGACCTCCACGTGTAATTAACGCTGATGATCCAGCGGGAGACTGGATCGGTTCGGTTCGGTTCCCGATGTGGATCTGAACGGACTCTAATGACGCCACAGCAGAACCTCGGCTGCGCTTAGTGGATGCGGTGCGTTCTGCGCATGGTGACGCGCAGCGCCGCGCGGCGAGCAGCGGCAGGAAGTATCCAGGCGAAGCGGCGGTAGAGAGGGGGGAGCGCGAGGGGGGAGCGCGAGCGAGGGGGGAGAACCAAGAACCAAAAGTCGGTGTTTGAACCGGAGGAGGAAAAACATAATCATGCGGAATCCATGAAACGTGCACATTCTAAACCCCCACGCCGTGGATCGTTGTCACGCGCGGGCACAGAGGCCGATCGAGGGGTAAGTGTGGAGCGGGAAAAAGGTGCCAGAAACCCCCCCGATGTTTTTCCATCAATGGGGGCCGAGATCTTTGTGTAGCTCGGGGCTAGCCCGGGGTTAGCGACGATGCTAGCCCCTCTGCAAGCTTATGCAGCGGCGACGGTTTACCCTCGCTGTGCTCCGGGAGGGGCTTTAAAATACACCGCGGGAGGGTGTCTGGAACTCGCGAGGCTTTCTGCGTTGAGCTGTTTGTTGTTTTTGTTTACCATTTTATGGTATTCCTACTTCCGTTTTGCCCCCTTTCTCTTTGCAGGGAGTGGGGGGTGCAGCTAGCTAGATGCTAAAGCTAGCATGGCCGTGTATATTCACTCGTTCACCCCATGAGATTATTTTTTTGAGTGTAAAATCAATAACGTTAATAATAAGTCCACTTGCGTGTTTTAACAACCCCACGCAGCCGCAGCTTTCTAGCCGTAACCAGTGGGCTAGCAAGCTGCGTTTGTGGGGCTAAAGAATGGAGATGCTAGCCCCGTTAGCATGGGGGGGTAAGATGGCTGAAGCTGGTATCAGTGAGAGTGGGGCCGGAGGCTGTAGGTGTTGTCACCGCTCTGTCGGGAGCATTGCGCCCCCCCCTAAAAAGCTAGGGGGGGTCCACCGTTCACCGGGAGTCTGCCGAAGCAAATGTCGGCCGTGTGTTGGAGAAGATGCTCCGCTTTTGTTCGGGTAGAATTCCCGCTGGGCCGAACCGGAACCGAGGGGAGACGGGCCAAGGTCAGCCGCCCGGTCTGATGCCGAGCAGTTATTATAATATTCAACCAGAAATGATGATGGTTGTTGTGCGTGTAACAGCGCATGTGCGGACCGACCCGGTTCTTTCCGCTGCGTCTGCGTGGTTCGGCGAATAGACGCTGTTTGCGCTCTTTTCTCTGCGTTTGTTTACATTATACGGAGGCTTCTGATTGGCTGATGGCTGATCTCAAAAGATGGCGCATCTAGATTATTGTGGATTATTTCACCTAGACCCATAATTAAATTATATGATCACTGAATTCAGTTTGACCTCAAAACAATTAAAATAACAACTTCCTGTGGTTCTGAAATTGTGGTTCCTGAATATATTGATTTACTAAAAATGCATAATAAAGAAAATTGAAGTTAATTTTTTGCTGTAACTATTGCTCATTAATTAACGTGATATCCATTTAACGTTTGTATTCAAACATATGGTTTTGTGATAATTCTGAAGTTTTTTTTATTACAATACAGTTTATTATTACCGCTATAACTACAGTGCTACCAATTTAATATCAACAAGTTTATTATCGTCTGCTTCAATGAATCAACCAGGTTTATACTAGTCGAGATATTGATACTGATATGGGATCTGGAATCATTTTCATTTTTTTTTGTACTAAACAAATAATTCATGAGTAAAATCAATTTGTGTGTATGATGCTTTCACAACTACAAGGAGTACAGATCATATTCATCGTTTTTATAAGCGTAAATCATCAAAAACCAAACAAAGAAAAAACATTTCTCTAATATATTTGACCGACAATCATTTATTCCGTATTTCAAGAGGAACATTACTCCTTGATCACCAGTGAAATAATTTTTTGTTGATTTTGTCAACATATATATATATATTCACATCAACACTGACCATTAACAACAAATATACATTTATTGACATGAAAAGAATGACATCAACAAGTGGAATTTACTAAATCTGCTGTAAATTAAGATTTTACCATTTTTTGGTGTGTGGGCGGTCGACAGTGTGGATTTTGTTAACGAAAACGTCAACGACTTTTTTACCTACTACGACGAGACGAAAACGGATCTTACAAAATAAAAACTATGACTAAATCTATGCTAACCTTCGTTAACGAGACGAAAACGTTGGTGGTGACAAAGTCACAATTCTTTTTTTTATTTATTCGCGTGCACCTAACTAGAGCTGCAACTAACGATTATTTTAATAATCGATTTATCTGTCGATTATTTGTTCGATTAATCGTTGAATCGGATAAAAAAATAAAAAATGTAAAAGCATTAATTTCCAACCCTTTATTGAAAAATAGAACTGACTGTGCACTTTCTAAATATGTTTTGCACTAACAGATTGCTCCTTGAACATCCCTAAGTAAGCAAATAATAAATACACAATAAATACATACACACATCGCATGATGTATACTTTACAGCCGCCAAATTAAATATATTAGGCACAAAATCATGAATCATTGCCGTGGTGTTCCCGTGCCAGGCCATGTCGCTTTTGCATATCTTACAATGAGACATGTCAACCCTCCCGAATTTCAAAGCCCCTCCCGAAAATATCCCGGAGCGACCTTTCTCCTGATTTCCACCCGGACATCAATATTGCTGCACCACCCGTCACTGGGCGCGCTGTTTCAGACCGAACAATAATAAAGGTTACACCTTGAAGTCGAGCGCGGCGATTAGAACGTAAAACTACTGGCGCTGCAAAGAAAACCGCAGCACCCCCCCCCCCCCCCCCCGTTGCCGCTAGGACCCGCACCCCCCATTTCAGTGTGAAATACCTGGGAGGAATTAGGTCGCATTGGTTTCTCTGCCTCCGCATGTTTCAGAACAGTATTACGGGTCTTTCCTTTACCTCAGCTCTGCTCTTATTTATTTATTTTTCTTAGCAACGCTCTGCTGGGCGGAGCTTTTTTTCTTCTGTTCTGCTGCGCGAGCGCTCAACTTTTTTTTTTCTCAGCTCTGCGCGGCGCGCGCAACTTTCTTTAAATACTCAAACGTAATAGTCGCGCGACACAACGAATCGATAATGAAATTCGTTGCCAACGCTTTTAATAATCGATTTTAATCGATTTCATCGATTCGTTGTTGCAGCCCTACACCTAACACGTATGGCGGTCATTAACGTGTCATGATGACATCATCCACTCGGCCACTGGGGGGCAGCGGTGGTTCTTTTCACACTTGTGTGAGTGAGCTTCCTTGGTTCAGCTCAGCGGGGTGAGAGCGACTGGTTCATGATCCAAACCCAAAAATAATGTATTGCACCGATTGAAGGACGTTGAGGTGTCTGCTGGGACAAGTCGTTTCACAGTGGAGACATTGAAGCATCGCGAGTAAACGGTTTGATTCTGTGTTCACACCAAACGCGTCTTTTACGCCGCCCGTTTAAATTTCGCAACCAGACGCGTTGCATTGACTTTGCATTGAATCAACTTGAGCAAATATTTTGCTTTGCTTTTGGTGTGAACGCTGCATAACACGCTCACTCAGAGTACCAACCCTGAGGAGCAGCTACTTTTATAGAAATGCAACTCATGTCTTTCTGTAATCCGGTGGGCCGGATTCGGCCATGAGTTTGATACCTGTGATTTAGGGATTTAAATAACCCTTCTTCTTCTCTCCACAGTAAGACCTCATTGGCTGGTGTGACCCCAAAGGCCCGCCTCCACTCAAGGTGGGCCCCGATTGGCCGAACCGTATCCTGTGGGAAAATGGCCGCCCTCAACTGAAGAGCTAAGCGCCGCAAAAGTCACCGTTCACTCATTTCCAGGTGAACCGTGACCCCTCCCCCACCGATTTGCTCCAGAGTACTATGGCAATGCATGATATGAGTCGAGCCAAGGGTTTCCCCTGTAAAGAGTGTGATATGGTTTGTCCGAGTACTCCAAGTCTCCTAGAACACATGAAAGCACATTACCAGCAGGAAGAGAACGGGCGCTTTGAGTGTGAACAGTGTGGTAGAATCTACAAGCACGCAGCCAGCCTCGCCAACCATAAGAAGTCTCACGAGGTGGGTTCCTTCCAGTGCCCCGTCTGCACCCGCACGCTGCCCAACGCCGTGGCCCTAAAGAACCACCTGCGTATCCACACGCTTTCCCCCAGCAGCGCACACGCAGAGGAGGAGAGCGAGGAGGTGCCTGAGGAGGCAGGCCACGACGAGAGGGATTACAGCCTCGCCCAGGACCTCTCCGACGGCTTCGGGCGCCCTCACCTGAACAACAGCAGCGTGGGACACGGCGTCCTGCCCAGCCACGAGACAGAAGACCACGGGAAGAAAGGCTCCCCCGAATCCGACGACGCCTGGGATCGACCCTTCAAGTGTGACCAGTGCGACCGGACCTACCGGCACCACGGCAGCCTGGTGAACCATAAGAAGTGTCACCAACAGGGAACCTTCAAGTGCTCCGTGTGTTTCAAGCAGTTCAGCAACCTGGCGGCCTTAAACAGCCACGAGAGAACTCACTCCAAGTTCAAGACCCCCGGTGCGACCATGGTGAGCGGCGTCGGGAACAGCCTCCACGGGTCGGAGCGCGGCGGAACGCAGTCGTCACAGAGCGATGACACAGCCTCTTGTTTCTGTCACCTCTGCCAGATTGCGCTGCCCAACAAGACAGACTTTCAGGAGCACATCCTGCTGCACAACGCGGCCTCGCCCTCGCTCGGCCTGCCGCGCAGCTTCCCGGGCATCATGCCCCACAACTTGAGCGCAGTACGAGCGCCGGTGTACCCCCCCGCCCTGGGCGACCCTCTGCCGCTGCCACCGCTGCCCAGTGACAAGAGAGGCCCCTACGACCCCATCATGGGCCCCCCGGTCAACAACCCCATCTACACCTGCGCGTATTGTGGCGCAGGACACCCGGATCTGGACACCCTTAAGGTCCACTATCTGACTCACGACCCCCACCCTGGCTCCCACGGCCAGGACAACTCGCTGCTCAATTCGGACACGCTGAGCTCCGGCTCACAGGGCTCTGTGTCCTCGCCCTCTGGGGGCCGCGTGCCCCAGGCCAACTCGCCGGAGGACGGAGATCGTCGCTTCAAGTGCGGCGAGTGTGGCAAAAGCTACCGGCACGCAGGGAGCCTGGTCAACCACAAGCGCTGCCACCAGACGGGACACTACCAGTGCACCATCTGCTGCAAGCAGTACCCCCACCTGGCTGCACTGCACAGCCACCTGCGCAGCCACAAAGGGCGCGGCGCCAACCAGTCCATCAACAACGACAGCAACGACTGGCTGTCCCCGGAGCCGCTGACCCTGGACTCCCAGCAGAGCTACGTACAAGAGGGCAGTGGGGCGACCACTCCCATCTCCCTGCCAGGGAACCTGGGGGACTCCGCCCACTTTGTACCCGACGGCGGCCACAGCAGCGGCCTGGACTCTCTGGAGTTCCACGACCGCTTTGACGGCGGCTCGCTCTCCCAGAGCAACTCTGCCCACCGCCAGGCCGACCGCCACGTGTGCGCCGACTGCGGCGAGATGTATGGAGACGTGTCCGGCATCAAGTCGCACATGTGCCCCCGCCGCGGCCAGCAGCCGCAGCAGAGCACCATGTCCAACGGCTTCATGGGTGGCATGAACTATCACGGCTCCGGTGGAACCGCGCTGCCCACTGGGAGCTCCAGCAGCCTAAAAGAAGGCAGTGGCCATCGACAGTACTCCCAGGGCGGGGGCAAGAGGATGAGCAGCAACGACAAGGACGACGAAGACGACGGGGAGGTTTACCAGTGCTCTGTGTGCGGCAACCACTACGCCAGCCTCAGGGCCCTCAGAAGCCACCTGCGCAGCCACGCCAACAACCCCACAGGGCCGGGGCCTTCCAGCCTGGAGCAGGAGTGGAGGATGATCTGCTCCACCTGCGGCCAGAGCTTCTCCAGGAAGCAGGACCTCCTGAACCACCAGCTGGTCCACGGGCCCCAAAGGCAGGACGGCCAGCAGCAGCAAGGCATCGCAGGAGGCTCGACTAATGGCAACGACAAGATGGACGGACGCAACCACATCTGTGTGGACTGCGGCATGTTCTTTGCCGACCGGCACCACCTGATCACCCACCTGTGCCCGGGTAAGAATCGGGCCAGCTCTCTGAGCAAGCAGGCCCTGAATGGAGCCAAAGGAATGTCCGGAGGAGACGGTGTGAGCGGGGCGGGGGGAGCCGGGGGGAGCCGTGACGTTGGCAGTGACGGACGCAGGCCTATGGTCGACCAAAGCGACAAGCCCCACAAGTGTGACCAGTGTGGGCGGGGCTACAGACACCCATGCTCACTCCTTAACCACAAGAAGTCACACAAGACCGGTGTGTTCCGCTGTCTTGTCTGTCAGAAGCGTTACTACAACCTGCTGGCTCTCAAGAACCACCAGAGGACCCACTTCGATCTCAAGAGGTAGGTACACATTCTCAGAGACATTGATCTAGTCTCGGATCATGTTGATTTCAGTGTATTTACAGAGATTCTGTTGTGTTTCTGTAGGCACAAGTGTGAAGAATGTGGCAAAGCATTCAAGATCCAAAAGCAGCTGATAAACCACCTGCGCCTCCACGAGGAGCACCGGGCCAAAGGTCTGGTACGGACCGGTACCAACGGCTCCCGCTTCCAGCAGCCCGGGCCGTCCCAAATGCAGAGCATGAGGGGGGAGTCCTCTAAGAGCCAGGCCATGGGCGCAAAGTACAGCCACCAGGGCTTCAAGAAGCCCTACTCCTCGGCTGGGACCTCCAGGCCACAGAAGTTCGACCCGTCAGAGACCGGGCGACGGCCCTTCGCCTGCGAGGAATGCGGCAAGACATATCGGCACGCCGGCAGCCTGGCCAACCACAAGAACCTTCACAAAATCGGGGAGTACCACTGCAATGTCTGCAACTCCACGTACCCCAACCGGCTGGCCATGAAAAACCACCTGCGCCTCCACTTCGCCCAGAAGAAGCACAACTGCCAGGAGTGCGGCAAGGGCTTCCGCACCCAGCGGCAGCTGGCCACCCACACCACGGCAGGCCTGTGCAAAGGGCCTCAGGGCCCCGGGGTCCAGATGGACTTTGAGTGCGACGGCTGTTGCGAGGGCTTCACCACGGCAGACGAGCTGGCGGCCCACGACTGCCCCGCCCAGCACCTGCCCTCCTCCTCATCAACCAACACCTCGGCCAACATCAGCTTGGAGAGGAGCTCTGTGGACCTGGACTCGGACGAGAGGCCCTATGCCTGCGACCTGTGCAGCTGCGCCTACAAGCACGCCAGCTCCCTGCTCAACCACAAGCACACGCACAAGACCGGCAACTTCCGCTGCAACTTCTGTGACAAGCCGTACACCAACTACATGGCGCTGCGCAACCACATGCGCATCCACACCCAGCGGAAGAAGCACATCTGCCACACGTGCGGCAAGGCCTTTCGGCTGGCCCGTTTCCTCCGGAACCACCAGAAGGTCCACGAGGAGGGTGCCACCCCCTTCGGCTGCCCCACCTGCGGGAAGAGCTTCCAAGGCCGCTCGGGTCTGGCCCGGCACCGATGCGGGGACAACCAGGTAGGCATGGAAGTGAGGAGGAAGGCCACGGCACCCCCGGGAGAGGGCGACGAGTGTCGGTACACGTGAGTTCTCGTCAGTTTGTTTGTGATTCTTCGAAGTTGCAAAACAAAAAAACAAGTAGTGAAGATAAATTTAGGTCTCTACGTGTCTATTCCAGGTATATGATCTCCAATCCGGCTTCCTTGGGACCATACGCGTGCCGGAATTCGGATTTTTCTGAAGTTTGGACAAATTGAATTAGTGGAGAGAGACCAGATAAGTCAAACCTGTTTGCTTTCAGTTAGCATATGTCACACATTTATTTTTTTAGATGTTTTTTGTTTTCATGCTTTGTTTTTGCCACAGATCTGAATGGAGTATTTTGTGTGTAGTAAATCAGCTGGATGATGATGTCTGTTCTTTGTATTTGTTTCTTTAAAGTAGCATCGCGGCAGTTTTCGGCTAAATGAGGAAAGATCAGGACGTATTTGGAGCTAGCTGCACTGCACATGTCTGGAGGTTCATGTTCTCTGCGTCTAGGTTCTGTGGTTTGATGGATCTGTCTTCATCTCATTCAGAAACTAGTAACCACCCAAAGGAAGGCTGTGACAGCAGGTCTTAGAAATGGTCGCTTTGAGGATCGTGTCTTATTGTGCAGTGCAGGGAGCAGCAGATACCTCCAGTTTGTCCCCCCCCCCCAACCCTCCTCCCTTTTGACCTGTGTAGAATCACTTTGAATGGTACACCACTTTGCTGTAGTCTTCTTTGAAAGCTTTAAGCCGGATTTCAGATCATATACCTGTATGTTACATGTTAAGATCTCTCAATAATTCTAAAGAACAAGTGGTAACCAGTAAGTGGGATAACCGGAGGACAGACTTCTCTCTTCTGTTACTAATCCCCCCCCCCCCCCCCCACCTCGTTTTTCCTGCACAGATGTGACCAGTGCGGCCGGTCCTACCGCCACGCCAGCTCCCTCCTCAACCACAAGAACACCCACACCGTCGGCATCTACCACTGCGCCGTGTGCCTCAAGACCTACTCCAATCTGCTCGCCCTGAAGAACCACCGCCGCATCCACTCAGAGACGCGGCGCCACCGTTGCCACGACTGCGGCAAGGCCTTCCGTGTGTCCTCGCAGCTCTACAACCACCGCCGCGTCCACCAGAAGCAGCGGGAGCTGACCTGCCGGTCCTGCCAGCGAGCCTTCCCCACTCAGGCCAGCTTCCGGCTCCACATGGAGATCAGCCACGGCCAGCCGCCTCAGCCCCGCCAGCCCAGACCCCAGCAGCCCCGGCCTGGGGGCTCCCAGGAGCTGGGCTGGGGGTCCGGCCTGGACCTCACCCTGATGCAGGAGCAAGGACTCAACCCGAGCGCCACGGGGAGGGCCCGAAGCCGGGGGGGCCGCGGCGAGGCCCTCAAGCCCCACGTGTGCGACCAGTGCGGTCGGTCCTACCGCCACGCCAGCTCGCTGCTCAACCACAAGAACAGCCACAAGACCGGGACCTATTTCTGCAACTCCTGCCAGAAGGAGTTCCCCAACCTCATGTCCCTCAAGAACCACCGGCGGATCCACACTGAGCCCAAACGCTACCAGTGCCCCGACTGCGGCAAGTCCTTCCGGGTCTCCACCCAGCTGGTGTGCCACCGCCGCATCCACACCAAAGAGAAGCCCTTCTCCTGCCAGCAGTGCGACAAGCGCTTCTCTTCCCGGTCCAACCTGAGGCACCACATGAAGGTGCACTGGAGCGGCTCCTCAGCACCCCCCCCAAGGGCCATGGGCACACCTAACTTCCTGGGTATGCCCGGCGGTGCCTTCATATAACCTGAGGGATGAGGGAGGGGGGGGGTGTGAGGAAAGGAGGGTGCAGGCAGGGTATCGAGGATCCATTGGAATCGGGACTCGCTTTGCGATTTACCCGGAATCGTTCAAAAGTAAAAAAATTGGATTCCTAGTTTCGATTCTCAGTCCGCCGGCGCTGACCGGAAAAAGAAACCGCTGAACACCAACGAAGAAGAGTCCACCGGAAGTGTTGTTATAACAGAGCGATCGAACATGGACGGCGTGCGTCGGCGCTCCAAAGTGTGGTTACACTTCTCGAAACAAACCCAAAACTAGTTTCATGCATAAGAGGGTGCACGTCAAATATGATGAAGCACCTCCGAGGTCATGGAGTGGAAGTAAATGTGTGCCCCGTCTTTGATTTATATTGTACTTTTTATTAACTTTCATACTAAAGTTAATAAAAAGTAAGAAGTTCATAGAATTAACATTGATGGAGAAGGTCAGACTATTTCCTTCAGAAAGACCCTTGGTTAGCGAGCTCATTTAAAATAACTTTTTGACCTGCCTCTTAAAAGAATCGGAATCAAAACAGGGAATCTGAATCGTTCAAATTCAAACGATACCCAACCCTAGTGCAGGGGGTCAAAGTGCAGTCCCATGCCAAGGTTTCTGGAAGTGCCAAAAATGTAACTCTTCCTCCCACTTACCCTCCTCTTCCTCACTGTCCCGTGTGTGTGTGTGAAGGAGAGTCCTGTGTGACACCACAGACTCACAAACTGTACACACACAGCATCTCGTCCTGACCTCCCTTCGTTGACTCCTCGTCTGAGGCCCTGGTTGGAGAAGCGTCGCACACAGACGGACTCACTACTCCTGCCTTAGTTCCTGCTGCATGTTCAGCCCGGTGCTGGGGGCCCGGTGCTGGGGGCTCGGCTTATAAGGACTGATGAGCCCGGCTCCATACGAGTGTCCACGTGGAGGTGATGGGGAATGTGTTTTTAGTTCAACCCGTCGTGTCACAAACAATCTGGGAGCTGATTGGTGCAGCAGGATTATGGCCCGCCTCCAACTGGTTCAGGTGATGTTCATTGGGAGTTTCTTTTAGTGGCCTTTTTGTCAAAAAATCATTTTATTAAAGCTGTTCTGGCCAAACTAGGTATTTTCATTTGAGAGTGTGCGATAAGGAGGTGACGGTTGTTTGTCCCTTCAGTTGTGTGTCGAGTCACCGTGGTAACGCACTACCACAACTTCTCCGCTGATTGCATGTGTTGTTTAACGTGCTTCCAGCTGTAAAAAATAAGTACGGGGACCTTGAGTTTGGACTAAAAGTCCAACAAGGAGACCAATTAACTTAAGACAAATGAATTAGATGTCCAGAGACAGCGTCTCATCCACAGAAAGACTTGGTGTCGATCAGCGAGGACATTTTGTTTCTCAGGTCCTGTCAGTGACCCCGTCTCCGTCTCGCTGTGTCTGAGTGATCAAGGTCTGAATCTGGCCATGATGGGACTTCATGTTGTAAAAAGGAGAAACAAAGTACCGTAAAGGTTGTATATTGTATTGTAATCGTACTTCTGATATCTAAAGTACCTCTTTTATAAGAAGGAAAAAAGACGACAGATCATTGTAGTAATGCATTTATTTATATTATTATTATTAACACTTGTAATGGACGGCGCTAGTCTTTAGGATGTGTGAGTTTAGAGCTGTGTTGATGTAAACACCCCCCCCCTTACCCACAATGCCCCTGTCTTGTTGACACGGTGAACTTTTTTTTTTTTTTTTTTTTTTTTTACTCTTGCCTTTTTAACGAGTGATGTGATGGTCTTGTGATGGGCCTTCCCATCGTCACCCTTTGCATATTTACCCCCCCACACCCCCCCCCCCCCCCCCTGTCACTCCCAACCACCACCACACACACAGGCATCACTTCCTGATTCACTAAAGTCAAACTAACGGTCTTGGAGACCGTCTTTGAGCTCATTGGTTCCTTTTCATTTCAAACCTTTTATCTTGTTTTGTTTTTTATGGTAACCTCTTGTATTTATTGGTGTTTATTTTTTATTCTTTATATTTAATTGCGTTTTTTGACTATTTGGAGTCCTCCGTGTGTGTTTTTAAAGAACACTGTTTGTCAGCGTTTTCTGGAGCACTGGTGCTAGTTAAAATAAATAACAAGGTGGTCCAAGCCGTGCAGTGACGTTGAGTGCTGTAGAACATGTGATCTAGAACACAGAAATAATAATAACTGTACGTTCTGTATTTCTGCTTCCTCCTCCACCACGTTGGTTTTTTGGAGTGGAAACTTTCCCGCCTGCATTTCAAGTAGTTCTTAGAGAGGAGGAAGACGTTTGGTTTGGAATAACTATAACAACACTTTTTTTGTTTTAACCTTTTGTTTCCATGCATATATATATATATATATATGTAATGCTTACTATACACTTTTATAAACTATGTTTTGATAATTCATTTCTTAACAGAAGAACTTGTCCATATACTATAACCGTTATTGCTGATTACTGAAAATAAATAGCTGAAAAAACGGTGTGTTCAATGGGTTCTGCTTGTCTACATCGATATGAATAGATTTCTCTGTGGGAATAACGTGTTGCTAGGGCAGTGTTTCTCAACTGGTGGGTCGCGGTCCATGTTTTCAGTCAGCGCGGCAATTAGAACCCCCCCCCCGTTGACCGATCGATTTGGGTCGCGACTTGTCATTAAGGGGTGATGGGTGGGTCCCGGAACACGTGGGATGAATGGGACATGAACTGCTGATCCTCTGTTTGATGGCACGCTACCACCCCACGAAAAAATTGATGTTATAAAACGTGTCTTGGAATGTCGTAAAATGTGATAGTATAATATGTCATAGAAATAAATAGCTTCAAATGAAATTGTAGAAGCTTGACATTACATCTGATATATCTATCTGCTGTCTAACACAGTAATGCTAACATGGTAATGTTAATATAAAGGTAATGTGGTAATGCTAACGTGACGGCTAACGTAGTTATGCTAATGTAAAGGCTAACGTAGTAACTACCAAGTACAGCCTCTGCATCATTTATTCATCCGCTGAGCAGCTGAAAATGAAAAAGTTTGAGCTTTGTCTAAAATACAAAGCTCATATGCTATTTTAGTACAGACCATTCAGGTGATGATTATTAGAGATTATTATTTGACACCAGGCCCCAAGTTCCTCCATCTCTCTTCTGTACGCTGCCTCTGCTCCACCAGTGACCGTTCCAATGGCCGCGGTGGTTCTGGCAGTTAGCAAACTGCAGCAGGTCCACCTGGGGTCTTCTTCACGACTAACCTCTTGAAACACAACGGGACGATAGTCATTCAGGAAGGTCACAATGTCTCCGATGAGGGCACGGCCGCCTTCCCTGGGTTTGTTCTCCTCAGAACCAAACGCACCTCTGCTGTTGTTACAGGTGAGTGCTGCGTACGCTCCGAGGTCAAAGCCCTTCCTGTTCCATACTGGCCCAACTCACCGAGTCTTTAAACCGCCTGTGTGTCCGAGCACCACCTGATTTCTACGTACGCCGCCAACTTGTCCGAGGCTGCTAGAGGAGCTGAAAGGCCGGCGTTGGGAATATTGTCTGCATAACACTGACACACAGCTTTGTTGTCGGGCTATTCAACCCCCCCCCCAGGACCAGCCAGTAGTCTAGTAATGAAGTAGCGCTAACGGAACAATAGCGCTGCAGAGGCTACCGTGAGCGCAAAACGAAAAATAAATAACGAGTCTCATGTGTCAGAAGGACGGAGCCGTCACACATTGTTGGTCATTACCTTTACCTTTACCTTACTTGATGACCTGCACTGCTTGGAAATCAGCTGCTTATCAATTAAATTAAATGTGTTCATTAGTAAACAAGGATTTCTAATTAGCAATAGTTTTCTTCAATGGCGGCTATATACACTCACCGGCCACTTTATTAGGTACACCTGTCCAACTGCTCGTTAACACTTAATTTCTAAGCAGCCAATCACATGGCGGCAACTCAGTGCATTTAGGCATGTAGACATTGTCAAGACAATCTCCTGCAGTTCAAACCGAGCATCAGTATGGGGAAGAAAGGTGATTTGAGTGACTTTGAACGTGGCATGATTGTTGGTGCCAGAAGGGCTGGTCTGAGTATTTCAGAAACTGCTAATCTACTGGGATTTTCACGCACAACCATCTCTAGGGTTTACAGAGAATGGTCCGAAAAAGAAAAAACATCCAGTGAGCGGCAGTTCTGTGGGCGGAAATGCCTTGTTGATGCCAGAGGTCAGAGGAGAATGGCCAGACTGGTTCGAGCTGATAGAAGGGCAACAGTGACTCAAATAACCACCCGTTACAACCAAGGTGGGCATAAGAGCATCTCTGAACGCACAGTACGTGGAACTTTGAGGCAGATGGGCTACAGCAGCAGAAGACCACACCGGGTGCCACTCCTTTCAGCTAAGAACAGGAAACTGAGGCTACAATTTGCACAAGCTCATCGAAATTGGACAATAGAAGATTGGAAAAACGTTGCCTGATCTGATGAGTCTCGATTTCTGCTGCGACATTCGGATGGTAGGGTCAGAATTTGGCGTCTACAACATGAAAGCATGGATCCATCCTGCCTTGTATCAACGGTTCAGGCTGGTGGTGGTGGTGTCATGGTGTGGGGAATATTTTCTTGGCACTCTTTGGGCCCCTTGGTACCAATTGAGCATCGTTGCAACGCCACAGCCTACCTGAGTATTGTTGCTGACCATGTCCATCCCTTTATGACCACAATGTACCCAACTTCTGATGGCTACTTTCAGCAGGATAATGCGCCATGTCATAAAGCTGGAATCATCTCAGACTGGTTTCTTGAACATGACAATGAGTTCACTGTACTCAAATGGCCTTCACAATCACCAGATCTCAATCCAATAGAGCATCTTTGGGATGTGGTGGAACGGGAGATTCGCATCATGGATGTGCAGCCGACAAATCTGCGGCAACTGTCTGCTGCCATCATGTCAATATGGACCAAACTCCCTGAGGAATGCTTCCAGCACCTTGTTGAATCTATGCCACGAAGAATTGAGGCAGTTCTGAAGGCAAAAGGGGGTCCAACCCGTTACTAGCATGGGGTACCTAATAAAGTGGCCGGTGAGTGTATATATATATATATATATAATGTATGGTGATGGACCTATTGGGGACACCTGATGTGGAGGGTCAGGGTGAGAGTAAATGTATAAAACATTGACGCAGAGTAAATCTTTTTATGCTTCAAAATGTAAACAGCTGTTGACATTGCAGCAGCCATTTTGTTTTCAATCCTGTTTTCAAAAGGACGTTTTCACATGGTTATTGTTGTGATTTATTTACTACTAAAACATGTTTTTTTTGTTATAAATGAACCAAACACCTTCTGTATTCCAGCGTTTCCCCCAGGTCTACAACTTACACCCTGGGGGGGGGGGGGGTGTCCTTTCGGGTGGACAGGCGCTTTCTCTTCACTGGTGAGCGTCACAGTGCGCTCAGATACGGACGTATACGCGTATATATTAACAATAGAATAGAAACAACTGCAAAAGGAAACCTTGGGGAAGCGAATTAACCTGTAGGGATTCAGAAAAGCAGAAACATACACGGACAACAGCAACACAAAAATAATGACAGTATTATGTTAAAAACACTAAGGCACCTTTATCGGTCAAATAACTACATTAACCTCAAGGCATACATTTAGTTTTAGAGGTCGTCTCCATATGGCTCCCAACATGGCGGCAGCGCTACGCTACGTTACGTTTATCTTCTTTATCTTTTAAATAAAATGTGCATGAACTCTGATGTTTATTCTGTACTCAAATGTGGAAAAATGTCCCCCTCAAAAATGTTTGTTTGATAAAAACTACCCAAAAGTTCTCAAAAAATCATTCAGCAAATTAATTGGAATGGAATCAAAGAAACTAGCAAAAATACAAAATGTACTGTTGAAAGATGAATAATATGAATGAAACAGCATCTTAAAGTTAGAATGAAGTGTTAGGGTAACAATTTAAGGATAATTATGTAATATTCAGCAATAACTGGTCACTTGACTAACATCTTTATTTATATCATCTCTATTTGATTTTCTTTCCTGAATAAATTAGAAATACAACAGTTGATCTGCTGATCCGTTCATTTTTCTTTTTATAATTATTGTCTGTTTCTGGACAAAAAAGAAAAGATAAGGATAAAGGATTCATATAAAGCAATTAGTTATTTGTTCTTCAAAGCTTCTATGAATAAGATGATGCTAAAATGTATTTCATTAAACTTAATAACAGAATTATTTTCATCAAAAAGTTTGATCTCCAGGTTATTTACCAATAAAAGCCTTCCAGCTGCTGCAGACTCTTATTGTGAAACTTGAGGAAGCGAGTGTGAGGAAAGGAGACATGAAACCAAGTACACTGAACAATCCGTTTCTTTATTCATTTTTTGTTTTCATTTCAATATGTCTGTCAGGGTTTTTTTTTTTTTTGAAGTTTTTATTTTAAATTAAAATTTTGACACACTTATAAAAGACAGCATCTGCATAGAGTTGTCATCTTAAAGATCCATGAAGAGAGGGGGGGCAAGAGAGAAGGGGGTAAAAGGGGGAGGGATACTGGCACGTCACATGAACTAAACAGAACAGCCAACAGCAGTACGAGAGAGGAGGGGGGAGACAGGGAGGAAGGATGGGATGGAGTTTGGGATAGGGGGGGCATGGAGGGGGGGGACAGATCGCTTTTACATTACGCTACACACACATACACACACACAAAAGAAACGGGACACAAGTTGCATTTCCAGTCAAAGTTGTTGTGGAGAGCGACGCTCTGTCCTTCATGCTTTATGTTATTTTGTGACCTCACCTCTCTGGTCCAATAACCCCCCCCCCCCCCCGGCATTCTGTGTTAAAGGTGTGGGGTCTGTGCTGGAGGCGTGAGGGCTTAGCCAGGAGAACTGCGTACGTCAGAAGCTTCGAAGGTGCGAAGGCTTCGACCGGAACTGGACCAATACGTCATGGTAAGCAGCCCATTGGCTTACAATGGGACTGAGATGACGTCAGATTATTGATTCACAGATTGTGGTTTGATCTGATGGTGATTCGTTTTTCACTAAAAGAAACCGGTCTATGGTCTAAATGGTCCAAATCAACACGGCGCGTCTTTGTCAACAATGCTCACATTTGATCTGCAAATGGTCACCGAAGGTCGGGATGTGCAGACTACGTGGGTGCAGGCTAATCCCTGGGCTACACGGGTAGTGGTGGGTAGCTGTGGTTGAGAGACGCAGAGTCAGACAGACAAGCAGAGAGAGACCCGCTAAGTGATCGGGGGAGGGGGGGGGGGTGTTAACTCTTCTAAATGGAGGGAAGCACTTTCATCAGAGGAGCCAGTGGGCGGAGCCTCTGGGACGGGGGTATGATTGATGTAGGTGTGGTTGTGGCCGGATTTTACGCCGGATTCTTTCCACGCTCCTGTAAACGGGTTCTGAGCTCGTTTGAGAAAAAAACAACACCGTTTTATTTTTTAAAAGCAGTGTCTGAACTGAGCGAGACAAAGCTTTGTGTGTCTGTCTCTCTGCTGTCGTCTCTCAACCGCATGAGAGAAAACTGGGGAGGACAGAGATCGAGCTACTCGCCAACTTTGAGGGGAATAGATATCTCAGTAGATTTATACATAGACATGCAAGTCATTTTTTCTCTTTGAAGTTATTTACAATAATTACATAACACAAATAATCCAGTTTCATTTTGACAAAATTGCGAGCATTCAATATTCAATATTACTACTATTATTTATTATAACGAAACTCCTTTTGTAGTTCTTTAAATCATTGCTATTACAGAATTGTTACACCTCCCCTTTTTAAAAGTCTCCCTCTGGTTTTTGCAAATATTTTCCTGCATTTATATTTGTCATTTATGGTAATAATAATAATAATAATGAGGATAATAGCAATGTCATTTAAGTGTCTTTCCTACTTGCTGTGAAAGGAAATGTGTGGGCGTGGTCTATATTATTGCCCCTCCCCCCATGACTCCTCCCCTCTCCCCACAAAGGACAAAAAACTATGATTGGAACCCAAAAGCACTGTGTCGTGCGATGGAGAGCGAGCAGACTGAAGCAACGACAAGTAAGTAAACACCTTGATTTCATCATCATCAACAGGTTTTGGGTTTTTTTGAGAAATGATTTTTCAGGAAGACAAAAATCATCACTTAGAAAGAGTTTAATCGTCTGACAACAGAGGAACTGAAACGAGAAAATTAAAACACAACTACGTCGTGATAGAGGACAGAACTTTTTTGAAGGTTTTGAAGGAAAAAAACGTTACGATGACCTCAAGCTACAGAAAGTCCTCTTTCAGCACCCGTGTCACCTCCACACAGGCTAACGGCTAACGGCTAATGGCCACGGCGAGTCAATCTTTGGCAACCAAACTCTCTCTTGATGATTTTTCCTGCTTCCCGCTGTCAAAAATACTGTAGAGCCAATATAAGTGATCGTGATTTCAGAACTCAACACCAACACACATAGTTCTAGAAATGCAGTATGTTCATGTACAATTTATATATATTTACATATATATATATATATATATATATATATATATATAAATTGTTCTATATATGTGACTTCAGTTGACAAGGCTGCAGTCCTGTCTCACACACAGGAAAATGCTCACAGGAGGTTCATGGAAGCTAGCTAGCTAGCTAGCTTAGCGGCTAGCTAAAGCAGCGTGTGGTAGGTGATATTTGTTAGAGCCAACAATCTCAATAAAAATATTTTGCATCGAAACATTATTTTTGTTGTCCGCTGCTTCACTCGAGTTCCCCTTAAAAAGATTCCCATTTGCGAAACCAATCGCAAATCAGACAAAAAGAAGAAACCGACGTTGGCTGACTACCTAGCTAGAAGAACCTCGAAACCCCTAAAAAAGGTCATGTAGCGTGGAACAGACAAACGAGCTTTACAGAAAATTACAAAAAAATAAAAGAATAACGTCAATCTTTGAATAGAAGAAGAAAGCACCACCTTCGTCTCGGGTTTGTGCCTCAAGTAGAGAAACTAATGTGCTAATCATCATAGTGGTTGATCATGAGTCATTAGATCGGACAGGAAAGGAAAGGGGGGGGGCGGAGGCATCACAGTTGTGGCGTGAGATTATTATTGCCTTGTGTTGTCAGCGGGTCGGGGGCGTTGTTGTAGTTAAGGTGATATTTAGAGGTTTTGTTATTACATATTTTCACTATTTGTGACGAATATCTTGACTCGTGTTGTGCTCTTTTGGCGGCAAACCTTTTTTTAACACATGAAGGGGCGCTTTGGTTTGAATGTTAATGAAATAATAAGAGTAATCATAGCGTCCTATAAGTATGTCGGATCTCTTATCTCTTCTGTCAACAATGAAAACAAACAAAGTGGAATTCATCAAGCGGCTGCAATCTTCGCACATCTAAACAAACTCGACACGCACAGATTTTCGCACCAATCTTGGTTCACTGAAGAGGGGGGGGTGCATGCTGCACACACACAAGGCCGGGGGGGCAGAAGGCGCGTCGACAAATTCCCAATAGAAACACAACACTTACGCAACCGTGGAAGCAAACAGCACAGACCCGATGGTAACCGAGGTAGTCCTCGGGGCATGATAGGCTTATAGGTTGATGACAGAGGTCGGAGGTCGATGGGGTTGGAGGTCACTGACGGGGTAAAAGGTTCGCTGACAGTGGGAAAGCAAGATGGCTGTAGTTAACAGCAGCATATTTCAAAAGTTCTGCTTTTTAAAAAGTTCACCTCAACCAGCTCCTTCTAACCTAATTCAGTTCCAACCAAGTTACAAACTAATCACACGTGTTTAACCTTTGAGATCCAAAATCAGGCAAGATTGCAAGTAGGAACAAGTAGTCAGCTAACGTGCTAATGTGCAACCCAACATCAGGTCGGATGAGCGGTAAAGTGCACGACATGGAGGGCAGGTTGGGGGTGGGGTACAAAAAACATCATCATGCAAACTCCACAACGCTTGCATGCCTTTTTTTACTATCATTATAAGTATTGATGTTATCAATATAATCATCATTACACACGGCGGAATGGGCGGGGTCTTCTGGGGAAGGGGAGGTCTCAGACTCCTGGTACTCAACGTTGTCTTTTTTTTTGTTCGTACAACCAAATGACACAAACGGGAAAAAGGAAGACAGAAGGATGGGTTGGGGTCAGGGGCCAAAAAGTCACCAGAACGTCACAGAAAACACCACAAAGAAACCTCAGGGTCAACAAGCCCTCACGTCGCTGGTTTTCCTTCAGGCGGCTAACTATCGTGACAGCAGTGGACCAGACTGAATGAAATAGCACGTGGCTGTTGATGGGGCGTAGCCGGCAGGTGGTGGGTGAAGCACCTTGATTTTTGGATGGAAACCCATTATGGACCGGTTTCAGAGACACCTGGTAAATGTAGTTAAAACAACTTCTACGGGTTTAATTACTTTGTGTACAGATTCAGTGTCTGCTGTACATTTAAAAAATCACTCAGAAAGACGGAATGAACGAAACAACACAACAGCAGAGAAAAGTGCTAAATCCTTCTACATCTACCGAGCAGTATCTGCACACACATCTATTGGATTGCTGCTGCTTGGAGGGGTGTTTGCTAAGCTTTGGTGAATACAGAAGTTTTGGTTTTGGGAAGTAAAAGAATACAATAAAAAGTCCCACCTCCACTCTTCTCCAAACCTGGAACTTAAAGTCCTCGTTTCTTCATTCAATCTAGCAACAAATACGGCATCACAGACATCTATGGATAAAGGCGCTAAATACTACGACTCCCAAAAAAAAAAACATACACATATTCAAAAAGCAGTACCATTAGCCGGGAAGCTAAGGTTGCTTCGCGTTGGTCAGAGTGCGAGCTAAAGACGTTAGCAAAGCCTTCCGGAGCGATGGGCCACAAAGTGGAGCAAAATGGAGCAGATGTTTAGAGCCGAGAGAGTTTCTCGTGGAAAGATTCCGCCCACTTTGCCCCAAAACGTCAGGTTCGGAGTCGAGACACGGCGAGCTGGCTTTAACACTTTATCCTTCAAATAAAACTTAGCGATAACAAAGTGACTTTATTGCTTTGACACCAAGTGAAGTGCGGGGCGATCGGGTGGAGTTTAAGGTGGTGTTTGTTTACCCCAAAGGAGATTGTGGACAAACCCCCCCCCCCATCCCTCCATAAACCGCCCCCGCCCCCTGACGTGAAGCCAGAGTCACAATACTGTGTAATCAATTTCAACACACACACACACACACACACTCTGTGCGTCCTGATCGGGACGACGCGCACGTATAGTGTTACTTCTCAACACGGAATCACGTTAACGGAACAAAACATGCTAATACGACCAACGTAACGCACACGCGTGTGGCCCCGACCCAGAGCAGTGCTGAGGTTCTCTCTCATTGAAAGCTTCGTTGCTGTAAAAACAGAAGCAGAGGGAGTTGCACAGTTAATACATTTGGAAACATGTGATTTCTGTGTATATTGCTATATTATTGTGAAAGAGGCCAATAGGAAAGAAAAAATAGCTCGTTTCAGGTCTAATTAGCGAAGAAAGAACCTTGTGTTGAGATCAGCGAACAAGGTCAAAGGTTTATTTGTTTCCTCAACACCAGTCTGGACACACGAAATGTGTCAAATTATTGTCAAATAAAAAGACCCGGAAAAAAAGAGATCAATCTCCAACAAGCAGCTTCTACACGACCTACATGTAACACGAGCTAACGCTACGGCATGCTAAGCGACCCAGTCTAGCACTGACGTGATATGTAATGCAAGGGGAGTGGGGGGGGGTCCGGGGTGTACGAGATGTTCCTGCACGCGCCGCGTGGCGAAGGTACGTGGATGTGTGTGCGTGTCACACCGATGGGACAACGCCTCGTATCTCCAAAGAACGGACGCCCAAGCGGGAGGTGGACGGGAGGGGGGGGACACGGGGGGTGGGGCTAATGCATCAAAACCATACGGACTAAACAGTAGCGCTAAGAGACGTCGGGCGGACAGGCCACGGGACTACGGAGCAACGCACAATCCCCGAGGAAACCAAACCACCAGGCGATGTCATCACGACGGCCTCCAGCTGTCAGCTTCACTTCTTCATCAACTTCTGCGTCCTTCTCGTTTACTTTTGAATGTGTTCTGTTTATTTTTATTTTCTTAAAATCCTCTGGAAGAATAGCCCTGTCCTCATTAGCAAACTCGGGGGTGGGGAGGCGGGACGAGTCGTCTTCCATTTATCTAAACTGCATAGATTGCTGCCCGCCTCCTCCCGGCTCCTATGAACCCCCCCACCTTCAAACGTCACGTCTTAAAATATAATTCAGCAGGAAACCAGAGGCCCTCCCTCCCCCTGCTCTTTGGTTGGATAAATGTGACATGAAGGGGAGGCTGATGTCGTGGAAACCTGCCCCGCTGCAATGACGCCCCCCCACAAACACACATGGTGTTCCACCGACTGACGGTGCGTGCTCTCCTCGTCCTATAGGTGGGGTTTAGCCCGCCCCTCCCTAAGCTGGAACACCTCCCCATGCAGCCAGCTTCGTTTCCTCAGAGACCCCCGAAAGAAATAATAAGAAAACAAGGCGAACCAAACGTTACGTTTCTTTACAGGTAGCTTAACCCACGCGTTGCTTCGTATGTTCGATACATGTACATCTGCAATAAATAGCGGGTTTATTTGTACCCTTCTTTTTGTATACGTTGTGTATTTTGGTCACCTACACTGCCATGTTTTTTTTGTCTTTGTTTTTTGAACCCCACCCAACCCCATGTTTCAATCTGTGATTGGATCGTTTTCTCTTCCTAGCTGATGGTTGTCTGTCTTGCATTTGTCTTTCAAGTTTTTCAGTCGCGTCGTTGTGGTCGTCGTCGTCGTTTTTGTCGTCATGGTTTCCCGCCTCGATGCTGGCGGGTGGCGGTCTAGAAGCCCAGCGTGCCGCCGATGGTCGACGCCAGGACCACGCCTAGGATGACGCAGCAGATGATGATCATGATCTTCTTCTGCAGGGACACACACACACACACACAGGTGGGTGGGGGCGCTTCGCAGGCACCCGTCAAGGTGGCCTCCGGGCGGACGCACGCGTTACCTTGCGGGCCTGACTCTGGTACTTCACGGCCTTCTTGGTGTCGGACACGGCTCGCTCCACGTAGTCCACGGAGTGCTCCACGTTGTACTCGATTCTGTCAATCATCTCCCCCTGAAACGCACACACACATTGTAAGGAATCGTCTCGTTTGTTGGCTTGATGGGAAATTTCCCGTTTACGGGTTTGAGTTAATGCTTTCATTTTGGAGGCGACTCTTACGGCCCACCAGGACGTTACGCAACGTGTCCAGTTGGAGAATGGAGAATAAGATAGAGTGCTTTCACTCTATCAGGCGTGTTAACGCTAACGCCACCCACCTGGCTCTCCACCAACATGGCCATGTCCACGAACATGTCGTGCAGCTCGCGGATGCTGTTCTCCAGCTTGATGATCTCGGTGTGCCGGGTCTCGATCTCGTTCAGGGCCTGCTTGGTCATCTGAGAGTCCATCTTGATCTGAGGGACGGGACGTTTTTTAGTACAAGCGTTACTTTGCCCCAATGGTTTCAGGGAAAAGGCAAATACAAACCAATACAAAACACAACAGTCAGAATAATATTTGACTAGTACAGAGGGAAATGTCTGTAGTTATTAGTAACTATGGTGACAATGGAGTGCAGCTCCAGGGAAGCTTAACAGTCCTGTGACCAGCGTAGCAATGACGCCTCGTGGAATTAACGAGGTAGACCTGCTACAGCCAAGTGAAGCCAAAGCTTCATGTATTTAATTCAAGTGAAACTGCTTCTTCGTAGTTATGTCCAGAACAATAGACGCTCAGGACCACGCATGACTTACGTATGACGGAGGGGTTTTAAAGGTACCTCCAAGGTTACTGTCCCACTACGAGCTGCCTCATGTTGGTTAGATCACATTAGATTAGGATGGAAGGAACCACAACTTCCAAAATCCCCTTAAGTCTCTATCTTTAATCAACCAACCCCTTTCTTAAAGATACGCTGACACTTTGGCATCAGGTGAACAAAGCTCCTCTCTCCCAATACTCACCTATTTGAGGGAACAGAAACCTCCCACCAGGGACCAGAAAGATTTCAGACTTGTTTGATTCTGATGCTTATAGTCTTTTAAGTTTTAATGAGATCAAGCAGAAGATTAGCATCTCCAGATATGGTTTATAACAACTGTAAAGCTCCCCCTTCTAAAATTCTGTCTCCTTTTCCATCAACTGCGATCTAGGGCTCGCTTAACAATTACAGTGCCCCCCGCGACCCTCCCCCAACCAACCTATGAACAAGCATCTGTGTGAGTCTGTGGTAGGAAGACACAGCAAAGCAGAATAAAGGATAAATAAATAAAATAAAATAAATAAATAAAGGAACCTTCCTGCTGCGTTGATTTCAATGAGAAGGTGTTTCTGCTTCTGGTGTCAAAGTCAGCAAAGAGCCACTAAAAGACTTAAAAATAAAATGAAACGGGTACTTTGTTTCCTGTTTGTAGGTGACAGTGTCATCTGGTCCGAGTGGGCTGATGGTTTGTGTTCACTTACCTGTCCACAGTGTGACTTAACGCCGACTATAAACCGTGTGTCTGACCTCCTCTGGTTGGGACGCGGTGACATCACAGGTGTGCGTGGTTTCAACCAGCGGAGCTCAGTGTCAAATAATTGGGTTTTCAGCTCGCCGTTAAGTCACATGACCCGACAGCAACCATCGGGTCATGTGACTCACTCAGCTTGGGACAGAGGCAGAGGTGCATGCACATATTTGAGCTTTTAGTTTGACAATGTGAATGATAGTTGTTAAGCAGTCAAAATAAAAGCTCCATAGTGCATCCTCCTATTGTTACATGCCATGTGACAACGGCCGTGTTCACTTGATGTCACAGCGCACCTTGTGGCGATTCTGCAACCCAGGTAGTCAACGGTAACCATAAAGGGAAGCAGAATGGCTCAGTTAAAGTGAGGCTCAGGTGCGGTGCTTACATCATCGGTGAAGATGGCCAGCTTGCCACTCTCCAACATGTCCTCTAGTTCTTCGTTGGTGGTGGTTCTTCCAGCTGCAAACGGAGCACAGAGGGACAACATTTAGAGCCTGTGTCATGTCACATGGTTTGTTACATGTCACATGGTGTGTTACATGTTTTGTTTTAGGCCACATGGTGTGTTATGTCACATGGTTTTGAGTACACGCCACATCATGTGTCACATGGTTTGTTACATATCACATGGTGTGTTACACGTCACATGGTTTGTCACATGTTACTTAGTATATCACATGTCATTCAAATTAAATTTGTTCCATCCAACGCTTCTTATTTCTGAATAAAGGATGTTACACGCTGTGTACTATGAATGCCGTGTACTCTGTGTGTACTAGTACTCACTGATCTCCAGCTGTCTCTGGATACGGTCCTTGCAGCGGTCGCGGTACTTTGACTGCGTGGTGTTGTACTCAGTCATCACCTCAACAAACTTACGAGACAGTGTCGAGTGCTGCGAGAGAGACATGGAACAAAATGTGGTATTATTTACTCGTATTACTGTTGTATGTCTATATAGATATACTGTATATGTGTAATACGTTTTGTGAATAATAAGGGGGTGGAGTCAATCCCAGTTAGCTTGGGGGGAGGGACGGGGTCCACTGGACTGGTCTCCACTTATTTAGATATGTTTAATATTTTATTTGTATATAATACTTGAATGTGAAAATATGATGTTATTCTAATATTTAATGGTTATGGTCCAAACAGACAAACACTTGATGGCCCCCTGAGGGACACCTGAGGGACCAGGTCTCACCTGTGTCTTACGGATCCTGAGGTCCGCTGATGATCTGTTGAGACCCTCCTCCTGCTCGATGCTCTGCTCGATTGCTGCAGGAAGAAAGCACACACACACACACACACACATACACATACATACACACACACACACACACACACACACACACACACAGAGACACACACACACAGTTCATACTGAGCATCTTCATCAACATCATCTTCTGCATCAACACTGTGTTTTATTATATTTGAATGAATCTCTGAAGTTTTTAGGTGGTAACACTTCATTAGGGATTGGACTTTTTTAACGAGCCAATGAGACGCAGACAGGAAGTGACACGTTGAAGAACAAAAACTGCAGATGTGCACAAACACACAGTTTGAACACAATCTGTGTGTTTGTGTGTGATTACAGTCTGTGTTTGAATATGTTCTTCTTCTGCTGATGCTGTAGATCCTCTATAAAACATCTACTACATCATAGAAATCTCCTCTGTGATGCATTCAGGTGTCTTTTTGAGGTGTCACATGACTGAGTTACGAACCTTTTAATTTTGAGCGGACTTTATTGGCAGTCTTCTTGATGTCGGCTGTGAGGTCCTCCAGCTCCTGCTTGGTCTCTGAGGAGAAAGAGGACGTCGCTTCCTTTAATACAAACACTTACTGTTGTTTTTCATCTTCTGAAGGGAAGAAGAGACGTCAGAAGATGCTTATTGCCTCCAACATGAGCAACAATTTAAACACATCACCATCTATTTTAAGGTGAGATGTAAATGGGAAGCAAGGTGTGTGTGTGTGTGTGTGTGTGTGTGTGTGTGGCTCTGCAGTGTTGTGTCTCCTCTTCATCACCAGCTGAAGCTGTGAAGAACCTCATGTTTCTTTGAAATAGATCATTGACCAATGAAGTGTCGCCATGATGAGAGCTGTTCTATTGTAAGGGAAGGAGCTTCAATGTTTCCTTGCTTCCTTCCTTTAGCAAAGGAACCAATGGAAGGAAAGGAGATCACTTCGTCCCACAATTCCTTGCGGCGGCAATATTTAAATAGTGACGTTTCATTGGTCCGTTCAGCAGAAATAACGATCGTAATTATTATTATTATTAGCTTTACGGATCATAACACTCTCAGATTGATTAACACCAAACATAAAGATCAACAGAACCAGAGCTCTTTGATTATTTCAGAATAATAGAATTCACAGATTATATTGTTGTGATTTCATGTTTGTGTTTGTTGACCAGCTGCTTCCTGGTTTTTTTTTGTATTTACACAAATAAATAAATAGATGAGGAAGAAGATGATAAAGAAGAAGGAAAAAGAAGCTAAAGATTATGGTGATGAAGAGGATGGAGATAATATGATGAAGACCCACCTCATCTTCTCTCAGAGGAACCAGACTTCATGCAGACAAAAAACTTCAAGAGAAGAAACCTCAGCATGCAAAGAAAACACAAAAGAGACCGGGGGGGGCAAAGGAGAGAGGAGAGGAGGTAGGAGAGGAGGAGAGGAGTTAAGAGATGAAGGGAGGGAGGAGAGAGGAGGCAGGAGAGGAGGTAGGAGATGAAGGGAGGGAGGAGAGAGGAGGTAAATGTAACTTGTTCATGCAACATGCACAGAGATGACGTCATGCACAACAAACCAGACTTTGTTACTTGAATAAAAATAAAATCTGCTAAAAGTACTTTTAGCAGATTTAAAGGTTTAATTCTTTCTGGAAGCTGGAAAGCGTCGGCGTGGCGACGGCGTCCTCTGACTTACTCTCGTCCGGGTTGGGGGCGGCCAGGATGGCGCTGTGCTGCTTCTTGACCTGCTCCACATCCTCCGACAGCTTCTCTATGCAGCCTCTGATCTCCTCCACCTGAACACACGCACCACCTTCAGACATGATCTGATCTCCATCAACTGGGATCCATCCAGCAAACGTCCAACAATCAATGTGTCGTTACGCATTTTGCACCTAAATTCCTCTTTCTCATCATTTCTGGAGTTGGAGTCCTCTTAATTTCTTATTTTTCCCGTTTCAACACGTTTCCTATGACGTCATGTTTTAATGTATATGTAACATATATATAGTAATATTAATTGATATTGAGCCGATAGTTAGGATTCTTGTTTCTCATGTCTCACCTGTTCGAAGAATTCGTCCATGAAGTGGTCCCGGTCCACCTGCACCACCTCCTCATCGTCATCGCTGTCCTTCGCCTGCAGACACACAGGAGACGCAGCATGAGGTCATCGGTCACTACGATCCTTCATCCATTAGAAATACATCATCATCATCATCATCATCATCAGGGAGCTTCACAACTAGAACAATCTTTAAGACGCCTTTAAATTGTGATTCAATCATTTTATTTTGTAAAGCCCGAAATCACAAACCACTAATTATCCTCAGAGGGCTTTAGAGTCTGTGGTCATGTGACATTGTGTGTCCCCAAACATGAAAACCCTTCCATGGGGACAAGGAAGGACCCTTGTCTCCTCCCCCTTTTCTCCTCATGTCTCCTCCCCCTTTTCCCTCATGTCTCCTCCCCCTCTCCCCTGATGTCTCCTCCCCTTCTCTCATGTCTCCTCCCCCTTTTCTCATCATGTCTCCTCCCCCTTTTCCCTCATGTCTCCTCCCCCTCTCCCCTGATGTCTCCTCCCCTTTCTCACCATGTCTCCTCCCCCTCTCGAATGTCTCCTCCCCCTTTCTATTCATGTCTCCTCCCCCTCATGTGACATTGTGTGTCCCCAAACCCCTCCCCTTTTCGCCTTATGTCTCCTTCTCCTCCCTCATGTCTCCTCCCCCTTTTCTCCTCATGTCTCCTCCCCCTTTTCCCTCATGTCTCCTCCCCCTCTCCCCTGATGTCTCCTCCCCTTCTCTCATGTCTCCTCCCCCTTTCTCACCATGTCTCCTCCCCCTCTCGAATGTCTCCTCCCCCTTTCTATTCATGTCTCCTCCCCCTCATGTGACATTGTGTGTCCCCAAACCCCTCCCCCTTTCTCCTCATGTCTCCTCCCCCTCTCGAATGTCTCCTCCCCCTCTCTGCCTGTCATAAAGACTAAAAATCGGGATGATGACCTCAGGTGTCAGCATGTGTGTGTGTGTATCTATGTTTATTGTGTGTGTGTGTGTGTGTGTGTCTGTGTGTGTGTGTGTGTGTGTGTGTGTGCGCTCAGGTACACACACACTCTTTACTTCCTCCAGTCTATTAATAAACGGTCAGAATGACGTCGACGCCGGGGGGAAGAGCTGAGGAAATAAAGAAAGGAAGGAGGAAGAAGTAAAGAGGAGGGAGGAGGCTTTTATCAGTTATGTTAATAGCCGGAGGGGGGAGGGGGGAGGGGGGGGGGTGTTCTCAGAAGGTCATTGAGTTACTGGGCATGCTCAGTAGAAAACTTCTAGAATGAACTAATCACACAACTCTAATTATTATTATTTAATGAAATGGTTTAATGTTGTTTGACGGGGTCAAGAAGAATGAAGTGTTAGTTTAAACCAAATAGAATCCATTTAGTGTGTAGATATGATGTCATACGTAGTGATGTCATACAGAACCCATTTAGAACAGAAAGTGCTTCAAGTATTTTTTTAAATACTGATTGGTCAACAAAAGGTATTTTGTTCCAGCTTAAAAAGTTATAATGTTAAACGAAACCAGATGACATCATCATGTAAACACGCATGCACACACACACGCACACACACACACACCCACACACACACGCACGCACACACACACACACACGCACACTGAGTCTCATACTGAGTTATTCTTCTATTCAAAGGACTCAGAGATCTTTTTTAAGGGTTTGCACCAATATCTTCATGAAAAAATTCAAATGTGACCTCAGTTCTGAAAACACAGATTCTGTTCTATTATTTATCATATCATGAATCAGAAAATTGTGAAATTATTGAATATTTGATCCCTTTAATATAATGTATAATGTACAGTTTTTATAAGACAGGTTTGTATCATATTATGAGGTTATTAGATTAAACGCTAATATTTAGCACATCTGTGAAAGATTTGAAAATTTTAACATTTTAATTTGCAAATTGTAATTCTTGTATAATTGTATATTTTAATCACAACTTTAGAACAACATCTACAATATGAAATATAATATAAGAGGGAAATGTTCCAAAAATCAACGAGGGAGGAAATAAATATTAAAACGTGTATAAATGTTGGTCATTAATAAACCTCAGAAACCGAGTGCAGACGAGTCACTTCATGGATCAATAGAAACTCTAAATGAGGTCGTTGATCGATTCACGGATCAAATGTTCAAACATTTCAGATTGACGGGAAAAAGACGTAATGTTCTGTCAGTTTCCACTTCCTTTTCTTCAAGACAGGAAGTGTGTGTGTGTGTTTCAGGTCTCTTTGATGAATAAGACACGGATCTGACAGGTTTTACTGTGACGTCACAGCAGGAAACTCAGAAGGTTTATTTCATTTTCTAAATTAACTTTGTCTGCATCGATTTAAACATTTCAAAGACATTTCATACATTTCCGTTTAATTCCACCTGGAGGCTTGTTTTACTGTTTTACTTTGTGACGTTGTAAATGTGATAAAGGCGTATTTCCACATGTATTAATAAACATAACATTATTTCCTGACCTGATGGACTTCCTGTCACAAAAAAGCTGAGTTTGAGCTGCTTTGTTCTATTTGATTCGTTCTATTCAGTGTGTGAGGACTACATAAGCTCCTCCTCCTCCAAACCTGTCTTTACCTATGGAGGCAGGATGCAACCTGATTGGTTGACCAATTGCTGAGTGGGTGGAGCTTGACAACAAAGTCCCCCTTTAAATAAAATGTTAATGATTACGACTTTAAATGTCCTGAACAAAACGGGACAGATGAGAAGAAAAGAGGAAACAAACTGCTGAGGCTGTGTGACATCATCAGGACATCACGCCCTCGTCAACCAATAGGAAAACAGTACAAACATTAGTGAGCTGTAGACTCTGTGATGTAAAAGTGACCTCATGTTCTAAAGCTGTAATGGAGGCTTTGCCCTTGACTTGGCTGAGGGATGCAAACGCACACACACACACACACACACACACACACACACAGACAGACACACACACACACAAACACACAGACAGACACACACACACACACACAGATACACACAGCGATGAGCTAGCTATCATTAGCATCAAGCCTGTAGCCACAAAGAAGTGTTTCTTCTAAACAGCAGTTTTGATCTTCATGTAAATACGCATGAAGTGTCAGACCTCAGAAGCAACATCTACTTTTAATTTGAAAGGGTTGGACAACAGGAAATGTCCCACCTTAGCAGCCCAGTTTACTTTTAATTTGAAAGGGTTGGACAACAGGAAATGTCCCACCTTAGCAGCCCAGTTTACTTTTAATTTGAAATGTTTGGACAACAGGAAATGTGCCTCCTTAGCAGCCTGATTTAGCTTTAATTTGAAAGGGTCAAACAACCGGAAATTTCAGACTTCAGCAGCTTGGTTTAACTTTACTTTGAAAGTATAACACAGAAGAAAGTGTCCTTCCTGTGCCCTCAAGGTGCCCTTGAGCAAGTCACCAGTGAGGGACACGAGACGTCAGCAGCAGGTGTGTGTGTTGGTGTGCATGTGTGTTCTGGGTAAACAAAGTCAGACATAAAACCAAACAGACCCACCCACCTGGTGCCTCCAGGAGGACAAAACAAACAGATTGAACACTCTGTGCTCTTCTGTGATTGGTCCATCTGTTTGAATGTCTAATTTATACAGTGAGCTTCAGACGGCTGCTTATTTTAATCTAACTGTATTCTATTTAACCCCGGGGTTAAATGCACAACACACTCCTACTAGTGAGCTGTGATTGGCTAATACTAGTGAGCTGTGATTGGCTAGTACTAGTGAGCTGTGATTGGCTAGTACTAGTGAGCTGTGGTTGGCTAGTACTAGTGAGCTGTGATTGGCTAGTACTAGTGAGCTGTGGTTGGCTAGTACTAGTGACCTGTGATTGGCTAGTACTAGTGAGCTGTGGTTGGCTAGTACTAGTGAGCTGTGGTTGGCTAG